>NC_090447.1:232721382-233035936 GCF_031143425.1 Pleurodeles waltl
GACACCACCCCGCAGGCTTGTGCCTCACACACTGCACCCACCTTCAGAGGGATCTCTGCCCTTTCAAAAGCAGACAGCTTTCCACAAAGACTGCAACTGGTGTTGAAAATATTTTTTCCAGTCTGCATGTCAGAATGCGATGCTGACATGTATGATATCTGAAAACTCACAGAAAATGTGCCCTAATCTTCACTTTCCAGAGCTAGCTCTAACCGTAATTTGGCAAAATGAATGTCCTCGTTTCATTCAGTCCTAACGGAAATGCTTTAGGTTTTAAAGCTTTGATGCCATCTAGATGGCATTCAGCTATGCCACTCTTTTGTTATAAATACACAATGTTAGCTCTCTAGTTGTTCACTAGAAAACTGTGGGGTGTTGCAGTAGAACATTTGGGAATCAACAGATCATCTGCTGCTGTTGCAGGAAGTGCATCTTTTTCTCAGTTTACCAGACTTTGGTGGTCATTACTAACATGGCTGTGTGGCCCGCCTTGCCAGCAGTGGTGGGGAAAACCGCCAGCTGGCACGGCGGGCCACACCACCACAAAATGAACACCATGAGGGCCGCCGTTGGCGGCCCTCACTCACCGCCAGGCTGCCTCCGGCAAGCAGCCTGGCGGCGGTCGGAATCATTATCCTACAGGGCAGCAGTGCTGCCCCTTGGATAATGATTCCTCAGCCTCCATTCTTTCCCTGGTGGGTTTCCCTGCCTGGGAAAGGCTGGCGGAAGGGGTGCACCGGGGCACCCCTGGGGGTCCCTGCACTTCCCATTAACTTGGCATGGGCAGTGCAGGGGCCCTTGTGCAGGGCCCCATCACGCAGGTTGCTGCACAATTTTTGGCAGTAATCTGCGCGACGGATACAGCTGCACCCGCCTCACAGAGGCATTGGCGGCGGCTCTATGTGGAGCTACCGTCAATGTCCCGGCCAGGCATTCCTGTGGGCAGGTGGGTGGAAACAATGTTTCTGCCCGCCGGCCCACAGGAATGTTCATTATATAGCCGGCGGGGATCTGGGGACACTGGCGGTCAGTGGTTTGATCGCCAGCATGAACAAGGCGGTTTCGACCGCCGTGTTCGTAATGAGGGCCTTTATCTTCAAAAGGCTGAGGAACTTGTGCTTAACCCTCTGGTAGTTTGGCATAAAGCAGTGAGGCCTAACTTAGAGGCAATGTGTAAAGTATTTATGCAGCCCTTAAACAATAATAATGTGAAAACACAGCACACAAAAAAATCTCAAAACAATTTAGAAAAATTTAGCAAATTGTTAATAGATAATATGAAACAAAAAGGACACATTTCTAATAGGTTACACTTGAGATACACATTTTTAAAGTTTGGATTAAAAATAGTGCCAAAAGCACTAAGCACCAACCATGGTTATCTGGTTCTTCTAGATCAGGTTAAAGTCAAAAGTTATGGATGACTGGGAAGGAGCACATTTCAGATACAGGGACTAGGTTTATCCAGTAGAAAATTTAACGTATGAATTAGAAACTTTATATGGAGAAAAGTAGTCATTGATGAGTCATTGGTGGTGCAAGTTTCTTCCTGGATTCAAAGTAGGCCCAGTCAATGGGGGGTCCTGAAGAGTGGGATCCAAGTGCAGTCATCAATGAAGGTGGGAAAGCTCTGACCAGGTTAAGTCCAAAATGTCCCTCAGTCAAATGCCGAAAAGGGTTCGGGATCTGCAGAAAAGGGCTTCGGCCTAGTCCTGGACACACTGTCTGCACTCAAACACCCACTCCCTGGCTGCAATAAATGCCTCGCAGGACACCATTGAAAGGGCTCTACTCCGGCAATCAAACAAGATAGAATTACAGATTGACCTGTTACAGTCATTGACAACTCATCTGTAAGAATTGGGGAACAAATGAAGTAGCCTACAGGCTCAAATGAGAGCACTCAGGAAGGGCTCTCCCTGCCTGTGCTACTCTATCATCAATGAGTTAAGCACTCTACTGAAGATATTAGGAGCATTAGTAGACACTGCTATGGCCAAAGCAGGAAGAAGTGAGCCTATGTCTCAGAATATATGTTTGAATATGTGTGACTTTAGCTCACTTAGGCCCATATTTATACTTTTTTAGTGCCGCATTTGCCTCATTTTGTGATGCAAAAGTGGTGACAACTTACAAAATACAATGGTATATTGTAAGTTTGCACTACTTTTGGTTATAAAAGCAGCACAAATGCGGCACTAAAAAAGTATAAATATGGGCCTTAGCGTTAGACCAGGCGTGCCAGAGGGCACAGTAACCACCATCACAGAGGCTGCGGCTGAGTCAAGCGATACCCTGGTCCACTAAGCCATCTAAAGTCACTGACCCACAGGCAGGATCTAACACAGCAAATGTCTGCCCCATAGTTGTCCAACCAAATAAGTCTACATCTCAGCTGTTTGCAACCAGTGATGAACCTGATAACATAGTGCAGCTGGGTCCTCCACTTCTTAGGAAGAGTGAGGAGAAATATTGGACTAGGGAAGCCCCAGAACCAGATAGACAGATGACCCTGAATGTAGGAACTTCTTCTATGGAGCATCCTGAGGGCTTAGCGAATGGGCAGCACATTCCCTCTATAATACAGAGAAAACAGAACATAAGTCTGGCGTGCCCTCAAGGAACATGGAGGGATGCTATGCACAAAAGCCTACAGTCTGACTGGAACCACTCAGATCTACTATCAGGTTACACCCTTTGAAGGACCAAAACCCAGTTGAACCCTTGTGGCTCAGAAGCAAGCAAACAATCTCTCCTGTGGTGAACTGAGGTGGGCAGCTGGAGATTAACCATTGACCTGCACTATTTTAAAGGGAGCTAGACTAGTGGGCCTTTTTTCGATAGCAATCCAGCCAAGCCTTGATGGACTGGTAGGGAGTCATCCTCTGCCCATATTGAGCACCAGAGAGAGAGCTTTGGGGGTGAACACCCATAACTAGTCTTCATACCACATTATTATCCAAAAGGCCTCCACACCACACTCAATCAAGGAAATCTTTTGTGACTGCTCAGCCACATACCCAAACTAAAGCATATAACCTCAGAGGAGCTTGAATGGGTGAGATTTGATCCTCCACTCCTAAACACGAATGAAGAAGTTACCACCTTAGTATGAACAAGAGAGGCCCAAAGAGACTTAAGGCCTAATTTCAAACTTGGTGGACAGGTTACTCTGTCACAATGGTGACGGATATCCCATCTGCCGAAATCTAAATCCCATTATATCCTACGGGAATTAGATTTTCGCAGATGGGATATCCGTCACTGCTGTGAAGGAGTAACCTGTTCGCCAAGTCCTAAATAAGGCCCTTAGTGTGGGCGGAAAAAGCTACCTTTGCAGAATGGGAGATTGACGTCCACAAACCTTCACCAGTGAAATATCCTTATTGCCTGTTAAACCCACACCCAAGACAATCTACCATGGGTGTCCTGAAGGGCACAATAGAAGGCAATTAAGGCTGGGCCACAGAAGACGCCAAGGGACCAGGTGCCCTAACAATTGTGTGCAAGCACAACTGGTGAGAAGTATGCTCTGACATCAAAAGTAATACATAAATGGAGCAGGAGAAGTTTGAACTCCCCACAACCAAGAGAATGGCTTATCATCCTAGCCCCAAATGTTGTCTACAACATCATCTACAGGGGCTAAACACCACCCTCCCAGTGGTATTATGGATGTCGTTGGCCTCAAAAGCATTACAACGAGCAGGGAAGCAATGTCCTACCAGGAGTCAAGTGACATTCGCTGTCCTCAGGATACCTAGGCTCTCGCCCCAACAATTGTGCCACGTTTCCATGAGACCTTTGCACCGACATTCCATACAAGTGTTTTTAGGCACCCATCGGGGGGCTTGTCTATCTTTATCAGGCACATAAGCAATTTGGAGGCCACCACACTGGATATTGACTGCATGGCAGCTAATGCAGTTTCCATCAGAGGCCTCAAGCTCGACCCGAAATAAATTGACCTTATACTGGCTAATTGTTATCTTAACACACCACAAAAAACATCACAGCAATGCAAGTGATCTGCTCAACAGACGGACTCACTTCTATTGGATAACCCTCATCATGAAATTACAATTGTAGGAGACTTCAACACTGGGGGCTTCGGGTTGCCATATGAAAGTAACACTCAGTCGCAAGTGCGGTCTAATATACTGGACTTCCTGTCAATTCACAAACTGATGTTGGCAAAACTAGAGATGGATTTTAGACCTCTCACCCTTAAAGGTGGTCATCCCACAACTATTTTTCCTACCTCCTTCCACTTTTCTGACACTGTTTTTTCTGGTTTTAGAAAGTGAGCATTTCTCTGCACTTAAAATCATTCTGTGCATTACAGCCTGTCTCCAGTACATAGTTGGGCTGGGCTGGTTGACAGCTCCATTGTGCACTTCACCCAGACAACCACAAACACAGGCTACTCATTTACACCTGCACTCATCTGCATACTGAATGGGTCTTTCTAGGCTGGAAGGGTGGAGGACATGACACTTACATTTCAAAGGCTAGTGGCCTGCCCTCAGACAATGGACTGCTTAATCCCCTACTGGGACCCTGACAGACAGACCTGTACTAAAAGGGGACCTTGTGCACATCAAAACCACCATTTGAAGTCTCCTCCACTTCAAAGGCATTTTTGGGTATATAAACTGGGTCCCTGACTCCACCAGATCAGACACTTCTGACCTGAACCTGCAACCTGTCATGAGGAACTGCCTGCCTGGCTGCCCAAAGGACTCATCTGGACTGCTTTGCTGAGAAGGACTGATGCCCTGCTGTTGCCTGCTGCCTTGCTACCCTCTGATTTTGCTGAAATGTGCTCTCCAAGGGCTTGAGTTGAGCTTGCCTCTTGTTTTCTGAAGTCTCAGGGACAAAGGACTTAGGGGGTCATTACAACCCTGGCGGTACAAGACCGCCAGGGCTGAAATGACGGAAGCATCGCCACAATGGCCCCGGCGGTAGTAATCCGCCAGGGAAGAGCTGCTAGCAGCGCTGCCCAGGGGATTACGCGTCCCCCTACCGCCAGCCATTTCCTGGCAGTTTGAACCGCCAGGAAAAGGCTGGCGGTACGGAGAGTCGCGGGGCCCCTGAACTGCCCATGCCACTGGCATGGGCAGTTCAGGGGCCCCCTGGCAGGGCCCCATGCAGCATTTCACTGTGTTGCACGGCCGCAACACCGCCGGCTCCATTTGGAGCCAGCTCCTATGTTGCGGCCGAGATCCCAGCTGGGCCGGCGGGTGGAAATCAGGTTTCCGCCCGCCGGCCCAGCGGGGATCTCATAATGACTGCAGCGGGGGTGCGGCCGCATTGGCGGCCACCCGGCAGTCAGATCTTCCCGCCAAGGTCATAATGAGGGCCTTAACCTCTTCAAAAATCGATGCACAGCTTGCCAGAAACAATGCACAGCCTGCCTTGCGATGAGAAAATAGTTGTGCAGCCGAATTGCTGAGTGCAGATTCAACACAGCACCTGCCTTGCACCTGGGAATTTGATGAATAGTCGTACTAGATTGACGAATAGCTGAACCGGAATGACGCAGGCCAACTTCCTGAGTGAAGAATCAACTCAGCGCCTGCCGTGTGACAGAAAATTCGACACACATCGCTATACCGGATCAACGCAACACCTGTGACTTCATCCAGCATGCCAAGGATTTCCATGTATTGCCCCTGGGCATCAAAAAGATCCCCGCATCATAGTGAGGAACCAACACTGCATGCTGGAAATTGATGCAAAGTCCCTTGCACCATGGAAAGAAACAACACATCATCTGTGCCGCTCCGGACATTCCGACTCACGCCCTATTATTCAACGCATCTCCTGCTCTGTGGTCTCCAAGCATGTTATTTTTTATGCAAACCAGGTACTTTGTTCAAACAAGAGACAACTGTTGGTTTCTAAGATTTAAGAATCTTTTTAATCTTGAAAAAGTGACATCTCAACTTGTGCTTATTGAATCTTGATTGTTTTAACCTTAATTTGACAAGATAAATATCTTATTTTTCTAAACCTGTGTGGTGTATTTTTTGTGGTGTTTTCACTATGTTCCTGTATAATTTATTGCACAAATACTTTAAACATTGCCTTCTAAGTTTAGCCTGACTGCTTAGCGCCAAACTACCAGAGGATGGGAACAGGATAATTTGGATTGTGTGTGACTTACCCTGACTAGGATTGTGGTTCCTATTTGGACAAAGGTGAATACCTCTGTCAACTAGAAACCCCATTTCTAACAACTGAGGTTTAAAAGAAGTAATGGTAATTTCCTAAGACATGTAAAGGCCTAGCGACCACATACTAAAGGGGTCATTATGACCCCAGCGGTGAGGGTAAATGTGGCGGTAGTATAGCCAACAGGCTAGCGGTACATACTGCCACATTATGAGAATGGCGGGTTGGCTGCAGCCAACCTGCCACGTCTCCACTTATACTGCCAAGGCAGTATCAACTGCCAGGCCGGAGATATCAATCTCCAGCCCGGCAGCCGGCATAGTACCGCATGCAGCATTATGAGCCTGCCTACCACCATGGTTTTCGTGGCATTAGCAAAGCCACGAAAACCATGGCGGTAGGCCCTACCAGTGACAGGGAATTCCTTCCCTGTCACCGGTAGGCGGCTCCGCCACCCCAACACACACCTGACACCCCCAACCCCCTTCCATCCAAAGCCCCACCCCCACTCCCATACAGACACTAACCTCCCCACCCCCTGACATTCACATACACCTGCCACCACCGATCCAAACACACACACCCCCACCCTCTCCGATCCTCTCACTCACCCGCACCACCCTCCATACACGCACACACCCACAGACACGCACCACGCATACACCCAATCACTCACACTGGCATACACGCATTCATACACACACTGGCATACATGCATTGATGCACGCATACTTCCAGACATGCATACACACATTCCTACACACAATCACACTGACATGAAGACACACACTCACTTCACCATTCTTACACGCATCCACTCACACGCATACAACCACACAAACAACACAAAACACACAGATGCATTCACTCATTCACACACTCACTTACACATTCATGCACACACTCAGACACACACACATACACAACACCCTTCAATTCCCTCCTCTGTCGGAAGCCCAACTTACCTTTGTCAAGGAGGTATTCTGGCAGGGACGGGAAGTGGCACAACTTCCACTAGCAGTGCCCCCCCCAGCAGAACACCGCCAGGTCGTATCACAGGTCATGATACGGCTGGCAGCGTTCTACTGACATGGCGGTGCTTGTGGTAGCAGCACCCCCTTACCACCATCCACCACCATGAACACTGTTGGATTTCCACCCTTCTTGTGGCGGAAGTCCGGCATTGCTCATAATATGGCGGACGGATGGTAGATGAGGTGGCGGTATTTTGGTGGCTGCCACCATGGAGGTAGGCAGTTTTTACCTCCAAAGTCAAAATTACCACCTAAGTCTTTCTTTCTGAGTGCCTAGTAGCCCGGCATGCAGATTTTGAAATTGCAGTCAGAATAGAAATTGTCCATAACCCTCTAAAGTGCACTCTGATTTTATCATCACAACTATCAGACCAGAGCACTCATGTGGTCTCTTCAATGGGGAAAGGGAAAATGAACTTATGCAGAAGAATTAAGTGGAGGCCAAAATACACAGCAACAGTAATCAGCTGGCTGGAAAAATAAGAGCCTTTAGTAATTTTGAATTATTCTGATTAAACCCTTCAGATGTGGGTGAATTGTGTAGATGATCTCAGAATTCTTCTGGAAGGAAACAGGACCGAGCCTAACTTCCAACAGACTGGTCAAGGTACGAGAACTGTTGTATCCCAGTATGACAAGGCCATAATTTCCAAAAGAAGAGCGCTCCACAAAGCCCAACAGGCCTATAGAAAACAGCCTTCAAATATCACAGCACTGGCAGTAAAACTCATGAGTTTAATTCACCAAAAAACAGTCTGGGGACAGAAGGAGGAAAGGAAGCATAAAGAATGGGCAACTATTTTTCAGCTGCTCAGAGATCCGAATCAAGTGCACTTCTGGGACCACTTCAACAAACTAAAAACAGCAAAGCAACCAGGGAGAACAGTGTTTCAGAAGCTTCATGGGTCAGGCACGTAACAAGGTTATATGTGGATCAGCCCTTAGCCTCCCAGATGACCTGCCAGGCCACGACAACGGGCAGCAAGCTCACTTCCAACTAACAACCAGGGAATCAGCCAACTGGCTGCAGAACAGAGCTGAACCGTGGCAAGAACTGGTCATAAATTTTGACAAGCACCAGAGTGCCACAGCTGAATTGGCTACCTACAAAAAGGTTGTAAGCATAACCAGCCACTTGAGAAAGGGTGGGACACCCAGCCCTAATGGCCTACCTGTAAGCCTGTTCAAATGCAACTGGGCCAGGTTGCTAAGTCTGTTTTTCAGGCTTGCCTGTTGTTAGAACTGACATCCTTCGTGTGGTTTCCCCTGTGTTTTTGCCTCTGCTTCCTGTATTTTTGACTGTGTGATGGACTTTGTTTTTGTTGGTTTTGGTACTGCTGACCAGTGCTAAAGTGCAAGTGTTCTCTATGTAAATTGTACTGCTAATTGGCTTTTCCATGGTTGTCATATTTGATTTACTAGTAAGTCCCTAGTAGAATGCACCAGAGGTGGCTAGGGCCTGTAAATCAAATGCTACTAGTGGGCCTGCAGCACTGTTTAAGTCACCCACATGAGTAGCCCTGTAAACATTCCTCAGACCACGACAGTATCAGTGTGTGCAGTTTAAAACTGCCAAGTCGACCTGGCTAGTGTACCCACTTATCAGGCCCAAACCTTCCCTTTTTGTACATGTAAGACACCCCTAAGGTAGGTCATGGGCAGGGTGAAGTTTATTTCTATGGTAGGACATGTACTGCTGTGTTTTACATGTCCTGGTAGTGAAATACTGCCAACATTGGTTTTCACTATTGCACGTCCTATCTCGTCCATAGATTAACATGGGGACAGCCTGTAAGTATATTTCAAGTGAAGTTTCCCATTGGGAGCAGATAGAGATGTAGAGTTTGGGGTCTCTGAATTCACACTTTAAAAATACATCTTTTGATAAAATTGTTTTTTTAGATTGTCAGTTTCAAAATGCCACTTTTAGAATGTGGACATTTTCTTGCTTAACCATTCTGTGCCTATGCCTGCTTGGGGAATCCACGTCTGGGTCAGACTGACAATTGGGCTGTTTGTGAATTCCCTCTAGACAGTGACACAAAGGGAGCTGGGGGGTGTCCTGCATATCCTGATGAATGTCCTGGGCTAGTGTGGGGAGGGAGGAGCTGACACATGCACCAGAAAGGGCTGTGCCCATCCTCACACAATGCAGTCTCCGACCCCCTGGTGTGCATCTAGGACCAGGCCTGGGTTTCCTATTTCAAAGGCAGAAATGGGTATACGTAGTGGACCCAAAACCTCAGCCTTTTAGAACACTTCTGGATCAAGAGTAACATCTGCCAAGGAGAAGAGCAGAAGAGCTGGAGGAGGAGTACTGCCCCTTTGCTTGTGTGCTTTGCTGAGTTGACCTGCAGGTGCTGCTTCAGCCTCAGAGAGGACAAAGACTGGAATTTGCAGTGTATCCTGTCTGTGAAGTTTCTCCAATGACTTGGACAGAGCTCACCTCTTGTTAAGAAGTCTCAGAGGCAGAAAAGACTTCACCTACCAGCCTCTGGGTTTACTTGCTGTGGGTCCTATCTCACCAAGTTTTGCCTATTCCAGTTTCTGGGCCCTTGGGAGTGAAAGCTAGTTTAAAATCAATAAAAAACAAGCGCACTGATGCAGGACAGCACCTGGACTGAGGCCGCTGCCTTACCCTGCAAAGTCACCTGCAAGTGAAGCTATGGTGTCCACTGGAGTGTGACAGCACCGCCTGACATTGCAGGCCTAATGCCGCTTCATCCCCGCTGACATCCTGTGACTCCGAGAAATCCTGAGTCTCGTGTCACCGACGACCATGACACCCGACTCCGCCACAGTGCCTGCAACCCTGTGGCGTGACCATGACCCCCCTGAGGTCGCCTGCCAGCATCTTGACCCACCAGACATCAACCCTACCACAGCATAAGGAACCAATGCTTTGCACCGATGCTGCTGCATCTCGACTGCTCCACAGCAAGAAACTGGCACTTCACACCAATGCCTCTGCTCTGCAGCACTGGAGCCAATGCCGCACCAGATCCAGTGACTTCATGCACCGGCTTGTTTCCTCACTTTCACAAGGTACTGTATATGGGGGTTCATGTGACTCTGTGACTTGTGCCATTCGCGTCAGGTTGTTGGGAATGACTCTGTCACAACGCCGTGACAACACCAAATTGAAGTATTTGTTTTTCCAAGTGCTGGATTTATGATTAATCTTTGAAAATTCATACCTCTGCTCATGTAAGTTGGATTTTTGTCTATTTGGTCTTGTTTTACTCGGGTAAATATTACCTATTTGTCTAAACCGGTGTTGAGTGCTTTTGTAGTGTTTTCACTGTGTTACTGTGTGTGTTAGTAGAAATAATTTACACATTGCATTTGAGAAAAGCCTGACTGCTTGTGCCAAGCTACCAAGGGGGTGAGCAGGGGTTATCTGAGCTGTATTTCTCCCTTACCCTGACTAGAGAGAGGGTCCCTGCTTGGACAGAGTGCAAACTGACTGCCAACGAGAGACCCCATTTCTAACACCTGTCAAACAAAAACAATCCCCAAAGCCTTGAGAGGGTCTACACTCTGTCCTATGTACTAGAAAAGGGGATTGGATACTGGCCTCAAATTATCATCTGATCGCATTTCTGCTAGTACAAGCCAAAGTGTACTCTTGTGACATGTTGTGGCAGCTAGAAGCCTAGGTACATGAGCAGGACATCCTGACATTTTTTCAATCTGGCTTCTGTGGCAGGATGTCACCCGTGGACAGCATTATCCTTCATGAGACATCAAGCTGTCCAAATTAACAAATTACCTCTCTTCTGCTGTTTCATTGATTACAGCATGGTATTTGATAGGGTTGACAAGGCAACGCTATGGAGGAAGCTTGACGCCTGGGTTATGTCCCCATTGCTGCACAGAGCTGTAATCTCACTATACATTGAGTCATGGGTTTGAGTGAAAACGGGGCTCAGTTCGGTTACTCACAAATATCAACAACAATTGAGGCCTAAAGCAGTGTTGTGTCTTGGCTTGCTGTTTAATCTCCACACTGCTGATCTGGGGAAATCTTTTGAGTCGGGCTATCTTGGTTCTCCCAAGCTAGAAAATACCAGTCTGCAGATACAACAGTATGCAGATGACATTGTGATCATAGACCATACCAAAATTGGTATACAACTGGCATGAAACACATTGAACACATCCAACTTGGCCAACTATCTCCAGGCAAATCAGAACAAAACAAAAGTTTTAATTTTGGGAGTTATCAGAACAAGAAGAATGTGACCTGGTGCTTGGACAGCAAGATAATTAACACAATGAAGAAGTAAAATTACCTCGGGTGTGGTTCAGTGGAACAAGTGAGAGCTCCTAAAAAAGAAAGGTGCCACCATTACGTATGGGGTTAGTCAATCGAACTGACAAATAAGCAGTGCCTCTGCGTCCCCCATCCTAAGGATAATGAAGGCAACACTTACCTCCGCATTACAATATGGCCATCACGCCTACCCAGGGGCTCTAGACTCAGCTTCGGAGAAAATTCATTGTAGTTCTTACAGTAAGATCTTCCATCAGCCACCTTGTACAAGTCACTCAAAGCTAAGGCTAGAACTTGGCCTAGTAAACCAATTATTAGACTGAAAAGCCTCCATGATGAAATGTTATATCAGGTCCAGGAAGGCCCCAACAAGCTCACTAAAGAGCCACCTGAAATTCATATTTGAAGCTACAGGTAATCCTTAGTTCAACCAAGTAAGGAGTGTGACTGTGTCGCTCCAGATTGATTATGCAGCCATAGAAGTTGGGGACATACCATATATGCCCTGTAAAAAAGCGATCAATTAGAAACTGAAGGAGACCTCAAGCAAACAAAACCTACTATCAAGTAGGAAACTTAGTGATGGTAAAGCCCCTTAATGACACCTACCTCGTTGGGTAGCCGCAACCCAATTTTTTTGAGACCATAAACATGGAAACGAGAAGACATATATTGTACATGCAATTACCAGTGCTCCCAAAAAAATACTTTCAAACATCTTGGGTTGGCCGAGGAGGTAAATGGGACTTGGGTACTAACAAGATGTGTTAAAGTCTTCAGAATACTCAGGCAACAGCTCTCCTTAACCACCGCAGTTGTACTATGCCACAACCAAGGGCAAGAGCCAAAAACAAACTCTGCAATTCATGTCAGGAAGGACAAGATGTGAAGGTGGACTCCGATCTTGGGGACAAAACGATCTCAATACAGTTTTACATGATTTGGCTGAATTCAAGCAAGTTAGGTTGGGTTCCATCATATGACCCTGGTCCTTGGTGTTTGGCTCGCCATTTGTACCAACCTACTGCCGAAGTAAAGCACTGACTGCCCACTGCGAATGCACACTGGTCCTTTGCACATTGCACTCTGAACATTTTCCACTGCCTTTTAGGTTGGGGGACAAAGTATTTAAACATATTTTTATACGAACTCTCGGAAATCCAGCAGTAAAGTCACGTCTTAGTTTAAGACCTTGGTTCTTGGTGGCTGGTTCACTACTTTTTGATACTGCTTTAGCAAAGCAATGACTGCCTACGGTAACTGCACATTGGGTCATCACATATTGCACTTTGACTATTTTAACTGTTTTGTAGCTTATTTTGTTCAATTGTAATGATTTATTAACGTAACAATAAAAATGTAAATACTTAATACTGTCCCTTTGTCAAACACATCTGTTGTAAAATAATTTTTGGTGTTTTCCTTTCAATTGCACCTCTACCAAAACAAATTCCAGCATCATAAATGTCTTCTTTAAAGGTATAATCTATCTCTGCTAATCTGGTAAACCAAAAGCCCCTTCCCAGCTTCCATGATCTTGTACCCAAGATATTACTTAATTATGGGATTTTACTTTTAAATTGGTCATCATCTGTAATGCTGCGACAGAAGCTTAAGTCGGCAATAAACATTTCTACTAAGGTGCCGGGGATAAACACACATTCCAGTTTTAAAATGCACTTACGTATGAATCTGGATGTGCAATTTAAAATCACGAATCTTTTCCTGAGAAAATTACTTAGCTCTGGTGCATGGGTGCGGTCACTGTAAACTGGGGTAAATGCAAGTGCTGGCTTCCAGCTCAGTTATCAAAAAGAATACATGAATACATGCTCTGGGAATTTCAAAATCAAGTTTTCTTATATTGTTATCATCATTCCCTTTTGTACCATTTCACCTTTAACACTGTCTGAATTACTGTACAAAATTCATCCTTCACTGTTTTTTATAAAACAAATTCTGTGCGAGAAAGCCTTGGGATAACTCACTTTGAACTCCATGGGAGCGTACAACTTTCCAGGTATCCGAAGCGACTTCTTTTATATCGACTTGGTAGTGGTGAATGGGTACCCCACCATGTAAATCTGGCTTGTTGAAAGTTACCTTGGCAAACGTCTGTGACAGCTCTATGATCCTCAAACCATACGGATTGGACGGCACATCTACAAAATACCAGAGAGAAAGAGATATTACGATTGCCAACACTAGACATGAATTTTTATTTAGCTCGGCCTTGACGTGCAACACACAGACATAGCGGGCAACTGTGAGGTACTTCGAAACATATGAAGCCTGCAGCTTTGGGGTACCTATAGAAAGATGGAGCCTGAAGCTTTTGGATCCCAATTGGCAGATGAAGCCTTCCAGACAAACCGAGCACGTGCATTTGTCCCCAGCCATCTCACCGCATATTTATATGTAGGTTTGCATCAATGTATTGTTTTTGATTTAAACACTGACGTGAAGCTTTCCTTTTGGTAAACACTTAGGCCCTCATTGCAAGTGGCTCTGGAAATAGGGCGGATCTTCGCAATCCCATTGTTACCAAAAAAACGACCAGTGACTAACCCGCCCACCCCACCACCCGCAGAATGTGATGAACTGCCGTGACTGTTATTTCTCACATATATGTTGACCTTGGGCTAAATGAGGGCACCCTCGAGGTGCTCGGGCACAGCTGCACAGCAGGGGCTGCAGGGGCTTGGGTCACGCCACTGGCACCGATAACTCCAAGATGAGGAACATCTGGTCTATTACAACTTAGATCTGAGGGTCTGCTAAGAAATATGGATTAATTGGAAATCGGTACTTGCAGGTCAATTTTTGTGATAATTTCTCATTTTAGGCTAGACTTTACTTGGGGTTTTGGCTACGGAAATCTTTGGGTGAAAGTAAAAAAAAAAACTTGCAAATCCATGTGGACATTACTGCTGTTTTCTGGCATTAGTCGACAGTGAACACAAACTTCTGTAGCTGAACATTCTCGAGGGTTGTCCTCTAAAAAGGACGCTCTAAGGGAACAACGAAATATCCTTATCCGCCCTCTACACATGTACCTCATATCCCGACTAATTATAGTGCTGGAAACCTGATCACACGCTCGGGTATGTGAAAAGCAATTATTGGTTCTGCGCTTGCACGTGCATGTTACTCCGCCATTAACAAATTTAACACATCGCAAACCTGCAATTACAATAAAAAAAAAAAAAAACGTAACTGACACCTAATCAGCGATTCTAATGCACATGATGGACTAATTGCCCGCCGTCTTTGTAATAAGAGCAGGTCTTCTAATGAGTCATCGAATTATTAACGACAAGTAAAACAGCCCCTGTGTATAAAGCTTTCTGTAATTTCACAAGAAGAGAAAAAATTGTCCAAGGTGGGATACTTTTCGCTTGGTCACTCGCAGGCCTCATGGAATGGACTCATCAAGCTGCTACAACTATGAAAACTTTGTTTTATAGTTTCTGAAATTTCCAAAAATGTGAACAAAACGAAATATTAATCCTATCAAAAAGCCAGTGTCCAAACAACGTTACGCTGACGAATTTATAGCTAGACGTTCTCTTTATGCTAATGCAACATCTGGAAAGATGACTCGTGGAAGATGCTCGCATCTACTGCGAAATACGGGTTTGAGTCCTATCAAGACCTAGTCAGCCCTCAGTCCTTCAAAGGTTGGTAATTTGAGTACGATTAAAATGAGAAATGGTAACACCTGTTGACTACAGTATTTAGAAGTGGCACTTGGACTGTGGAGTGTTACCTAAGACGGTTTTTTTTGTTAACAACAGCAAGATTGCATAAACTAGTGAATAAAACGTCATAGGGTCATACAGCAGTGAGATTTGTATCAAGTCTTTCAAAATTTGAAGACACAAAATACCAGGAAAATAACAAAGAGAATGGAAGGAATAGTTGCGCTCTGAAGCACGCTGGTATCTAAGCAGCAGGGTTCAAAGGTGAATGACAGTAAGGAAAGGAAGTGATTCTAGTTTGAGGGGAAAGAGGAAATGTATCTCAGGCCTTTTCTTTGGGTGCCCAAAAGCTGTAGTCTCGTCAGTAGTGTTGTAAGGTATCATTGTTGAATGTAGCAGAGACGTCTCAATGAATCAAGGCAGATGCCCCAATTACATCTGCCTGTATTTCTTATTTCATCCGTCATAGAAACTAGGATAGATTCTGTCTCTCTAAGTGATAGGAAGCAGCCTGTGCATTTGAAAGGCTGTTGTTTGACTAGGAAAGATAGATATTTGAGATAGGCCTGTACTTATACTATCTCGAAGAGGCATTTGGTAGGTTTTTATTGGCATTTGGTATAGCACAGGTTTAAGAGACTGTTTATCATGGTGTCAAAGTAATACCCTTGATATAGGATTTCCTTGAAAATTGTGACAGGTCAGCGGTTGATGTCAGAATTTGAGGTGTTGTACTAATGTTTAAAAAGATTGATTCGACTTTGCTGACAATGTTTTAAAAGTGTTTCTTTTGGTTTTCACATTTGTGCTTCTGATTGAGGGATGATGCGGTTTCTTAGCATCTTAAATTGAGATTATTTCGCTCTTTGTTTTTTTCCCACGGCATAAGAGACCAAGCACATCACAGTACGTTTGTGAGAAAGTTTTTTTTTTTTTTTCATTTGAGCAATTTGGTGGGTTCTTGAATTCAGAGATAGTTCTCAACAAACTCCTTTCCATGTCATGATGCAAAGGCAAGATGTGAGTAGTAAAATTTCATTTTTTTTTCTTTTCTTCTGGTTGATCTGTAAATATGTAATACATGGGCGAATTGATCTGTACTTCCCTTGTATATGCATGTTGTCCATTTCAATTATACTGGTTTGTAGGTTTGAGTATTAGCAGCTCCAAGGTGTACCATTTCACAGATAAGTTGCTAAGTGAATGTTTTTCCTTTAAGATATATCATTTTTAAACAACTAATTGCATGCTCACACTGAACAACTCTAATTCACAAAGGTAAAATTTACGTTTACGATTGTCTGCTATTCACAAGGTTTTTTACAAGCAGTATCTTTACGACTGTGAGGAAACAAGGCTGATTGCAGAGGCCCCCTAAACTTTTGCCCCCATTTTTCACTTTTTGCAGGTGTTTTCTTGACTCTGACCAGTCCCAGGGCCTGTGCTCTGCATAAAATAGATATGCAAATTAGGTTAATTATAATTGGCTATGTCAACTTAACCTATAAATCCCTAGTTTATGGCAGAGCATGTAGGCTTAAGGACCCCAGCATAGGTAGTGCACTCATAGGTGCACTGCTGAGGTGCCCAGTGTCATTTTAAAGGCAGGCTTGCTGGCTATTTTTAATTTAAAGATACATGCAAATTCGACTTTGGAATTAAAAGTACTTCCAACTACTTATTTTTATATATAAGTCACCCATAAGTTGTGCCCTATGTGACCCTAGGGCTGGGTGCCATGTAACTATAAGCAGGGACCGTATCAAAATAGTTTTATAAGCCCTGGTGAGGTAAAACTGCCAAATTCATTGTCTCTCGTAGTATATGCTAGAATGGGGAGACTTTATTTTAATTTATAAAGTCCTCTTTAGTGTCAGATAAGTCAAGTTTGGTATCAAATTAATTGTTATAATAAACCCCACAACTTACAATTGTTGGATTTAATGTAGTTCTCTGCTCTGATTTGTCAGCCTCAGGCCAGGCTACCTTGATGAGGTGAGATGTAGCCTGGTCTGAACACAAAGAGATGTGCCTAAGGGAGTGTTAGAAATGGGGTCTTTGGTTGGCAGTCAGGTTATCCCCTGTCCAAGCAAGGACCCTCAATCTAGTCAGGGTAAGTCACACACAATCCAAATTATCCTGTGCCCACCCTCTGGTAGCTTGGGACTGAGCAGTCAGGCATAACTTAGAAGGCAACGTGTAAATTATGTGTGCAATAACGCATGCAATACCTCAATATAACACCACAAATATACACCACACAGTGTTTAGAAAAATATATAATATTTATCTGGATAAATGCAGGTCAAAACGATTAAAGATGAAATAAGCAAATGTAGGGATATCACTGAAAGTGATATCAAGTGTCTTTAGAGTTAAAAGATTACTGTAAAAGCAATAAAAAGTGTCTTAAGTTCTCCTAGAAACAAGTGTCTTTTGCAGGTCAAAGTACCTGGTTTGTGTTGAAGAATCCTCGCAAGGGGCGGCAGAGGAGGAGACCTTCCCCCAGCAGATGGAGAAACAGGAAGGGGGGAGGGCTGTCAAAATGGTCTTCAAAGGCAGGGAAGGACATTTGGAGCAACCCAGCACCTCCTTCACATCCTGAAAACCCAGACAATTAGGTGCCCTCCTGATTAGATCAGGAGAGGGCAGGAGAAGAGTGTGGTGAAGATTTTTAGCCACACCAGTAAGTGGGCTTAGCCCGATGTAACCTCCAAAAATCAGTTTCAGCCTTGATAGACTTTTAAAGCATGTTGCTCTCTGGTGCTGGTTTTTGCCACACTTCCAGGAAGTGGTCCTCATAGGAGGAAGGACCCTGCACCTGATTGGAGAACCAGGAGCCCCCTGTTTTTCACACAAGAGCAAGGAAAAATACGGCAGAGCTGCACTCACACCTCCGATCCCTACAAGATCCCTACAAGGAATAACTACAGGAGAAGAAGGACTGCCTTGCTGGACCCCTGACCTGCACCTGGACACTGTACTCTGGAGGACTGCAGCAGCTGCATACTTGGGCTTCACTACAAGAAGGACATTTCCTGGCTTTAACTGGTTCAAGGAGGGACTTCTTGTTTGCTACAGGTGAAAAATTGCTAACCAGAGTCCCCTGCACCAACTCCTGAAGAACCTGACCAGCTGACCACTGTCCAGTCACCAATTTGGGGTTTGCGCCAGGTGCATTCTGGGAGTTGTAGTCCGCACCCTCAAGGAGCACCTCAAAGCTTCTGGAACCTTGGGGTGAGCTGTGGACCTCAAAAGAATCTTAAAAGAACATCTGGGAGAAGATCCAGAAGTTTGGAGAAGTTTGGAGAACTTTTTGGAAAAAAGCTCCACAGAGGGACCTCTAGCCGGCTTGCCTCAACCGCAACCCAGCCTGACTTGCAGGTTCGTCCGAGTGAAGTAAGTCACCGAAAAAGTGACTAAGTCCGAACATAGAAAGTTGACCGGGGTCTCCCAGGCAGTGTATCCGAAGAGGGCTCAAGTACGTCGGATCAGGATTCAGGTTTGTACCGGTCAAATAATTTTCATCTAAAAATTGACCAAGTCTGGTGGTAGAAACCTCTACAAGGGCTTCCGTGACGCGTATCTGAGGGAGAGTTCAAGGAGGTCAGATTTGACTGGCAACGTGGTCTCGCTGAAGATAATCTTCAAGAAAATGACTAAGTAAGAAGGTATACTTGTGACTGAGACCTCCGCAGGCTGTAGCCGAGCAGGGCTCCATCGTGGTCAGCCTTAAAGTTTGACTTTGCCCCGGTCGAGGTGAGACCAGATGACCAGATTGGCGCTTTTCATTTTTATGCGCTAGAAAACAGTAATTCTTTAAAAAATCATATCTCCACTTCCCCTTATCTGATTTTAATAGTTTTAGTGTCATTTTAAAGACAAAAATATATTCTATCCTAATAAATTGGTGTGTTTTACTTATTTACAATTTTGTGATTTTTAGATGCTTTACACATTTGTCTCCTGAGTTAAGCCTTGTCGCTCGTTGCCAAGCTACCAAGGGTTGAGCTAGGTTTAATTTATTGAGACCTAACTGGACCTTAGTGGCCTATTGCTAAGTGTAGGTACTTACCTGCCCTTACCAATAACCCATTTTCCAACAACAACTATGGAGTCTCTGTATATAAAAATATAGGACTGTCCTATCATTTTATGGGCAGATCAGCAACATAATAAACACTCCCACTGCCACTGCAGTGCGGGGGGGGCTTCCATACATACACAGGGGCCCCGCAACTTGTCAACTTGAGGGTATGGGTTTTATGATGGGCCCCCTCACTATTCGTTGAAAGGGGACCCCCTGGAATTTCACTTCAACACTGGTGGAGACTCCACAATCTTGAAGATACTACTCGTAAATCCCTTTGTGAATAATAAACAATCGTAAATATACACAAAAGTACCTGTTTACTTTTGAGAATCAGGCCCTTAGTACTGTCAATTTAGAAAACTATTTTCATTGCCTTAAAAGAGAATCAGACTGAGCGTACTGCTTCTGTGCACTGTTTATAAACGTGCAGGATGTCTTTTGTTTAGTCAAATTTTAGTTTTATGAGATATTAATTACCTAAAGCCGACTAGTAAAAGCAAGCAGGGAAGAATCTAAACAAAACATTTATTTATATGAAGTAGCATTAATTTCATGCCTTACTCTGCAGGACTGAGAACATTTTGCTTCTAATGCTGAGCCTTTTAATGCTGATTTTGCATGCATAGATTAAATATTTATAATTGTTCACAATTCACAATTGTTTACCCCAACGCTTATTATTGCTTCATTTTTTTTATATACTGCTCAGTGCACAAAGGTTTTCACATTTCTTTACTTTTACAGGTTAATACTATTTTAATTCCCAAAACATTGGGATATACAGAAGCGAAAGGAAGCTTCACCATGTGAATATGAAAATAGGGTACTGTTTCACACTCAGAAAATACAAAACAAATCCACACTGAGAAATCTTTTACAAAATGGCCTATTTTTAAAATAGAAGCAGAAAAAGCAGATGATGGATGGAATGCAGAACAAATTAAACATTCACCACAGTCACAGATCTGGGTTTAATCCATCATTTTTTCTGTGCACCATGCCACTCCAGTTTGGACCCAGCCATATGCAAATCAGTTTTGACCCTGCTCCCTAAGGGAATAGCCCAGCTCGAACTGCCAAGCCAGGTCCTCGCTGGACTGGAAACAAGCATCCTAGAACTGGTTTTGGGGTATCATCCCTCAACAGCCATGCTAGTTTGAATCCAGTGGAACAGTCATCAAGGGACCCATGCCTGAAAATACCAGATGCTTGTTTCCAGTCCAGGGAGGACCTGCTTGGTAGTTCAGGCTTGCATTTTCCCATGGTGAGCAGAAAAAGATTGATTAAACCCAGATCTCTGACTGGGAGTGATTGTTTGATTTGGTCCGCATTTTGTCCATCATCTTTTCTTTTTGAATCTTGTAAAATAAGCTACAAAGATATATCATAAGAAAATTCACCCATGTGGATTAATAGTCCAAAAATACAAACAACCAAATCAAACTGTATAAAGAAAGTCAGCGCATTAAGGACCAAGAAGGAATCTAAATGGGCATTTCTCAGTACCAACTGCTGAACATAAGCAAAGCTTTAATGTTCTTTTAATTTAATTTTCTTTAGCCCTTGAGCCCTTCCTGCAGAGGGTGAGGGGCAATCCAGTTGTTAGGGAGGGGAAAGGGCTCTTACCTAGCGAAAACCATGGCCACTTACCAATGACTTCATGCCCACTCTACCCAGCTAGGAAACATCCATCCCAGAAGTACTTACAGAATAAATAATCTACCAATTGGTTTCAGGGATTAAAAATTAATCTAACAGACTCAGAGGGACCGAGCCTTAAGCCACCACAAAATTGATGTTGTCATTGTTATATGACAACAATGTTCTTTCTGAGATACCATTCAAACCCAGCAAAAGCAGGGCATGCCCAGGGATAATTATAGCTAACTCCCGGCGTGAGACACTCAAAAGGAACATGACAAGGGCCACACTACTAGTAAAGACAAATAAATCCAATTGGTAGTCACACCAAATTTTGTGGCTGGGATGAACAGCAGGAGTGCAATAGCCAATTTTACCAATATTACTTTATCTTCTCTGTGCACTGCTGCTAACAATTCTAAAAAGTCACATTTAAATTATATAAAACCCATAAATGAACTATATGTGGCAGGGCAAAAGCATGAGACTGGGCTGCAAGCATTGAACACTTCCTCCTTAAAAAAGGGAGGCTTAGGTATAACTCACCTACCTCCTAGCACCTCACTTATGATACCTGTTGGAAGTAGATCCATATGACACATAGAGGGAATGGTGTTATTTTGGTCATGTCTTGGCAGGAAGATACCTGTGGGAAGATGTTGGCTACCCAAGACACAACAAGATTTATTACTTTATATCTCCATTGTAGTCGGGGTGAAATTGACAATTTGGGACTTTTTAGTGATGAGTGGTCCTAGCCATATACCTAACACCTATCACACCTGTGCTAAAAATGCATTCTTCACAACCAGGCCTTAGTGATAAAGATTTCTCACACTGGAGGAACAGCAGATGTGACATGCTGGGAGATCTCTTTCAGAAAGGTTAAATCAAACCACTCCAACAATTAAAGGAAACTCAAAGGCTCCTAGTGGAAAAAAAGTTTTCATACCATCAAGTGAGTCATCAGTTAATTGTAAGAAAAAGTCCCCTTTTGAGTAGCTCTCACATTTCCTTTGCTGAAATTCTTGCTGGCTTTCAGACTCTGCACCCTGGGTTCTGCTGCATAGTGACCAGTGCATGTGGTCTGATGACTAAAACAAGTTGAAATTGACTTACTCTTAATTGGCCTGTGTAGATGTCCTATAAGACTGTAGTATACTGTGGTGAAAAAGTAACATTGGATTATATCTGGTGGAACTGCCCATTCCTACGCAACCACTTAAAATCTGTATCTGCAAAATAACTAGATGGTATTTAGCCAGATGCCCTTCAGTTATATTGTTAATAGCAGACTCAGAGAAAATCAATCCATTTTTCAACTCTGGGGGAAAAAATAAAAAAAGCCAGGCGTTAAGTTCTGATTACTAACCTGTTTAGAGACTTTGCATTTTCTGAACTTTGATGGTGGATCCTGATGCCTTGCTAATCGACTGATGTCTTGAGGACAAAGAGCAACTTTGCTTGCTGATCTACATTAAGGATAGGTATAATATAACAGACTTTTGATTGATATGCATATTTGCTTTTCTTTTAAGCTACCAGCTGTGCTGTTTTGATAGAGCTAGAGTTAGATGTTTTTCAAATTTGTGTTGCAAAGTTGTTTTGCATGAAGCCCAAACCTGCTGATGCTAATCTGGTGTTAGTTAAGGATCTTCACTAATGAAATTACAATAACAGGGACTAATGCTTGATGAATTTCTCTGCTAAACTTCATGCATATAATTACATTGAAACAGTTGACTTCGTTATTGATTTGCACAATAACCTCAGAATGTGTTGTTGTTCAAGCTTTGATTAGATTATGTTTCTTCTGTTTCTTCTGTTTCTTCAGTTTTTCCCTTAATTTCCACAGTACCACATGCCGCAAGATATCCTTATGAAAGTAACCCAGATAATTGCAGACTTTGTAAAGCAAGTGGTTCTGAAAGAAGTATTGAGCAGTTCATGTAATTCACCAATAATGGTTTGAAGAAGCCCCGTGGGAAGGTTCGGATTGTTCAGGATTTGAGAAAAATGAATGAGATTGTGGTCAAATATTGTCCTGTGGTGCCAAATCCAGCTGTGATAATGTTCCAGATTACATGTGATGCCAAGTGGTTTACTGTCATCGATTTGTCACGAGGATTCTTTTCTGTGCCTCTTCATGTGGATAGTCAATTTCTCTTTTGTTTCAAATTCCTGGATCAAGTTTATTGCTGGTGTAAAATTCCTCAAGGGTTTTCGGAGTCACCTTCCATTTTCAACCAGATCTTGAAAAATAACTTGGAGTAGTTGGAATTGCCTTTCTAATCGACCTTGGTGCAGTACATTGATGACTTGCTGATTGGGTCCAAAACAAGGGACGAGTGCAAGTACGATATGATTGCCCTGTTGATCCATTTAGGAAAGAATGGTCATAAAGTGTCTCGCTTAAATTACAGTACTGTCAGAAAGTAGTGAAGTATTTGGGTCACCAGATAGAAAAGAGAAAGGATTACAACCATATTGCAGATAAATCCCTCGACTACACAGAGAGATGTCAGGATGCTTTTAGGGATGGTAGGTTAGTGTTGTCAATGGATTTCAAATTTTTCAGTAATCTCAAGACCATTGCAGAAGCTGACTTATAAGGAAGTCACTGATCCCATAATATTAGACCAGGATGAAATTAAAGCGTTCACTGAATTGAGAGAGTCTGTGCAAAGCTCCAGCATTGAGTATGCCTGACTACACAAAACATTTTACATTCTTTCGTTATGAGTGTCATGCATGTTCTTTGTCTGTCTTGACACAGGTCCATGGAGGTGTAAACCGCTCAGTAGCATATTTTTCAGCTACTTTGGACCCAGTTGCAGCAGCCTTACCGGGTTTTTTGCGCACAGTTGCAGCAGTTGGTCAGAGCCTTACACAGTGTGAGGGCATGTTGATGGGACATCCCCTGACTGTAATGGTCCCTCAATCTATTGAGATTCTACTCACAAGAACGAAAACCAAATATGTAACTGGTGCAAGGTTGATCAGATATGAAATGAGTATTCAAGGGACACCAAATGTATTATTGAAAAGACATTTACAGTACATGTACAGTGGTGAACCCGGCAACCTTACTTCCGAGTGAAAATGTTGAAATTGAAAAAGAGGAAGATGTTGAGCATGATTGTCTTGAAGTAACTGACTTGTGCACAAAACCAAGACCTGACATTAGAGATTGGAAGAAAATGACCAAATTATTGTTGTCAATGGTTCTTGTCTGAGAGACAATACAAGGACATTGAGAGCAGGATATGCTATGTGCACCATTACATGTTGCTTGGAAGCGTCTTGGCTTTGAGGAGTATATTCGGCCCAAGTAGCGGAACTGGTAGCCCTTACTAGAGCCTGCCATGTTTCTGATCAGTTGAAAGTTACAATCTATACAGATAGCCAGTAGGGATTTGGAATAGTCCATGATTGTGGCCAGTTGTAGTCACAGAGAGGTTTCCTGACCTCTTCTGGTTCACCAGTGAGAAATGGTGAGAGAATTAAAGAAATGTTACATGCTATTCAAATGCCTGAAAAGATTGCTGGGGTGAAATGCAGTGCACAGCTGAAGTCGCAGGACTTTGTGTCACTGGGAAATGGATATGCGGATCAAGTCGCAAGGTTTTGTGCATTGAACTGTATATCGTTGCACAGAAAATAATTGACACTTTGGAAGAATTGAAAACGTTGCAGAATAATATTGACAGGGAGGAAAAACATTCATGGAATAAAATGAAATGTGTGCAAAGGCAAGATGAATTGTGGGTTTCAAAAGAGGGTCAATTGGTTTTGATAAATAGCCTGTTGTCTCAAATGGGGGGTACTATCATGGTCAAGCACATATTGGGGGATGCAATGACTCGTTTGTTCAAACATGATTGGTTTAACCCAAAGTTTAGACAAGTTACTGAAGCAGTTTGCCATCGATGTCATTTGCCAACAACTAAACGCAGGGAAAGGGACAGTGGTTAATTTAAACCACATTGATAGAGGCGAGTCCACTTCTGCTGTAGTGGGAGATATATTTGGAGCAGTGATTCCTTCAGTGGGAGTCATTCTGAATTCGATAAAGATTCTAAAGTTGTCTACTATTGTGGATAACATGCTGACACATTTTATGGGGGCTATACTCCTGATAGATACTGAATTAGCTGCTGATAGAGGTCTGACTCTTCAAAATCGTCTTGCTTTAGACATTCTTTTAGCGAAGGATGGTAAAGTCTGTAGAATGATTAATTCTAGGCAATGTTGTTCGTATATACCTGATACCAGTAAAGAGATAAGAGACTTAGGGCCACATGTACAAGGGCTTTTGCATGACGCAAACAGCGAATCAGGCTGTTTGCAACGTGCAAAATGCACTTTCCCATGTACCAACCCATTTTTGCGATTCAGTAAAATATTTACTGAATCGCAAAAAGGGATTGCGACTCGCAATTCGGAAGGGGTGTTCCCTTCCTAACTGCAACTCGCAGTCCCATGAGTGATTGTTTTGTACCACAAATGCTGTCGCAAAACAATTGCAGTTAGCACCAGTGTCACACTGGTGCTAACCCAATCGCAAACGGGAAGGGGTCCCCATGGGACCCCTTCCCCTTTGTGAATGTCAGTGAAAACATTTTTTCAGAGCAGGCAGTGGTCCTATGGACCACTGCCTGCTCTGAAAAAATTAAACGAAAATGTTACATTTTTTGTTTTTGAAATGCATTTCGTTTTCCTTTAAGGAAAACGGGCTGCATTTAAAAAAATAATAAAAAACTGCTTTATTTAAAAGCAGTCACAGACATGGTGGTCTGCTGTCTCCAGCAGGCCACCATCCCTGTGAGGGCCGCTATTCCCAAGGGGGTTGCAAATTGCAACCTACCTCATGAATAACCATGAGGTGGGCATTTGCGACCCCCTTGCGAATCGCTAATATTGTCATTGACACTATACAATTTTCGGTTTTGGGACTTGCAAATTGCGAGTTGCTCTGACTCGCAATTTGCGAGTCACAAAACCAAATGTTGGTACATGTGGCCCTCACCTACTAATCTAACTAATGCAAGTGCTGATTTGAAAGAATTGAAAGAACCAGGTGTTTGTGAACAGGTTGGCAAGGGGTTTTCTTCAGTGGGAAATTGGCTCAGCAACATTTGGAAATGGATACTATTAAAAATCTTGCAAGGGATATTAATTGTTGTGCTTTGTCTATTGGGGGTATGGGGATTGTGCAAATTATGCCAAAGAATTAAATTGGAAAAGTCAAAGAATAATCAGAAGAGGGAAGAAAAGAAAAGGGAAACATTTTATAGTGAAATTTTAAAGGGGAAACAAAAGTATGAAGGGATTGAATTGACAGAATTTAACTGATGCAAATTTTTGTGGGTAATAGTTAGTATAGTGACATATTTAGTCATCAGAGGAGGGACTGCTAGAGCAGGTGTTTAAATAAAAATTAATAATGAGTGTTTATGTATTTTGAATGATTTGTTTAATGAGAAAATAATATAACATAGAAAAATAATGTACGCATTTGAAAATGTGATGATGAAGAATGGCTGCCTATGTTAACAAAATGTACTAATCAATGATTTAATATTATGAAATGTTGAATATACGTTTGACTAATGTAGTAATATGTCATATTAAGGGTTATGAAATAAGCTTTAGCTTTATTAGGTGTAGGCCTTAATTTAGCGAGTGTCTTGGCCTATTTGCCAGGCCTCATGTAAAAGCTGTATATGTAATATGTGTGAGGCTGACATTCCCAGGACAGGAACAATGGAGATACTGAGTAGAATAGAAGTTGAATCAATATCGTTACCTGACAAGCCCGATGATGAGGATATTGCAAGACAAACCAATCAATGACATGTGAGCGGAGTAATATTAGAGTTCATAGATTTGGGATTTTAGTTTTATAGGATAAAGTGAACATACAATTAACAGACATAAGGATCTGGGGGATAGTTTTAGCAGTTTTGACTTAACAGGATCACACTGAGAGAAGACAGACCATTGCCCATTTTACTCCTGACTGAAAGGTTACAACTTTTTTGTGTGTCTTGATAAGAGACGTGCTTAACTTTAATGTTTAGAGATTCTGCGTTTTCTGAACTTTGATGCTGAATCCTGATGCCTTGCTGGTCGACTGATGTCCTGAGGACGAAGACTGACTCTGCTTGCTGATCTACATTGAGGATAGGTATAATATAACAGACTGTTGATTGATATGCATATTTGCTCTTCTTTCTAGGTACCAACTGCACTTTTTTGATAGAGCCATATTTAGATGTTTTCCAAATCTGTGTTGCCAAATTGTTTTGCATGAAGCCCAAACATGCTGATGCTAATCTGGTGTTAGATAAGGATCTTCACTAATGAAATTACAATAACAGGGACTAATGCTTGATTAATTTCTTTGCTAAACGTCATGTATATAATTACATTGACACAGTTGACTTTGTTATTGTTTGCATCATAACCTTAGAATGTGTTGTTGTTCAAGCTTTGATTAGATTACGTTTCTTCTGCCGCTTTGGACAGCCAGTGTTGTTTCTGCATGTGTTCCAACTGATTTTGAGACTAATCTATATGACTCTAGCATTGTTAATAGAGGGAAATAAATATTCTAACTTCCACTAAAAGGTGTGCTTATTCATGACTACAAGATCATGGTGAGTGACAATTGCTGACTCCATTGATTATTGATGTTATTGATTACTAGTGATTATTTATTATTTTGTATTGACTATTGATTATGTACTGGAGCTATGGTAAGAACATCTCAATTACGAGTCAAAAGGTTCATCGACCTACTCGCGTCCCCTTGCAAGTTTACTTATTAAGTTCAGACGCGCTAACACTTGTGCCACTTCTACCCTTTTCTGGTTGACCAAGAAAAGTAGAAAAAAAACTAAACAACCCTATGTTTACTTTGCCCAGCTGCATTGCATCATTTGACTGTAGGTTCACCCCATCAAAGTGAACAACGCTGATGACTACTGTGCAACAGAAGCAAAAGAACTGCTTTTCTAAGTAGCACAGATTAGCAGGACAGGTAGTAAACACAACATCAGCACACTGCCACAAAAAAAGTGAATTGTCACTACCACAGTGTGCTGCTTTCACTACTCATTCTTATCAAGGAAGAGTAAACACAATTGGTGCACAAAATCAGAAAAAAGGGAGAGGCGTTTAGAGGTCATAAGGACAAGACGTCAAAAGAAGACAACACACCAAAGCACCACAAGAACATCAGTAGCTATTGCCCATAAATGATCGATTTTGATTATCTGTCCATTACCCAGAGTTCAGTTGAAGAGAGAAATTACAAATATGGGCCCAATCACAAACATTTTGATTAGTCTTACTATTACAGGCCTCCGTGAATTCAAGAGTAATCCAGTAGACGCTTGACATACTTCTGAAATGCATCAGTAAAGATTAAAAAATACATAGTTGTATGCGAATCAGTATCTCAGCACAGCAGTGCACATCTTCATCCTTTTAAAATGGAGAGTGCATTTTTTCCTTTTTAGCCCTTCATTCTCCGCATTTATTTATTTATTCTACTACTCCGTTCCCGAGTATGGTGAGTTGTTATTGCACGAGAATTCTCTACCCATCTAATTAGGAAAGTAGGTACTCAGTTAAGAGTTTTCAAAAAGAACAAAACGATGTATTCTTATGTCACTAATTGCAACTGTGAAATCAGAAAATGTATCTTAGCTAAAGGAAAACATATGTATGATTATCCATTCAGAAGACATTTACCCTGCAAACACAATAAACGTTTGATTACATATTTTTTTTAAGTTCCATTCAGCCAAATATTGTACTTACCAGCCAAGGCAAGAATATAAACCTGAGACCGAGTTCCTATTCTGTTTGTGGCAGTACAGTTGTAACGCCCAAAGTCATTATCAGACAGAGGTGTTATCTGAAAAAAACAAATATAGTGCACACCGTTTAACCAAAGCCGTGGGACTAATTAATGTAGCATCAAATAATTCATGAAACACCTCGTCTCCAGTGGCACAGACCTTCAAAAGCGACTTAGCGGTTATGCTGCAACCGTATCTACCGTTACTGAAGCTATTTTACTACATGCAATTACAAACAGGGAACATTACTACCAATTGTTACTTTTGATCCAATTGTAGTTCGTAAGTAAGAGTAACAGCGATTAAATTCCGTGATTACAAAGCCAGAAAAAAACTATTTTAAAACCTTTAGAATTGTGACCAATTTGTTGCAAAGCTGAATCAATTAGATATTAATTTTAACATGTCTATTATGACTAAGAGTTCTGTATTAACGGACTGTTTTATTACGTACAACAGTGCCAACAGAAGATATTCTAGGTGATTCAAGGGTAAACAGAATTGCCCTTAGTTTTCAATGTATAATAAAGAACGTTAAACAGATGTTCAGATAGTTTCTATGTGCTCTCATATTTGGGAGCTGGGAACTAAGCTATGGCACACTGTTGCCAGTGCATTTGGTACAGAGCATTAGTGATCGGCATATTTGCTATTGGAAGCTACCAGTCCATCTTTCTCTGTAGGTGACAATCTAGTTTGCATTTCAAAGGGGGGCAGATCTCTCTCTGCAGGTGGTGCAAAGAGCGACTGCATCTGCTTGGAGGTGGATGCCTTTTGAGGTTCTCAGACCCACATGCCCACCCCACATGCAGCACCCTCGGGTGGGTGTACACTTTGTGTGCACCACTTCCATGTGGCTCACAGTCAGAGCAACTCCTGACAATTTCAAGGGTAACTGATACCCTTAGTTGTATAGGGCCATGCAATTGAGTAAACACCACCCTCAATTTGCTCCTGTGCACATTTAGAGGCATATCAATGGCCAAGTGTAGCGCAGCAATTTACCGTGCTGCGCTGCACTGCATGACAGGGAAAGGACAGGAAAGCGTTGTATTTAAAGCAATATGTCACATTCCTGTCCTTTCCCGTGTGCTGGAACCCTTTTGGCTGCCTAGTGCTAAAGTAGGCAACCTTGCACAATGATGCAAGAGTGCATGCATTGCACACAGGATTGTTTCTGTGCAGGAAGGGGCATGTTCCTGAACAATAACATCCGTGGGAGGCATATTCCTCTTTCTATATGTGCTGCAGAGTGGAGGGCTCAGAGTTCCACTGGTGCATGATGGGCATTGCCGACTGGATGAAAAACAATTGCTTAAAACTAATCACAGACAATGGAAGTGCTGATCTTTGGGAACAGCACCTCCCTTTAGTAGGACTCCTGATGACCTATTGAACTAGGGCGGACACCCACTCCGACAGACCATTCTTGCAACCTTGGCATCATCCTGGACAGTAAGCTCATCATGAAAATCCAGATTAACGCAGGCTCCTCTGCCTGCTTCCTCACTCTTCACATGCTCCTTAAGTTTTTCAAATGGCACCCTGTCAACACCAGACAAACCTACACTCAAACACTAGTCACCAGTCAGCTGGACTACGACAACCAACTCTACATAGGAATAACCATGCACCTCATGAAGAGACTATAGACCATACAGAATACAGCAGTGAGACTCATCCTTGACTGCCCCAAGTGGCACAGACCACCCCCACCTCAAGGAGCTCCACACACTCCCCATTCAGAAGAGATGCCTTTTAAAATGCTGATCCACACCTACAAAGCCCTTCACAAACAAGGACCAGCATACATCAACCACCGCCTGAACTTCAACCAACTCTACATTCACCTGCGTTCCACTCTGCTTCCCTTTCCCTCACACACACCCTTGACATCCGCCGAAGCAACAGTGGAGGATGCTCCTTCTTCTACCTACCGGTGGAAACCTGGAATAACCTCCCCTCTTTATCCCCTATTCCAGAGGTCAGAAAGGCATTCAAGACCTGGCTGTTCAACTGAGCCCCTTAGCAGCAATGTTACTCAGACCCTGGATTTCCTCACAGGTGATTAACAGACTCAACAATGCTGTTTCATTGATTGTTTGATTGTCCTGCCTCCCACACAAAGAGCTACATACCCCCTGAAGTGAGTTTGGAGGCATGACAAGAAGGGAGGATCTCGGTGCACTCCAAACACCTTTCTTTGAAGTCTCCCCCACTTCAAACACACAATTGGGTATAAGTACTGGACCTCTGACCCCACCACTTAAGTTCACTTCCAGACCTGTGGATACTCCGCCAGGAAAAAGGACTGCTGTGATTCTACAAGGACTGCCACTCTGCTGGACTGCTACTCTGCTTCTTTGCTGTGCTGACCTGCTGCCTGTTGCATCTTGCCTGGGAGTGAGAAGAACTGGATCTGCATCTCTCTAACCCAGAACCCATAATGACTCCAAGGGGCATCTGTCCGGTCCCCTGTTTTCTGAGGTCTCAGGGACATAGAAGACTTCCAACCTACCTGCAATTGTACCTTGAATCTACCATCTCTGAGTCTGCCCTGTCAAGTGGTGCCAGCCCAACCCTGAACCCTTGGAAGTGACACCTAAGGTGCTTCTTCAGGTAACTCACACACCCTCATTGGAGCCAGTGCATCTTGGCGGTTGTGGGGATCGGAACTAATGCATCTTCGTCTTTGTGTGGATCAGACTGGTGCATTCTTGCCGCTGCGTGGAGGTGGTCTGGTGCATCAACTTCAAAAGCAGCACATCGCCATCAGAAACGACGCATCTTCTGCTAGAGGAGGAGACCCAATGCATTGCATTAGGACCAGAGCATCACTCCCTGGACTAACACATTGTCGACTTTGTGTGGAGAATTCTGATGCACCTCCTTCTGTTGTGTGATCATAATAGATGCTTCACTTCAGCTGCACCTTGCATCTTCCTTGACATCAACGCAACCAGGATCAAGGTACTTTTTGTTCAGCAGGCCTCCTGGGGTTCCTGCATCTGGCCCAATCTCCATTGCTCTCTTCCTGGACTCTTGACTTTGTCCCAGTCCAGCATGACCAGACATCACAGACTGGCGCTTCTTGCTTTCAATTGCTTTTCTACAGTTTATTATTTAAAAATTCAAAACTCAAGTTCTACCACTTAGAGTTTTGTTGTTTTGGTTTTGTTTTATTTATTAAATTATGTTCCATTTCTCTAACCAAGTGGGTATCTTTTTGTGTGATGTTTTCACTGTTTTACTGTTGGACGTATTGCAGAAATACTTTACACATTGCCTCTTAAGTTAAGCCTGACTGCTCTGTTTGTATGTTATCTAATCACAAATTAGCTTCCTGCAATTCCTCCCTCTTGCCTTTATTGACAGAATGGATGTGGCAAAGTGTCATGCCGCAGGCTCCCACGGCACCTCACGCTCGTCCCGCGGTGGGAGCTGTGGTGCGTTTTTCGCATCCCAGGGCCTGCCGCAGACTTTTTTTCCAATCGGGCTCTGTCCTCCTTGCTGCCGCGAGGCCAGGGACCCAGGATTGGGCGTCGGTCCTGGCCATGTATAATGCGTGGCACAGGTGTTGTCGTGGGGTGCCTGCACACCTCCTCGGCCCTTCCACTTACCTAGTGCCCCATTCTAGGGCCTTCTCTTTTTCCTTTTTCGCTCTGGTGAAGCCATATTTCTTTCTCCCAGTATACCTTTCTCTTTCTTGTTCCCTGCATGCATCTGATTCCCTTATTACTATGGTGCCTTTTCCTATCTGGTTCGATAGCCCCTTTCCCAATCCATGATGGCCGTTTTACTTCTTCCTGTTTGTCACTTCCTGTCAAGGTGTATATAAGGGGATTGATTTTTCTTCTCTTTGCATTGCAACACTTCTCCTGTGGTGGTCACGCTCCGGCTGGTCTTCTAATTGGACTCCATTTTTTGCTCCTGTTTTTCCTCCATCATTCCTGTGTTATTCCTGGCATCGAAATTCATTTGGAAAGGTCTGACATAAGCATGCTCCTCGTGTCAGATGACAGGGTGGAACAGAAGAAAGAACCTGTCCCTGACCTCTTCTCTGCACAGCAACATGATGGGTCAGTGGAGGGTGTCCCCCTCTCTACAACCCTGACCCCAGGACAGGAGAGTGACTGCGACCAGTTGCTGGAACAGTTTTTCTCCCTGTTTTCACTCACCTGTGGACTCACGCATCTGTGCGTTCATAATATTGACACTGGAGACAGTCCACCTGTAAAGAACAAAATGTTGAGGTTGCCAGGCAGGGTGAGAGCCAGCATCAAGGAGGAAGGCTACAAGATGTTAGCGCTAGGAGTGATTGGGAGTTCCTTATCCAGCCCTGTGTTGGTGGAAGTGACATTGTTATCAGAACTAGAGCATCTTTGCTGTTGCAGGGATTGAAATGGATGTATCTTCACCTTTGCATGGATCAGAACCGGTGCATCCTCGTCATCGTGTGGAGTGGGCCTGGCGCACATCAACCTCAGAATTGATGCATCCTCTGTTACAGGAGCAGAGCTGATGCATTGCATTCAGACCAGCTAATAAGTCTTGGATGGACACATTGTCGATTTTGAGTGGAGAGAACTGATGCACCTTCTTCTGTTGTAGGATCGGAACCAGCAAACTACCTCAGCTGCAACTTGTTTCTTCCTCGACGTCAACGCAACCAGGATCAAGGTATTTTTTGTTCAGTGGGCCAAAGTGGGTCCCTGAATCCTGTCTCCACTGCATCCCGGTGAACCTGAACTTTTAACGTTGTCCTGTTCTGGTGCAACCAGATATCCCAAATTGGCACTTCTTGCTTCTAAGTACTTTTCTACAGTTGATTCTTTAAAAATTCAAGTCAAGTTCTACTTATTGGATTTTTATCTTATTCGTGTAATATTTATTATATTAAGTTCTATTTTTCTAGCCAGGTGTGGTATCTTTTTGTGTGGTGTTTTTACTGTTTTACTGTTTAAGGTATTGCAAGACTTCACATACTGCCTCCTAACTTAAGCCTGACTGCTCTGTGCCAAGATACCAGAGAGTGAGCACAGGTTAATTTACGGTGTGTTTGTGACTTACCTTGAGTAGGATTGGGGTTCCTGCTTGATCATGGTGCATACCTCTGTCAACCAGAAACCCAAGTTCTAACACATCACTTTTAATAATTTTAAATACACGATAGTTTTTTTAAAATATAGGTGGGGATATTTTTAAATTAAACTTCAGAAAAGTATTACATTTTAATATTTGTATTAAAATAAATGCATTTTTGTTTTAAAATGAGGGTATTAATGCTGTATTATTGTATTATATGTGTATGCATTTAAAATATGTCAAATTTAATCACAGTATTATTTAACAAAATGTTTACATTTTTCCTCAACTTTAACATACAGAGATCTCTCCCCAATTGTGAAGGTTACACTAAGTGTGCAGAACATCATATATGGTCATAAACTCACTATTAGTAGTAAAGTTATGGTAATACTTGATGATTTTAAAGACTCCACCTCCTCTTTCAGTCTACACTTTTGAGTAACTTTACACTTGTTAATTGTGAATAAGCAAAGTTTGCAAAGTAACTGAAAAGTCTGAACTGATTTACTTGTAGTAAGTCTTTACATATAGATTTACCTTTGTTATTATGCCCGCAAGTGTACAGTATTAGAAACCTTTGCATTGGCCAGCCTAGCAACCACCTACAAAAAAACTAATACTTGAATCACATAAAGCACATAATAGTTGTAATTATGTATCATGAATTCCAGTCCTGTATTGTACAATTGTGGAAGCTTTACAGAATATCTCTTTTCAGTGTGCAGGTGACTAATGACTGATTTCATGCATATGCAGTTTATCACTATTAACAAGTGTTAAAGAACTGATGCTCATGCTCCTAAACAATGTAAAATTGGCTTACACCTGATTGTCAAATGCAAATTACTTATAAGTCCAGAGTAAATTGGCACACAATATCCCTGGGGCCTATAATTAAATGTTACTAGTGATCCTTCAGCACTTATTGGGCAAACCACTTAAGTAGCACTTTAAAACAATGATTAAGGCCTGCCTTTGCAGCTTGCCAGAAGTTTTAAACTGTAAATTTGACTTAGAAAAATAGCCCCCTTACCAAGCGTAAAACTCCCTTTTTAATACATATTTAATTCCTACAGTGGACCCTAAACAGCCTGTAGGGCAGAGTGAAATGTAATTAAAGAGCTGGACATGTACTTTTAAGTTTTACATATCCTGGTAGTGAAAAATCCACACATTTACTTTGCACTACTGGATAACATTGAGTTATCTTCTGACAATTAATAAGTGCCAACCTTTGATTGGGAGCAGGTGGGAAAGTCAGGGTTGGTACCTGAGGATTTGTGAATTAAAAATATTTTTTGAGGTAAAGTCAGATTCTAAGTCAAAATTCTGAAAATGCCACTTTTAAAAATATGCCATTTTTTTTCCTAATCATTTGGTGCCTACAGCCTGTTTGTGGGACACATGACTAGGTATGAGTACCACTTGGCCTTTGTATATTCCTCCCAGACAGCAACAAAATAGAGAGACCAGCAGTGTCTGAATGGGTTATGTCAGAAAGATAGGGATATGTGAAGCTGTGCACAGCCCAACTTACACATTAAAAGGGTGGGCCCTGCTCACACATCAAGAACCTCATACTAGCATTTTATATGTGTGGTGAGCCTGGAGCCAGAGTTAGTACACACGAAATTCCAAACATGCCTGGGGGGGGAAGCCTCCATGTGTTTTACCCATTTCAAAAGAGGCACCAGTTATAAAAATGGGACCGTCGGACCCACTCTTCAGATTACTCCTGGGCGTTGCTTGGGAGCACCCACCACAATGCTCATGGAATGCCTCCCTAATGCAGAGCAAGGCAACACAGAGATTTGTACTGAGTTGCCTTTTTCTATATCTATGACACTATTCAAAGCAATAGAAAGTGGCTGTTTGTGGCCCCATACATATGATTTGGAGGTTTGCAAAGCTGTTGCATCACAAAAAGTGATGCTACAGTGGTTCAAGGGGCTCATAAATATTCCCCTAAGTCTGAACTAAGGAATCTCCACTTCAACTTTGCCAACGGTTCTCCGACAATGATGCCTCCTTGTTAGACACTGCCAGCTGCCTTGTTCCCCTGAGCTTTACTTTCTCAGACACATTTCTCTTGAAGTTTCTTAGAGGTCTGAACGAAAGCATAGACCCAATCCACTTTGCGTATCCAAACCCCATTCCATCGCAGTTGCCATAACTTTCACTTTTGCCCAGGTGTTATGCGATTAAATGTCTGTGGTTGTCACTTTCAACTTTTGAGCGTTATTTTCTACCTTAAACTTTTACAAAATATGAACACTATTGCTACTGATTTGATTTTTGTTGTTTTGGTGTCAAATAATTAATTAAAATGTATTCTATATTTTTAAAGTGGTGTGAATTTTTCTTTAGTTTTGTTTCCACATTATTACTGTTTAAGTGCTACATAAATATTAACATATTACCTTTAAGTTAAGCTTGATTGCTTTTGTGCCAATCTACCAGAGGGTTAAGCACAGGTTAATTTAGATACATTTTGTGGTTCACACTGATGAGGATTGTGGCTGTTGCCTGAGACTCTGCCTCTCTTATCTTTTCTGAGTGATGACCTCTGCAACAGTGGTTGTGATTGCCACTCTTGTATGTGTACTACTGTGTAGGATATATGTGGGAGCCGGAATCCCAATAATTTTCTGAACCCCAGTATTTCAATTCCCCCCAACTTTAACTCTGGTGATTTGGTTCCAGCCCCTTGAACTTGTTAGAAGAGACAACATCCTCAATGACATCAGGACCAAAAAAACTGTTTATCAAAATAGTGATTGGGACCACACAGACACTGTGTTCTAGTTTGATAAAATGTTAAAGGGTGTTAAAGGGTGTTATTATGAAATATTAAACAGGCAATATAGGGTAAATCAGTACATGCCACAAAAGCACAGATACAGAGTACAAAATCAGAAATCAGTAGTCATTTAAAGGTAGCTAAATGTCAGGTCCAGAAGGAACACTAACAGCATTCCTAATAGGGAATCCCATTCTCAATCCATTTGGGAAGAGTTTCATAAGGAAATTAAAAGTCTCATCCCCAAACAGAGTTCTGTGCGGAAAAATGATAGCGTTTTTTTTGCACATTTTACGCATGCACAATGAGCAAGAACTGCAGATTTAGCATAGTATGACTATGAAAGTGCCCGGTGCCGGTGATTGATCTTGCTCCAGAGTTACAAATTACATAGTACAGAAGAAGGCTATGGTCAGTGGGCTTTCAACTAATTGGCTTCCTCACAGAACTGATACTTTCTGCTTTTAAAAGGGCAAAAAAATACAAGAAGTTGGCACAATATTACAGCAACTAACTTTCATAGCATTCATGCACACACTTCAGTGCATAAAAGGTGAACGTAAATTGCATAGAATCACATAAGATTGAAATAATATTCTTCTGCTCTATGGAGGGTTCTGCCGTGTAGGAGCTCCTGTATTGCTCTGCAGGTCAGTCATCGGCCAAAGCAGAGAGGGAGCCGCAATTAAGAGGAGTGGTCCCGTTGTGTGAGCCGGGTGTAAGTCAGCGAAACTGGCTCGAAGGAGGAGGCAGCCTGGAACCCGTGGGGGCCCTGTGTCAAAACAGGGACCTGCCCTGTGTGCAGCAATACGCATTGGATGAAGGTATAGAGGGGAGAGGTGGGTGGAGGCGGAAGTGGCCCATGGCAAGAGCACTCTCGCGGTCCACAAGATGAGCGGAACCTTCCAAGCTAGGATGCACGGCTAGGCAAAGATATAACCCCGTCCGCTGGCCCCCTAAAAATAACCAAATAATGAAAAAAATATATATATATTAACAAAACAGCACATCAAGGAGAGGGGGCAATGATACGAGTCACAGGGGCGGCAGGTTAAGTGAGGGGGGAGGAGGTAGAGGTCTTCCCCACAAGAGACATACAGGAACCCCCCTCCCCTCCGCCTTCAAAACAATAAAATATAAATCTGCAAACACAGTGGAGAACACCTCCCCTAGCAGGAGGAGACGTTAGGTCTCCCTGCTAGGCTGCAGAGCATGGTGAGGAGTCACGGAAGTGGCTGGTGTAGCCACAGGTGCGACTTGTGGCCGCAAGGTGTCTCCGTCTACTCAGAAGGAGGTTCCTAAGTTCTGGGGAGCCATCTCCTGCCAGCAATGTGGCGTACTCCCCGAGACCTTCAGAGTAAGAGCCATTTGTCACAAAAAACTCTTAGGTCAGTGCAGAGTATACAAAATAAGCATCCTATACCCCCAGATAAGAAGGCGAACACTGAGTTCAGTACGAATACAAGCGGCCCTCAGCAGACGGTCATCAATTGCTCTAGATCTCACCTTGTTCTGGTGCCCAGCTCAATCGACCCAGCTCAGCCAAACCCCTGTGATAATGCCCCATCAGAAAGGGGGTCCATCAGGACGGAGGACAAAGAGCAAGAGATACAAGACAAACCTGATAACTTTGATTTATGTAATCAGCTAAAACCAGGAACAAGCCGAGTATTTGACAATGGTGATTACCAGGAGAGTGGTGGGGGCCCTAAGTAGCTATGCCCGCTATACTGCTATTAGACGGCGAGGCTGGCAGGGGACCAAAGGAGACTTTTACTGGACCCCAGCCCTCCAGCCATACTTTAGTCTCTGCAGCAGATACCCTCTCTCCTTCCGTCCAGCACAGCTCAGATATATGTATCGTTAGGGAGGCAAGTGCCACCAGCCCCTCCATGAGCTCTGAGAGTCACGTGGAAACCAGGACTAGTCAGTAGGGGCAGGAGAGACAACAGGCAGACTCACAACCCAGGAGGAGCAAGACGAGCGAGTTGAAGGAGGAAGCTCTATGCATTTGGAACCCCTGCTTCCTCAAATATTAAACAAGCTGAAGTCCTTAAAACTTTCACAAATGGAACCGAATCACAAAACAGAGGCACAGCTCAACTTGCTAAATGCGAACATCCAGCAACTTAACTCGCGTATCATGGAGGTAGAACAGCGAGTCTCAGATTTGGAAGATGGTCGAGTACACCTGGAGCCTGCAATATCCAAATGTCAAGCGGATTTGCTGGAATTGCAGATCTGGATGGAAGACACAGAGAATCGTTCACGCAGATCGAATTTAAGGTTCACAGGGATGTCGGAAGGCTGCGAGAATGGGCAGACTATCCTAAAATTGATTACAGGCCTTATTCAACAACATATACTCCTGGAGCTGGCGGCCAGCCACTAGGATCTCTCCATTATCGTGTACCAGCATTGCAACTACCTAATGCTAAATACCCTTAAACAATACTGGTGAACTTTGGTGATTTTCATATTAAAGAACACATTTTACATCAGGCGATTAAGAACAGAGTACACCAGATCCCTGGCGATTACACTTGTAGAATTTTTTCAGACATGTCAGCTGCTGCTGCACGAAGGAGGAGGGAACTAATAGAAATGATTCCGGCATTTAAAAAAGCAGGCGCACAGGCTAGGCTCGTCCAGCAATCAAAGCTAAAAGTCTTCTTTAAGGGCCAGTCAAATATAGTCCACACAGTGGATGCGGCTAAAACTTTGTTGAACTCTATACATAACGGGGAGGGGTGGGTTGAGGAGGGTAGTATCTAGTGGGTTGAGTTCCACTGAAATGTTTGGTAAATATTGGCATATCACACAGAGCACAACACACTTAATTACTATATGTTGTTAATACCATCTGCTACTTCCGGTGACCAGGTGCCATATCAGGGCACCCAAGTGGGAGAAAGAGTGGAGGGATGCTTGGGAGAGAGTGAGAGGATCACTGGGTGGGATTAAGGGTGGGCAGTGCTTTGAGAGCCCCTAGGCGGGAGGGCCTTGAGTCGAGATCACTCAGGGAGGAAGTGGAAGGATGGGAATGGGCTCAGGGTTGGAGTAAGGGACAGCACATGGGGGGGACTAAAAGGTTGAGAAAATTCAGGTTTTTCTATGAAGTAGCTGAGACTGGGTATGGATGGGTAAGGGGCACTAATGAGCTAACTAACAAGTATGGTGAATCTTAAGATTATTTCCTGCAATGCAAATGGCATTTCAAACAGACAGAAACATAAGGCAATGCTAAAATGACTGTTACAATTGAATTCTGATGTCATTTACTTTCAAGAAACCCATCTAAAGAGTAATACCCCCAAAATATATATCCCAAACCAGTACTTAGCAGCTCTATTCGCCTCCTCCGGGTTGGCAGTCAGAGGGGTGGCAATATAGTCGACTGAATTATAATAGAGGTCATTAGAGACCCCAAGGGGAGGTGAATCTGAGTCAAAGTCTTACAATTAGGAGCTTAAGTTAATCTGGTTAATTACTATGGGCCAATCATGGATGAAGTAGAGCCACTAATGCAACTCTATATTACAGCAATGAGTGCCATGGGCCCTTTTATTATTGGAGGGGATTTTAATTATATCCAAGATATAATACTAGATACCTCTAAACGGGCGAAAAGGCAACTAAAACCTAAAATTAAAGACTTTTGACTATAATAAAATGTGATTTCCAGGTAATAGACCCTCAGCGAGAAGAAAATCCTGTAGCAACTCAATATACTTGTTTTTCACATCGCTATAAAACTGCCTCCCGGATAGACTTTTTACTATTATCTCGTACGTTGAAGAAGGCTGGCACATATATCCGAGCAAACGCATTTTCTGACCGTTCAGTGGGGATGACAGAACTTGAGGCGGCTAGCAAAGAGAGACCCAGATGGCAGCTTGATAGATCTTTGCTTAGTAACCAGCAGTGGGTCACAGAGATGAATAAATTCACACAGGAGTTCTTCCAGCTCAATCAGAATTCTGCATCTCTGTTCTATGTATGGGAGGCGTTTAAATCTACAGCCAAGGGAAAATTATTTCTTTTAAAGTATCACTGACTTGACAGCGGAAACTTAAACTTGAAAAACTTAAGATGGCAAATGAAAGTAGGGGAACAGGAAGCAGCAATGCATAATCAATCAAATGAAGGTTAAGCTAAAATATTTTTTTATTCTTGAAGAAGAAACTAGCTCGAGGGCTTATCAGCAGCAGGTTTATGAAGAAAGACTACAGATAGGTAAGCACTTGGCTTGGACCACTCACATAAACTACGAAAAACAGACTATACATCAAATTCAGGATCCCGAGACAAACACAATTGTTACTGAGGACAAGGACATTGCTCAAGTATTTATGTCTCATAACTCTAGAATTTATGAGTTTGATACAAGTCAATCACGTTACCAAAAATGCTGTTAAAGGTCCAAAACAATATAGCACAGAAGATTATGTCATCTGAGATTAAGGGAGCTATCCAGAGACTGCCAAGTGCAAAAGCTTGCGGGGCGATGACTTTACAATATAATTTTCTAAAACCTTCTGTGAAGAGTTTGCGGAAGCTAATGGAATTATGTAATCCAATACTCGAGGGAGCAGAAATACCTCCAACATTCAAAGAATTAGCAATAGTCAGTTTTTAGAAAAAATATGAAAATCCACTGAAACCAGATGCATATCCCCCATTCAGTTTGCTGAATGCAGATTATAAAATGTTAACAAAGGTCTAGGCTTTCAGGATCACATCAGTTGCGCAACAATTAATACATAAAGACCAGAACTGTTTTGTAGCTAGTAGGCAGATGACATCTAATACAATTTTTTTAATACATGCAATCAAGTATTTCTCAGTCAATGTAATCCCTGCGGTAATGATAATGCTAGACAAAGAGAAAGCCTTTGATCTCGTCAACTGGGGAGCCTTGTAATACAGCCTAACCAAATTTGGCTTCCTTTCCCAATTGACATCGATGATAAGGCAGTTGTCTCAGGGTGCCTATGCCAAATTGTTATTAATTCAAAGGTCAGAGACTCAATCCAGATTAAAAGAGGCACCAGACAGGTATGTCCTCTCTAACCTATACTCTTTGCCTTTTTTATGAACCCCTCGTCCATATAATACGTAGCTGGATTGAAATTATGTCATCAATAGCAGCTATGCCCAAAATTAAGCTTTTTGCTGATGACATAATTTTATACTTAAAAACAGAGATCGACAATGTCCAAAGAGTACTGGATAAGATTAATGAGTTTACTCAAATAGGGGGATACAAGATTAACAAAAGTAAAACAGAAGTTCTTCTGTTTAATGCAGTAACAGAGAATCTTCCACATGCTTTGCAACAGGAAGCTAATTCATCCAAACCCATTAGGTATTTGGGAATTTATGTCATGAAGAATTATGGAATTTTTTTTAACCTTAACTATGTTAGGATGCTTGCAAAAGTACAAGCACTTTTCCACAGATGGATAGTTATCCCGTTGTCTCTGATAGGAAGAGTCTCCTTAATCAAGATGTCAACTCTCCCGCTTTTTCTTTTTCTATTCAATAATGTACTGATAGGAATAAACAGCTCTTATTTTCGTAAACTGGATTCCATGATATGATGTTTTATATGGAGGAAGAAAGACCCAAGGGTAAGGCTCTCAGTTATGCAGTTGAACAGAAACCAAGGGGATCTGACACTTCCTAATTTTCAGGTCTATTATCAGGCCGCATTGCAGGATATATTGGCACGACACTTGGTTACTGGAGGAACCATGGAAATGTTGTTGGTCAATAGGATGATCGCAGAATCAGCAATAAGCCTCCCACTGGTGAAATAAGATGCTAAGAACAAAGAAATATGAGGAAGCATACTCAAATTCAGACTCGTGTCTGGAGTATAAAAAGGTTTACAGCTATATGGCAGTACTTAGAGGAGTAGTAAGTCATGGAAAAAGAAAGCTAGGAGTCGTAGAAAGAACCGCTCCTTAATAATGTATAATAATGTATTATAAATTGGGTAGTGACTTGAATGAATGTTTTGCTGATTCTGTAATTTAGACAAATTTAGCAAGGTTATAGTGATCTGAACAGCCAAAGAAAATGGATCGTTATGCCTTTATGCTACTTGGGTATAATTCGTATTTTGTTTTTTTCTATATTAATACCTGAAATAAAACATTTAAATAAAAAAAAGATTGAAATAACAAACCTGGTTATCCTTTATTTTGAGTTCATTTTGTTATTGAATTGAAAATACAATATCAGATCTCAGAGCTACTTTCTCTCTGATTTTTCATGATAATGAACAGAGCACTGCATTGTTTTTATCAAGTGACTACTGCCTGTAGTGCAGGGCATAATCCTTTCTATACTGCTTTAGTACCCAGCTGACTTTCTGTTTTGATGCTGCAGGCATTATCTTCACACATACCAACAATTTAGTTTTTTAACTCCACTATGCCCTTTTCCAATCTGTTATTCTCCATAGACAGCACATGCTTTACTGTGATTTTCAAAAATGCGTGCCCTTGCTAAGAGCTATGTACACTGAAATGTCAGGAAAAAGTTACAAAAAAAGCTTGCAGTGTGCTTAACTGGTAGATTGTGTTCAAAATAGTTTCATTCATTTCCCATGCTGCCATTCTCTGCAATGAACAATGGCATTGTATTTTAATGATGACTCGAGAGGGACACCTTTTGATCATTTAAGTATTTTTTTTACAAAACCCTCATAGGAAAAAGATTCCTAATATCACTGTCATAGTTGTAGGTGTTTGCTTTAATTGTGTGCAAAGTTTGATAGGTCAGATTGGCTAAAAGCTAGGGCCTTATATACAAAACACTGATTGTAAAAGTTGATAGTAAGTTGTGACCAGCATTTTTGTGACCAGTGTTGAATTTTGAAAACCCACCTATGTACCATTCATATTGGTAGTGGGTGCCTATCCAACGAACCTCATCAATATCATTAAGGTAGGTCACAAGTTGTGACTTACTCCAAATAGATGCCATCACAGACCAATGTGTCTCTCATCACACTTAAAAATCACTTTTTTATTTAAACACAGCCCAAACTTTGTTTGAATGTTGGCAGTGAACCACTACTTACTCCCTAAACCACTGTTCCTTTAATTATTTAATTCATGCAAGGGAAGCAGTCCTTCCTGTTTATGAATTCATTACCAGCCCAACTTGGCAGTCAGTAATTCATTTTTTATGTGTTGTGACCAAATTACTTTCCAAGATCACATATAACATAGGACTTTGGAAGAGGCTCCCACAACACCTTCCTTATAAATTGTGATTTGGTATCCATTTGCAGTCCGACTGCCACAGTGAGGCTAGGGGTCTTGTGACCACCAGCTTTGTAATGAGGCCCTAAGTCTCCCAGATCCTCATCCAGTCAGTGAACATTTGCTTCTCTTAGAAAATGTCAACAGCTGTACTTAGTTCAGGGTTAGTTGAATCTCAGTACCCTGATTGCCGTATGGTGAGAGTACAACCTGAAATTCACTTTTGTGATTGTTTGAAATGAAGACATGTCCATAAGAAATACGAAAATAATATTTAATTAAATATGTAAGGTTCAGTGCCTCAAATTGACAAACATTTCTATTGGGAAAGTATTGTACTGTACTGGAACAGCTCCAACATTTGTCTTAAAATAAACCAAGATTTTTGATGTATTTTGAAATGCCACAAGTCAAGGGCTGTAAATACCTGTCTCCATAAAGTTATGCAAAACAAAAAGATGATGGACAGAATGCAGAACATTGTCAAACATTCAACCCCAGTCACAGATCTGTGTTTAATCAATCATTATCTTGCTCGCCATGCCATTCCAGTTTGGACCCAGTCCTGTGAAAATCAGCCTTGACCCTGCTCCACATGGGAACAGACCTGCCCAAAGTGGCAGGCCATGTTCTCCCAGGCCTAGAAACAAGCATCCTGGGAGAACTCTGTCCATCATCCTTTTGTGTTGCTAAAGTTGCCCTAAGTGAGAAACGCATGCCCAGACGTGGGTCCCATGCTCACTTGCCCACTGGATTCAAGATCGCCTGACTGATAAAGGGTGATACGCCAAACCAGTCCCAGGATGTTTGTTTCTGGTCCAGGGAGGACCTAGCCTGGCAGTTCGGTCTGGACTGTTCTCATAGGGAACAGGGTCAAGACTTATTTCCATATGGCTGGATCCAAACTGGGGTGGCATGGTGAGCAAAAGAACAATGGATTAAACCCAGATCTGTGACTGAGTGTGAGTGTTTGAAAAGTCTCAGCACTTCATCCATCATCCTTTTGTGTTCATGAATTTATGACCACTTTTCAGATCACCATTATTGGATTCACATAAACATATACATTTTAATTCAGAAATATTTTAACCAATGTTTTAAAAATAAAAGAAAAATATGAATCTTATCTATGAATAAGTTTATTTCCAAGGGTAAGGAGTGCTTCCCCATACAATGTCCATGATTATGCTGCTTCATTGCTTTGCTCTGATAATAATTAGGAACTGGAAATAAGATGTGTTGATAATAGTGCCACATTGGTTCTCTTGTTCCTCCAAGACCAACACAAATAAAACATCTTCTCACCGTATAGTGATTCAAACTAAATGCATTAGAGCCATTCCTTTCCATGGGGTGCACAAGGCACCTAAGGCTCTCAGCTTTCAGGTGCACCATCTCATGTTTCTTTCATTCTTTTGTGACTTAGATTTGGGCAGTTTTGTACCCCACCACTTTCTCAGAGTAACCAACAGGATAGCATGGGGCAAATTGTAGCATACCAGCAACTATATCTCATATATGCCTGTGCAGCTAAGATTCTTCTGACGTAATGCTATATGATTTTTTAATATATTGGATTTGTGTATTCACTTCCAGAGTGAAAGGTCCAGTAATATCCTGAGATGTTGTCAAAGCAATTAGTATAATATATCTTTTGTTCTGTTAAAAAATATTAAAATATCAAGCCAGCCTTTTCATTCTTTCATCCATCTTTTTTTCTAAATAGGTGATGTTTAGCTGCATAAATACCCATTTTATTACACAATTATTATTTTTTTCTGTTTCTTTTATACCTTGGCATATTTGTTAGTATTATTAAAAGTTCTTTAGGGAATATGTCTTTCCTACACTGTGACAGTGCGTCCCATGCCAATGTCTGTGTGCTCTGGCCTCAGAATTATATTGTTAAAATTGATTTCAATTAAGTAAATAATGCAGAAAATGCAAAAATGTCATGGAAACTAAATATCATATGTGGGTTTCACTGTGTATTTGCACCACACAAACATGACAAAAGTAAGAGTCTGACTTCACTGCAGTTTGAAACCACAGCAGTGACTCATGGAAATAAAAAGTACTATTTTTAAATATTAGTAAGCCAACTTACAATGTGCCATGCTAGCCAACAGGGCAGGGGCTTAATGTGTTAAAAAACTGAATAATGCACCTTACCATAACAGTGTATTTTTGACTGGGGAAATTGGAGAGGATTATGAAATGCAACACAAGAGTTCATTATAATACATTCAGTGTTCATACCATACAAAATTGCATATATTATACCTACTTCTTTAAGAGTTCAAAAGTGGGTATTTGTCATCACATGGGGTTATAACACTAATTTAAGCATTCACATATTCTTCTGGATCTCTACATATAGGCATGCCCCATATTTGTGGTGCATTTTGATTAATTCATGATTTCACTACACAGATGAGCAACTGTAATTATAAATTAGATTGCCTGTTGAAATTATTAGCTATATAATTGTCCGAACCAAGCATAATGCTTTGTGCTGCCAAAACCAGATCCAGATTAGGCATATTGTTGGAAAAGTACCCTTTCTGTTTGGTCACCTTGAATTATTTTGCCTTTCTGCTGAAGATTACTTTTGATATACATAGAACTCCTGCTAGCCATTGGTAAAGTGCTTTAATCATGGTGTAATTGGCATACAGTTAATTCGTATATATAACATACCTATACATCCCTAGTATATGGTGCCCAAAGTGTAGCCACGACTGCTAAGTTAAATGTCACCAGTGTGCTACAGCATTCATTGTGCCACCAACTGCAGTGACAATACAAACATGACAGCAGGTCTGTCACCAGAGGCCTGGCCGTGCAGGTTTAAACTGCAAATTTCACCTGTCTAAAGAACCCCTTTTGACAGACCTAAAATCCTCCTTTTAAATATTTATACATCATCCTTATGTAAGCCTTGTTGCCCATTAAAGCAGGGCATGGTAATTAAAATTAGGACACATAAGGTTAATAGTAAACATATCCTTACAGTGACTAGCACCTCAAAGTTATTTTTACTGTAGCAGGATTGGCTGATCCATAGTAAAGCACTGGAGTGCAATATTAGAATGTAACACTTTGCCTTTGAAATGAGGCTGGCTAGACAAAAAACAACTAATTTTAATGGCTCCTGAAAATCCAGTTCAATGGAGAATCAGATTGTTTCTATATATTTTGGAAACATGACTTTTTACAAGTCGTCTCAGCCCTGCCTGAAATCCCACAAAGCTAAATCTGCATTTTGCCCTTTCACTATGGCCAGCCAGTAATTAGCATTTAAATAGGCATGAATAAGGTGTGAACTTGTTCCCAGGTGCAAAACAATAGGCTGACCTGCATGGGCCAAGACTTCTCTAAACCTGACATAATATAAGGGGCTAGAGAATCCTTTGTGATGTCAAAGTATCAAGTCACATCATGCTTGTCAGTACTGCTGGAGATTTTCTCAAGACACCTGGGGCACAAAAGAGGGAAACAGAATACCAAAACAAATGTGTGTGTATCTCTTGTCTGGTTGCTGAAAGCTCAGCTATGTTATATCAGACGTCTGTCTTTGAGGATGTTGTTGGTGTAAGTAGCGCATCAAACTGGATTTTGGTGTTACAGGCAGGAAGACACTAGGATTACCACAGTACACTCTCCATCCCACCCCCAACTTAGAGTGGATGAAGACTGCGGCCATCTTGAAAATGACCAAAGTGGGTAGGCTTCATCCTGGGATCCTTTACCCCATGGGCGTGGGTGCCCCCAGGGGTCATCCACACCCACTTGCTCATGCCAGACTAAATCCAGGAATCCATTATAGAACAACAACCATCCCATTGTGTTTATTTGGTGAGGTTTCTAAGTCACACACACACACAACATTCTTTTTGCACTTGTTTGGGTGTTGGTTCCATTCCCTATGTAAGAAAGTTGCAGATGATGAGAGACTGAGAAAGTTGTTGAGAATCTGCCAATCACTCGTTGGTGATTACTTACATGAGGCACTCCCTATGTTCACACTTTTTAAATATTTTTCTTATATTTAGTATTCACTGAGGGGCATGGAACCTGTTATGAATTAAATACACACAAAGAGGTGGTTCGTAGATATGTACTAGAACCCGTTTCCCTACCTGAAATTTAAGAAAAAGAGGGAACCCCGTGAGTATTTATTGGATGTGTGATGTGTAACAAGGGCTTCTGTTGGTTGCTGATTGTGAGTGGAGGGTGCCCTTAAAGCTGCTTCTTCCATTTATTGTTCCCCTCTGTTTAATACCCACTATAGAACACACTGAGCCATGAGGAAAATCAGAAGAGGACTAAAACTGCTTTCAGCAAACTGATAGGAAACCTGGCAGTAACCCTGTAGAACTTGATCTACACTCTCTCTTGTATCCAAGACAAACAAATGGACTCCAATGGTCATAAGGCTGGACAGGCCACTGGGATACAACAAGCTACAAGAGACATTTCCTGTAACTACCCAGCTGAATAGTGGCAACTGAACCCTGGACTGGATGGTGCCTGCCACCCTGTGAGCATATAAGTGCCTCCCCTGAGGTCCTGGGGGACTTTAGAAGTATACTCTGGGGCTCAAAGGACTAAAGTCAGAAGGTAAAATCTCTTATTGGCACTTTGAGCTTCTTGGTGGTAGTTCTACTCAAAAGCTTAAAAAAATCATATTCCTGGTCCCTCTTATTACATTTTTGTCATCATTTGGTGATACTTTTCTTGTTAAAGTTATGTTTGTGTGTGTTATGGGATTTTTATTGTTTAGCATTTCATCTTTATTGCTTTTTTAGTAAGGCATACATACTTTACAAATTGCCTCTAAATTAAGCCTGTCTTCCCTGTGGCATGGCTACCAGGGGATTGATTTTAGGTTTATTTAGTGACTTCAATGGTTCACCCAGACAGGATGGTGATCTGTTACTGTAGGTCGGTACTTACCTTCCTCAACCTAATTTCTTATATGCATTATTAATGCTTTCTTTAATATTTGCCTGGAATTTGTATGCTTTGTAACAAACTTGCAAACATATGAACTTCATTGGAATTAGCCAGTATGCATTTGATTTTTTCTATTTCTCTATCTGTGTAGTTTCAAAGACCTATAGTACAGGCTATTAACAGTGGCATCTTGAATCAGTATTTTTAAAAGTCAATGAGGTAATATGTATGCATACAAAATATCCTTTGTAGTGATTTAACTCCCACGTTTCTGCACACATATATCTGCAATTTTCATAATTCCATTTTACAACGTTTTAGTCAGAATATTGTTCCTGGACATTCAGAATTTCTAAGAATTCAAATATCTTTTGGAGAATCTTTCATAAAATAATCGAACATCTGCAAACATTTAAAGAAACTGTTTCAATGCAGAGCATATCTTTTTTTCAAATCATCAAATGTACAAATCTTTCAGCACCATAAAACTGCCTGCATGGGTGACACCACATTGGTCCAATATTTAGATCTGAAGCCAAGCTTGATGAATGTATTTAACAATCATAAAGTGTACCCTCGTACGATTCTTAGGATCTATAATCTTGAGCAGAAATCCATTAGCGCTAATTTGTAACATGATTTGGTTAAATAGTGAATTACCTTCCCTTTCATTATTTAACAAACATTGAATACGCAAGCACAATGCTGTGAAATGATATTTAAAATCCAAAAGTGTCCATATGCCTTTCAGCAAAGGGAATATAATATATTGTATCACGGGTATGACTTGGTTTGGAATATCCAGAGATGAAAATAGTAATGGCAGAATCAATCAGAGAGATAAAAATCTTTATGAAGGCAAAGCGGTATTGCTCAAAACAAGTATAAACATTTAGTTAATCCATTAATTTTGATCAAGTTACAGCACACTGGCAGACTAATAGATAGTTGGTGCCGATGTTTCATATTGTCATAATTAAGTGATATAGGGCCAGATGTAGGTAGAATAAATTTTGCGAGGTGCAAATTGCGAGTCCCAGCGACTCGCAATTTGCACCTCGCAAAATGTTATGCAGAAAGGTGTCTCAGACACCTTCTGCGACTCGCTATGGGGTCGCAAAGACCCACCTCATAAATATTTATGAGGTGGGCCGCAGTTTGCGACCCCATAGCGAGTCTAGGCACTCACGGGGATGGTGGCCTGCTGGAGACAGCAGACCTCCATGTCCTTGACTGCTTTGCAATAAAGCTTTTTTTTTTTTTCTCTTTGCAGCCCGTTTTCCTTAAAGGAAAACGAGCTGCAAATAGAAAAAATACCGAAACCTTTTAGTTTCGGTTATTTTCAGAGCAGGCAGTGGTCCATGGGACCACTGCCTGCTCTGAAAAAATATTATTGTGAGCATTCACAAAGGGGAAGGGGTCCCACCCCTTCCCGTTTGCGAATGAGTTACCATCCACTTCAAGTGGATGGTAACTGCGGGTTGATTTGCGACCGCTTTCGCGGTCACAAATCAACCCTTCATCGCGGTGCGACTCGCAAATAGCTAGGGAACCCCCCTTCCTATTTGCGAGTCTGAAACACATTTTGCGAGTTGTACCGACTCGCATTATGTGTTTCAGCATCGCGTGAGGGCATTAGCGCCTCGCAAACTGCGTTTTTCACCGTTTGCGAGGCGCTAATGCCTTCCTACATCTGGCCCATAATCCGATCCACATTTCCAAATAGTGTCACATCCAAGTAATTTGCCACATTAATTAACCAGGAGTCACAAACTGCATATTTTTAATTCAAAATAATTAGTATTTTCATTTCATCCGATTTGCATCCTGAGTGGGCACTAAACTTTCTAGCTTCATTCTCCATTATTCTTATCATCACCAATGCATTCTTTGACTAAACTGTGATATCATTCACATAAGTGGAGAGTTTAACTAAAATATCAATAATGGATCCAGGTAAGAATAACTGACTATCCATTAGGGATAGTATAAAAGGTTCCATATACAAGGAAACTAGTGATGATGATGAGAGAGCGTAATATATATGTTCAATATTAACATGAAATGTTTATGAACTAATGCATAATAATGCCGCATAGAAAATGTATTAATGCATTTTGCTAAACGCATGCTTGAAATGTGCCCACAGGGAGTGGCCGTCAATATATACGGGGACTAATGAAATTAATTAATAATGATGAAATGTTATGTTAAAGTATGGTTTTACACTAATTATTAAAGGTTATATGCTAAAGTTCTGCTAATAAATCATTAGGCCTTAATTAGCATGAGTCGAGGCCTAGCTGCCTGGTTTCATATTAAATGTGCTTTCTAACATGTAGTGTGCTGACTTGCTGAAGGACATGAACTTGTGTTTTCCAAAAGCTAGAAGCTGAATGTAACTGTAGTAGATCCGTTCTCATGAAATTCGACTTGCTTGAAGAAACCATTTTTTGCTGAATGTAGCAGTGTAGACTAATCCCAGGTACAAGGTCGCCTGAACCGGTACAGACAATGGAGCCACTGACTGAAGATGTACAAAGGACCATGAGAATATGAAATCATACCGGACATTCTACCCGCCTGAGACGTCAATCATAAGGACCAATAAACTATGTGAGAACTGTTATGGGGTGACAAATTTGATGAGCTAATTGGTAACCTATTGGATGGAGATAGTGGAGTGCAAACCCTCAACCAATGGAGAATTATGGGACTGTACAATGAAAAAAAGGGATAAAAACCCTTAACACGAGGAAGTAGTTTAGACAGAGAGACTCGGAGACTAGGAGTTAGGGAGATGCTATTGCGAATTGCTATGACCCAGACACTTTGTCACTTTGCATAGAGACTTTGCTGTTTGGTTCTTTAAACCATCCTTGCCCTTATATTGCCCGTTTATACTTTACCTCCTTATGCGAGAAGGAACCTTTTACCCTTCTTACCCGACCTGCTGAGTTCCTGGCTGATGGCGAATCAACTGAGGTCCTGAGGACGAAGACTGAATCTGTATGCTGACCCAATACGGAGAGTAACTACATGACAATGAAATTGTGATTGTCTGTTTGCTTTTCCTTTCTAGGTACCAACTGCTTCTTTTGACAGAGACCTTAGATAGAGGTTTTCTAAATTGATGTTGTTAAATTGTTTTGCATGAAGCCCAACATGCCAATGCTAATTTGTGGTTAGTTGAGGGGTTCATTAATCAGACACAAATAGACAAATGACTGAATCTATGCTTTGTTGAATGATGCGCCAATGTTACTCTGCTAAAGAATAATCTATGTTGACATCGTGCTATGTTCTAATATTCGTAATCCTTGCCTTGATAAAGTCTTATCAGAGTTGCCGTATCGTGACTATGCTAATGTGTTCCTTGGTTTTGCGATTAATAAACTTGCTAGTAGAATTGTAATCAATAGGGAACAAATATCACAAAATCGTACTAAACTGGTTTGGTTATTCATGGCTGAAAGGTCATGGTGGTTTCTTGAGTCTTACTAATGTCTTTGGCTAAACTGAATTGTCTTATTATAGTAAAAATTGATGACGTTATTGACATATTGATTGACATGTTGATTAGTTATCTCGTCCTAAGGTGTCTTCAATCAGGGTCAAAAGATTCATTGGCCTAAAACAAGTCCCAGAGTGTACAAACTAGACATAAAGGGATGCGTTAACAATGATATGGGAAACCTTTGAGGCTTTCCCCTGCTTATGCATATATTTTCTGTGGCTTGACACATAGCAATGATCCTAGCACTAGGCTTTTCACGGAGGACTTGAACATGCCTAATGATTTTCTCACTAAATCACATGAAATCTCCCACAAATATGGTTGAAAGCCATATAGTTGAATAGATTACAAGAGGCAATGAATAGCTTAATTGCATTGTGTCTATGAGTGCACATGCCACTGCCTGATATAAACCCATGTTGTTGTTTGCCAACTATCTTGTCTATAATCTGAGCCAAACCCATGGGCAAGACTTTAGAATAGATCTTTGCATCCAAATCAATAAGTGATATCAGGCGATATGAACCACACTCTTCTGTTAGCTTCCATTTCTGTAACAATACTGCTATGTGAATGTTATCAGTGAACTACCTTTGCCTATACCATCTTCCATACCTTTCATATCTTGAATGATTTGTAGAAACATAAGTATAATCTGTGTGTGACAAATCCTATACAGTTCCATCATAATGGAATATTCTCCCATGAACTTTCCACTGCGAAAGAGCTCAAAGGTTTCCATAAGTTCCTCCAAAGTTATTTCCCCCCTCCAAAAAAGTGTTCTTTCCAAAAAACTGCATTCATGCTAGATACCGCTCTATCTATTGATTTGAACTTACTACATCTTCAGTGTAAACTGTATGATACAATTAAATTGTTCCAGAATACCCTTACTTTGTGTGTGAAAGAGCGAAGATTGTCTGTGCCACTATGGGCCTTATTATGACTTTGGAGGACGTCCATTAGGAGTTTCCTGCTGGGTCAGCAGGAAACAGCCTACAGTATTGTCTCTGGCTCATAATAGAGCCAGCGAAATGTTTTAGTGCATAGGGTGCACCAGCACCCGTTGCAGTGTTCACTGTCTGCAAAGCAAACAGTGAACATTGCGATGGGGCTGGCCGGGGAGGGGCTCTGCACTGTCCATTCAAAGTGCATGGGCAGTGCAGGGGACCCCTGGTGCCCACTGCACCCTGTCTCCGCCAGCCTTTTCATGGCAGTGTTATCGCTATGTAATAGCTTGCGGAGAAGGGGTTAGTACCCCCTAGAGCAGTTCTGCTTGCAGCACTGCCCTGGCATATTAGGACTGCCAGCACTGCCATGCTAACGTGAAGTCGTAATCTGGTGATGCTGGCGGTCCAACCGTGGCGCTACTGCTGCAGTAATATGGCACTTGGACTACCGCAATGGCAGCGGTCTGACCATCATCGCATCCCTGGCGGTCATTAGACTGCAAGTGTTTTAATGAGGCCATATGTCTCTAAAAACATGAATGGGTAATAATTTTCTGGTGGCCAGAATTTGGTGTTCACCTTTTTGCATATTATAAAGAAATATTTTATTTAAAGGATGCACTGCAAAGCATGCCAATACAGTGCATAGTTAGATATAATGTTTTGAAAGTATTATTCTGTATAATAATTTCATATATTCTCATATGTAATGCTTAGAATTGATTTAATCTGAAAGTATATTTTGTTTTAATAATGTGGTTGTAATGAAGGCATATATATATATATATATATATATATATATATATATATATATATATATATATATATATATATGTATATATATATATATATTTTTTTTTCACAGTTAACTTTCAATATGGAGATTGTTTTTTTAAATGTTTTCTCTGAGATGCAGGTGTTACGAGCTGAGAGGCAAAGAGGAGTAATCAGGAATTTGGCATATATATTTCTTTGGAAATTGCTGAGATCAAACTGTTTAAAGGTTAAATGTGTGAGGCTTCTGAAGTTGTAGATCCTAGTTAAATTACTTGGAAAGTTTCTGTTTTCAAACAAGAATTTTCGATTGAGATGTCACTACCTCTGAGGAAACTGTGATTTCAGAAAGACTAATGGCCCCATTATGAGGCAAGAGGTCCTAGGTCCGACTGCCATGGTTGTGGTGATCTGACCACTAAGTTTCAACTTGGGGGAAGACCCCCTGAAGACCATCGTCCCCATCAGGATCATATATCCCGATGTGGTGATGGTGGTCAGGTTTATAACCAGCCATGGAGGTGCTGAACTCAGCGCTACCTGGCTGATTACAACCCCACTTTCTGCCAGTATTTTCATGACTTTGCAGACAGTGTGCATTCCGAGGGTACTGGGCAGCTCCCTCTGTGCAGTGATATAGGGCTCAGCTCTCTTAAGGGTAGCATGGTTCCTGCCGGACTGCTAGCATTGGGACCTCCAAACTCGAAATGAGGTCCTTAGTCAGTGAGAAGAAGCAGATTCTTTTCATCCTTTGAGTTGAACGAACCCTTCTGAGGTACAGACCTCATTTTTTTTATATGGCTTTATGCCACCACTCCTCTCTTAACCGAATTTTCTGTAGAACTTCCGTTTGCAGACTCTTTCTCATATACCCTTTTAGAATCATGATTTGGGTTTAGTTTAAATGGGTAGGAAGCAGAACTTGGTTCTGGTACCTAAGAACCACATGCTTTTTCTGATTTTCTGTATTGTGGCAATCAAAGTCTTGGTCTTGTACATACTGCCTAAGTTTAATATTGTATAATGCTTTAACTCTCTATTGGTGATTTTATATATATTTAAACTATGGTTTTGAGGTTCATTTATGTAACGTTGCCTTTGAGTCTATAATAACCCCCATTAATCTCTGAATTGACTCCGAATATTCTTATATGATATTTGGGTTGCACAGAATTTGATTAAAATTATGCATTAACTGTCTCCCTACCCCTTAGAATTGAGAATAAAAGATTCATTGATCCCCAGAACTAGAAATAGGGCTCCAGGCTCCATCCTGTCTATACATTCCCATGTATTTCTTTATATGCTTAATGGCCATCTGTTTTCCTATTTCCTTGATTATGTATATTAACTTTTCAATATTCTGACTTGCTGTATTCACCTTCTTATGTGTCATTAATGCAGCTGATGCTTTCTCTTTAAGACCTCACCCAATCTGGGCCTGCATAGCTTGTAATATCTAACTCCCTCTCATCCTGTCTCTGTTCCTGGACCTCAAGTGAGTGTGCTATTTCCAGTGTCCTGATTGCCTGGTTATACAATTACTTTTTGTCCATCGTCTGGCAAAAAGTTGGGCTATCCAATTGCTTTTTTTTCCATCTCCTGGCAAAAAGTTAATCAATTACTAATAACCTCTATTTTATTACATAGATGATCAGACACTGCTTAAGGACATACCCCGTCACCTCAATCTGCCCACTTGGCCAAACCGCACATTGAGCAGTACACAGAGATCCAGCAATAGCTTAAGGGTTCAACAGTATTGTTTGGGTCGGAGGCTTTAAAAACAGTATTTTTTTATCAAGTAAGAGGTACCTATTTTCCCACACTGTAATGGCGGGTACTTGTTTTGGGCACTTGAGTTGTTCTGAATCTTAGTCAAAACCAAGTATAGATTGGGAATTAACAGGTCCTGACGAATTGCCATAGATCATTATGAGTTTGTGCTGATGGTGATTTTCAATATCCTTGTAGACTACATCTCCTTGCTAGCAAACTGAATCGAGGTTGCATTTCACTCAATTTGATAAAATTGAATCAACAGTTGGATTAGGTTTCTGATATCTCAGCAAAAAAGTAGCTTTGTAAGAATATACTTTGGTCTGCTTGACCCAAAACTAGCTTAGAACCAATTTTAACATTTTTCTCATCTCCAGGTGCTTAATACACACACCTGGCTGGAGAAAATGACCCTTGTTTCAAGAGCACAAGGGTATTCTCTTTTATCCCAAGAAGGCAGGGTAAATTGTTCAAAACTGACTACGTAGCAAGACTTAGGGCCTGATTTAGAATTTGGAAGATGGATCACTCTGTCACAAATATGACAGCTAACCCGTCCATCCTATTACAATCCCTATAGGGCATAATGGGATCATAATACGCAAGACAGGATATCCGCCACATTTAATATGAAGTATTCCCCTCTGCCAAGTTCAAAATCAGGTCCTTATTCATGTGTGAAGGGACAGGAGCAATTGGCAGACCAAAGGTCACTCTTAAAACAATATCCTTTGAGTTAGTGATCCCAAATGGGGCAGTGAGGGTCTGTTCCCCTTCTTCTTCACCTTCCCACTAGACCTCCAGGGACTAACCCCAGCAGGAGGAAGAATTGGTTTGGTCCTTGATAGATGGGAGGTTATGTTATGTCATGTCATATTATGTTTAGTTGTATAGTGCCCAACTCATCCTGGAGGGAATGCTAGCACTGAAGAAGGAGATGCATGGGCAGAGCGAGGACATAGGTAGATACACAGGTCTTCAGTTTCTTGTGGAATTCAAGAGCTGAGGAGGTGACTCTGATATGCAGGGGACAAGTCATTTCACAATTTAGAAGTAAGGTAGGAGAAGTCATGATGGCTGGCTCTGATTCTGTGTATGGGGAGGGGAGGTGGCATGTTCTAGAAGGAGTCTGAATGAGTGGAAGTATCCGGTAGGCTTGTGGGTGTTTATGTGGTTGTTGAGGTACCTGGTCCCAATGTTGTGTAAGGCTATGTATATGTATGTGAGGAGTTTTAAAAACGCATGTTTGTTGATTGAAAGCCAGGGGAGCTTGTAATGCAGTTCCTTTGAGTTTCGTAGGACTGTGCATTATATCAATAAGAACTTCACATTATAGAGACTTAGGGCATCATTATGTCTTTGGTGGTCTTTTAAGCAGACCGCCAAAGCCACTGCAGTGAACAGACCGGCAGTGCTGGCTGTCTGCTACAGCCATATTAGATGTCCTGATTGACTTCCACCCATTTATGGGTTGAAAGATGAACTTCTGCACTTCAAAACCACTGTTTGAAGTTTCCACCACTTCAAAAGCACTTTTGCTGTATATACTGGGTCTGTGACCCCACCAAAACAGACAATTCTGACCCTACAACTGGACTCTGTCGGAGGGTTGGCCTGACTGCCCAAATTACTCAGCTGGACTGCTTTGCTAGAAAGACTGCTGGCCTGCTTGTTGCCCTGCTGCCTGTTGACCCTTGACTCTGCTGGAAGGACTCTGCCTACCTCCTCAAGTGCTCTCCAAGGGCTTGGATTGTGCTTGCCTCCTGTTCTGAGGTTTCAGGGCTATCAAAGGACTGACCAAAGAGTAGGGAACCCAGCACATTGGAAAATGTAAGCAATGCCTGCAAAATTCGAAGCAACACCTCCTGGATTGATGCAATGCCTGCCTTGCAGCTGAAAAATCACTGCATCACCTGCCGGATCCACGCAGGTCCTGTTGCCTCCGTTCAATGCGTTCTGAGTTTTCCATTCATCGTACCTAGGCGTCAAAATATCCCCACATCACAGTGAGTAACCAAGGCTGTGCTCCTGGAAGCTGATGCATTGCCTTGTAGCGTGGAAGGAAATGATGAATCACCTTTGCCACAATGGAAAAATGTATGCATCTCTTTACATTCCAACACATCTCTTCCCGCACCCCCTCTGCATCACTATTTTTGACGCAGAGTGGAGCTCTGTGTGTTAAAAGGATATAACCACTGATTTTTAAGGATTGAAACATTCAAAAAGTGATATCTTGACTTATGCATATTGGATTTGTGTTGTTTCTTTCTTATTTTATTCAGATAAATATTATCCACTTTCTTAAACTGGTGTGAAACACTTTTTGTGGTGTTTTCATTGTGTTACTGTGTGTGTTATTAGAAAAATACTTTACACATTGCCATTTAAGTAAAGCCTACTTGCTCTGTGCCAAGCTACTAGAGGGTGAGCACAGGATAATTTAGGTTGTGTTGTGAGTTACCCTCACTAGGATTGTTGTCCATACCTAGACAGGGTGCATACTGCTGCCAACCACAGACACAACTTCTAACAATTGCATTCTACCTAATTTGAGGACTGTGTTTTTACAGCAGGAAACTCTCACTTGAAGGAAACAGCACAAAAACAGCACAAGAATGAGGATGGGCAGCAATGACATGCACAGCATGGTCAGCCATCATGGGTACCAGGAAAACCAAAGAAATAACCAGTCCTGCGCATGGGCACCACCCTCGTTCTTCTTGTCGGCTTGTAGATGATGTAGTGCTTGGATGGAACAAAAACTGTGTTTCATTGTTTAGGGCATTACCTCGGATAAAGGTACAACAAGATGCATCGATCTTGGCAAACACCTCACCGTCCACTGCAGTCACTAAGTCCAACACATACCTGTGTTGCATCTCTATGATCCAGATGGCTCTTAATTCTTCCTAGATAGCATTTAGGCAGGGGTCAGTATTGTTGATAATTGTAAGCATCTCCCACCTTGCTATTGGTAACCAGCAGGCATTTGCTTTTGTCTGTAGGGTTAAGAAGGGTATGGAACCTCCAGTGTTTACTTGAGCATCAGTGAATAGTATAAATTCTTCTGGAATGTCCTTGTACTGAGCCCAGCCAAAATAATCAGAAGTTCTTTGTCCATGGGACTCATGCAACAGAGTTGTTTTCTTGTGGAGCAGATTTTGGATCAACTCAGAAAGGTCTTCCCCAGGGATGACCATGGCTGGGGCGGGTCTGGTCATGAGGGAGCAGAGTCCTCACCACACAGGGATGAGCTGAGCTTATGCAAATTCTCCACATTGCAAGTAAAAGTCCATTAGCATAGTGGTGCACCAGCGCATGTCTGGTACATGCAGTATTGCTTCACAATTCCACAGTCACAGGCAGGGGCAGCACTTCTCCTCAGTTCTTCAGCTCTTCTCCTTGGCAGAACTTCCACTTGGTTCCAGAAGCAAATCGTGAAGAAATTTAAAGTCTGGGGTTTTGGGTCCAATACTTAAACCCCTTTCTGCCTTTGAAGCTGCACAACTTCAAAGAGAAGTCTCTGTTGTTCACAGGATCCTGCCTTGCCCAGGCCAGACCCCAGACACACACCAGGTGGTTGGAGACTGCATTGTGTGAGGGCAGGCACAGCCCATTCAGGTGTAAGTGACCACTCCTCCCCCCACTCTTGCCCAGATGGCTCATCAGGATATGCAGGCTACACCCCACCTCCCTTTGTGTTAATGTCTAGAGGAGTTTCAAAAACAGCCCATCTTTCAGTCTGACCCAGACGGGGAAACCATAAACAGGCAGAGTCACAGAATGGTTAAAGCAAAAAAAGGCCTACTTTCTGAAAGTGGCATTTTCAAATTAACAATCTAAAAACCAACTATACCAGATGATGTATTTTTAAATTGTGAGTTCAGGACCCCAAACTCTGCTCTCAAAGGGGAACTGCACTTTAAGAATATTTAAAGGCAGCCCCCATGTTAACCTCTAAGAGGGATAGGCCTTGCCACAGTGAAAACCGAATTTAGTAGTATTTCACTGTTGGGACATGTAAAACACATCAGTACATGTCCCACCTTTAACATACACTGCGCCCTGCCCATGGGGATACCTAGGGCCTACCTTAGGGGTGCCTTTCATATATAAAAAGGGGAAGGTTTGGGCTTGGCAAGTGGGTACACTTGCCAAGTCAAATTGATAGTTTAAAACTGCACACACGGACATTGCAGTGGCAAGTTTGAGCCATGTTTACACAGCTACTCATGTGGGTGACGCAATCAGTGCTGCAGACCCACTAGTAGCATTTGATTTTCTGGCCCTGGGCACCTTTAGTGCACTTTATTAGGGACTTACTAGTAAATTAAATATGCCAATCATGGATATACCAATCAACAATACAATTTACACAGAGAGCATATACACTTTAGGACTGGTTAGCAGAGGAAAAGTGCCAAGAGTCCTAAAGCCAACAAAAACTGGTCAGACAAAATAGGACAAAGGATGCAAACAGTTGGGGATGGCCCTGCAAAAAGGGCCAGGTCCAACAGGGGCTATCTCCAGGGATCAATAAAGCCTATCTGTGCCTAAGGCATGTGGTATCAGTGAACAGACGTAGCATGATCTGGATAATGTTTGGGTAGCCACGGTGGTTATGAGCTGATATCATATGTTCTGTAAGAGTATGCTGTGTAGTGCATGTGGAATACTAACATTAGGTTCAGTATAATTGTAAGGGATACGGGAACAGCACATAGGCAAGCGCTATGGAAATATCGAGGTAGGCTTCGTGTGACAAGGTGGACTCCCAACCATGGATAGATGTGGCCACACCCACAGCAAACAGAGGTTGTACAATGGTACTAAAATACATAACGTGTGGCATTTTGCAGGTCTCGGGATGGCTTCTGATGATTGGAGGTCTCTGCTCTGGCAGAAGTGCTGTGGTACTGGGGGTGTCTTTGGTCTCGAAAAAAGAGTTCATAGAAGACGGTCCATAAAAATACAGTTTTGGTATAGCTCATGGAGGATTTGCTGGTGAAGGTTTTAGTCGCACGTCGCGGTAGTGCACTCAGGCCTCTCTTCCTTTCATTTTAAGGGGGGTAGGTGTTGAAAAGATAACTCTGTAAGGCCCTTCAAACTTGACCTGTTTCCATTTCCTCATGATGTTGTAAATATAGATTTCCTGCCCAGGTTGAGATGTTTGGCAGAATAGCTTGGTGGTGGTGCACTTACAGTTCCAGTGGCTGACTTCTTTGGAAAGGAACTTGGCAGTTTTAGTTTACTCAGAGGGTTATATATGCAACTCGTCCCCTAGTACTAGTTGCCTCTGCGTTTAATTTGGTCTGTGTCTTAGGGTTGGGTGTTCCCATCAGTCTACTCATTACAATCTGATATGGTGTAAGGTAGTGATTATTGCTAGGTGTGTTTCTTAGTGCAACCAAGGCTAGGGGCAGACAGTGGAGCCACTCTTTGTTCAGGCCAGTACCAATTTTGCTCAATTTGTGTTTTTTTAACAGGCCTTTGCCTTCAATGACAGCATTGCTTTGGGGAGGATATACTGAGGCCTATTTGTGGGTTGTACCTAAAAGGGTGCAGATGTGTTCAAACATGAATTTGACACAGTGCCTGCTGTTGTCTGATCAGATAATGTCTGGAACCACCCATCTTGGTATTACTTCCCTGATGAGGAACGTTGCTGCCGCCTTAGTGTTGCAGTGCATGCAAGGGCTGGCTTTAATCCACCTGGAGTATGGACAGACCACTACTGTTAGGTATCAATAGTGAGCACACTGCTCAATCATAATTCTAAAACTGAAATATAGAGCCTTGAATGGTCCCATTCTCAGGGGATAGCCAATGGCACCACCTTCAGTGTTGGTTTCGGTGAGTATAGCTGGCAGATAGTACACCCATTTAAATACATGGTTACACCTTTGGTAAGGTTTAGGATAAACCAGTTGGTCTGAAGCTCAGAGATCATGATATCTTTTGCTATGTGGTCTAATAAGTTCAATTGGGAAAGACTATATTGACTAGGCCCTGCAACATGATGGGTTTCTCTGTGGGTATGTGTCATATGTAAGGTAATGTGCCATTTTTCGTGCTACCCATCTCTAACTTCATCAGGAAGTGCTGTATCCTGCAATTCACTCAAGTATAATCTTGCTGTCTCAGTGTATGGCTTGTCGTGTGATGGCCCTGTCGCTGTACTTTGCAGTGAGAGGAGTATCTGTGTGTGTCTGATAATTCTGCAAGACTCCTTTTTTCAATCTGGTTGGCTAATGCATTCCCCCAATATATGAGGTCCCTGCAACTAGTATGAGTGGCATATTTTACCACAGCTACGATCCTAGGTAAAGTTAGCGCATCTATTACCAGTTCGAGGAGATCCCTGTATGTGACTGGAGTGCCATCTGATTTTAGAAACCCTAGTCTTCTCCACCTGCCCATGCTACAGTGCACCATGGTGGTGACATAAGCAGAGTCGGAGTAGATGGTTACTGTTTTCCCTGAGCTCTTAGTGAGGGCTTTGATTAACGCTGTCAGGTCCGCCACCTGTGCTGACAAGTGGGGGAGGAGAGTCAGTTGTGAGGTGATGTGCAATGTTTCTGAGGTTGCATGGAAACAAGCCATCACTACTGCTGCCCCATGTGTCTTACACTTGTTTTCCATCTATTGTGGAGGATCAGTTGACAAATGATAACTCACTATCTAAGATGGGATACTCCTCTGCAAGACTGATCCTTTTGAGGGTGTAGGTCGCAAAGTTGTGGGTCTACTCTCCCTGCCTGACCTCATGCTCTAGAAATGTGGCTGGAATCACTAGATGGCACCGTACTATTTTCAATAATGGCAGAGAGGTCATTAGCTTATATCCCAACATCTGGTGTGTAGTCAGAGTGCTGTTGGTCATCTGTGTGACTGCAAACACTGAACATGCTGCATACAGTGTTAGCGGTGCCCTCATCAAGAGGGAGGTGTTTTTGTTAATGGCAAAGGCTGCTGCTGCCAGCACCTGCTTGCATGGGAAATGACCCTGCATGACTGAGTCCAAGAGCTCGTTGTAATATCCCAGGGGCTTGTGTCCCAGGGGGTACTTTTGGGTCTGGACGGCTGTCATGAGTCACCCATTGCTGTGGCTAAATAAGAAAAATCTCCTTCTTGTAGTTAGGTGTTCCTACTATGGGTGAGTGTGAAATCTCCGTTTTTCAAAAGTCTTATGCATCTCAGACATCCATGTTAGTTCCTCATGTCTCACTCTAGCTTTCTTCATAGCCCCAAGTAAGGGGACAGTGTGTGTGATGTAGTCAAAGACCCACTGTCGGACATAGTTGCTTAGTCCTAAGAACTTTTGCATACGCTTTTTGGTTTTTAGAGGCGGGATAGCACTGATAGAGTATTAGGGCCATATTTTGACAGCCAGCACGAAGAGCAGTGCTTCCCCATGGGTTCCTGCATCATTGTGACTTTTCCTGCGCAACACAAACTTATGGGCAAGTTTCAGCTCTTGTGCATTACCAATGAGGGCAATGCTGGCATTAGTGAAGGCGGGCAGATCGGAGGGTGTCACTCTTGCTGGTCTGTCTGCGTAATGTGGGAATATCAAGGACATGAGCCTTACTGGGGCAACCCCAGGGATCAAGCATGTCGTTGTCCCATCCTCTGAGAAATAAATGGTTAGGTTTAGTTTGGTCATCAAGTCTCTTCCTAGATTATTCGAGGGTTGATATGGCGGTTTCCCCTTCATGCAACTGCCTCCCACATTTAACTGTAGGGGTTTCATGAAGGGAGACTGTGCCACAGAACCCCGGCGTGTCCATGGAGTCTTTGGACAGGGGCACAATCTCTTCCTTTAGGCAAGACTTTGTTGCTCCTGTGTTGGTCAGGAAGCTGTAGTGTATGTCATTTATCAGTATCATTATGGTGGGCTCTTCTTCAATCGTTGGGTCACCTGTCGGGCACAGAGTAGACTCACATTAGCCCTTCTGTTTATCTGGTTCTGTGAGTGAAGGTCCCGGCCTTGGGGGTACTCTGAACAACGTCCTTGAATCCTGTCACTACATGCTAAATCCTTCTTAAACCTTTGTGGTGATACCCTTATTGGTGCTGCCATATTCTGCACCATTGAAGCTACAGCAGTTCTGACTAGGCAGCTCCTTGTTCAGGGACTCTGCAACGGTGTCCTGTTTCTGTTCCGGCTTCTTCCCACTTACTCTTACTTCCTCTTCTTTTCTCCCACATTACAAGGCATTGATGCTTGTAGGGGAAATCCCACTTGGGATTTCCTTTCCCATTTCTAATGCTATCCTCTGCCATTGCTACGTCCTCTGGCTCGAAAGACGCACCCCTGGGCCAGGACAGTCTGAACCGGTTCCCTTTCTTAATCCCATCTGCTAGCAGGTTGCAGAATGGATGGACAAAGCCATTCCCATCATCTCTCGAGATTATCTCTCTCTGGGTCAGCTGATAGTCACCAGGTGCTTCGGCCTGGCAGCAGCCAACCTTGCCATTGGATCTCAGAAGGTTTGAAGTTCTTTCCCTACCTTCATTAGTGACTTCACTGTCCAGGACCGCTATGAACCTCCCAGTCACATGAAAGTGTTCTACCGGAAGAGTATATGCTCCCTGCACTGGTGAGGTTTGAATGTTTGAAAATGACTGATGAGGGGTCGAACTTTGGAGAACTCTAGCACCAACCTGGGATGGGGCTGGAATCATCTGTGCCTGCTGGTCTAGCGCCCCCCCTAGACCTGGATCTAGTGGCTCATTGCTCAGTGGGGGCCCTCTGGGCCCCATTACCAGCAGATTGGTGTAACCCCTTGCAAGAACTGCTGGGATGTCAGGCATAAGAGAGAGAGCGCCTCCTTACCTATGTATGATGGGGGAGGTACTAAAACCTTGCTTGAGGGTTCTGTGTGGTTGCAGGTCGGGCCACTTTGAAGTGGGCCCATAGTTCTAACAGTGCCTCTGTTTTAGCTTTCTTTTGCCCTACAAATTTGTTCTGAATATGTGCCCGTGTGTGTTCTATTATATTGGTGTTGAAGAATCCCTCTTCTGGCCAGAGGAATGTGTGTGCCTTAGTATTTGCGTGGCATTCATGGCAGAATTTACCTTGCTTTTTAGCCTGTGTTGGGAATCTAGTTTACATGTGGCTTAACAGTGACTCCATGATGGGTTAGGAACCTTTTTAGGGGACTAGTACAGTTACATCTTCTTTGAGATTTAAATGATCTTCAATCCTATTCTAATCATGGATAGATATGTACACACGATTATGCCAGAAATAACTACTAGCTAAGAGCTCAACGTTAGACAGATGTATCAAACATTTCACAATACATAAAACAAAATAAATGAAGGGTCACAACCTGAAAGAAAGCGCAATGGTTGATTCAAAATATTGTGAATCATTTTTAGCAGTGGATTAAAACATCCCATCCCAATGGCAAGCGAAAAGACATTTGATTCTTTTGGGTATTATTTTTACATATGGGTCAGGAAAGTGTGGCTGACTTCTAAAGCAGTGAATGGTTGTACTTTTTTAGGCTTGGGTAGACTGCCACCTGGAGAAACTTAATAAACCCAGACAGTTGTGAAAACTGGATATCCTTAGACGGCCAGTGTTGTGTGCTTCTCTTGGGACCCCCAACATTTTCTTACCCACAATGCCCTGCACACTTCAAACTTTGACTAAAAACACACATCTTCCTCACAAGAAAAACTTCTGTAATCTGTGGAGAGCTACACACTTCCTACCACACACCATTTTTCCAAGCTTCCGGACAAAAATGGAACCTCACTTGTGTAATTGGGACAAGAAACCTTGACACAAAAGGCCCTATAGCGCAAAGTGGAGAGATCAGCAGTAGGGGTAGCCTGCAAGGGCTTCCATTGACCTTGGTTTGAACCATATCTGGCACTAGGCCCAGCCACATAAGTGGCACAGAGGGCCTTACTTAGATTTTGGTGGCATTACTGCCAAGCTGAGCCAGGTCCAAAAATAACATCATTTTGGCGGTGTTTCGTCCCTCATATTTAGATGTATTGTGGTTAAGCCAAAGACCTCCTCGATGGAGTGTACCCCGTCACACCAGCTGCATCACACAGCTGATGCGGCTGATTCCAATGCTGACGAGTGTGAAAAAATGCCTCTTTTTACATGGTTAGCCCCCACTTTTTGCCTGGTATTTGATGTGGTTTCAAAGTTATTAGTGCCCAGGGGCCCTGCTAAACAGGTTTACTGGACCAGATCTTTTTACCAGAACTGTTAGGATGCACTGGAACAATAGGCATCACCTTTAGCGGCCACCATATGTCCCTAGTAAATGATACTTTGGTACCCAGGCCATGGGTACTAAGGGGTGGCCCCTGAGGGCAGCACCACAGATTGTGCCACTCTCAGGGACCATGCATCCAGGTCAACCCAGCACTGCCATTGCAGGCTGAGTGTCCTAGTGCAATCCCAAACTGCAAAACTGACATGTCACACAGCCTGTTTGACCTGTCCACTAAACACTGCATGCAATAATGGTAAGCCACGCCTCTGGCAGGCCTTCCAGCCCAAAGACAGGGTGCACTACAATGCATGTGTGGGCATAGATGCATGAGCAGTATGCCCCTACTGTCGCCTTGCCAAAGCTAGGATTTAGTAGGTGAACAGAGCAACCATTTTAAATGCATGTGCTGGACACTGGTCAGTACGGGTTTCACAGCTACATGATGGCCGCCCTGAACCCTGGGTTGTTTGGTATTAAAAAACTCTGAACAATTAATTCTAACTGGTACCACTATTGTATCTATTGCAAAATGTACCCAGGGCCCGTCTTAGAAGTGCCTCCTGCAAAAGCTAACTAACCCTGGCATGGTTTCTGGCTGGTCACAACCAGCCTGCCACCACTAGACAAGATTTTGGAACCCTGAGGTGACAGACGTTGCTCTCTGGGTTCAGAAAGCAACCAGCCTGCAACCACTAGACAAGATTTTGGGGGCATATTTATACTCCGTTTGCGCCGAATTTGCATCGTTTTTTTCGACGCAAATTCGACGCAAAACTAACTCCATATTTATACTTTGGCGTTAGACGCGTCTAGCGCCAAAGTCCATGGAGTTAGCGTCATTTTTTTGCGTGAACACCTTCCTTGCGTTAATGATATGCAAGGTAGGCGTTCCCGTCGTAAAAAATGACTGCGATGCATATGCGTCGTATTTATACTCCCGGGCAAAAATCTCGCCCGGGAGTGGGCGGGACTAAAAAACCCGCATTTGCGCCGGATTTTAGCGCCTGGGTCAGGGCAGGCGTTAAGGGACCTGTGGGCTCAGAATGAGCCCAGAGGTGCCCTCCCAAGCCCCCATGGACACCCCCTGCCACCCTTGCCCACCCCAGGAGGACACCCAAGGATGGAGGGACCCATCCCAGGGAAGAAAAGGTAAGTTGTGGTAAGTATTTTTTGTAAAAAAAAATTGTGGCATAGGGGGGCCTGATTTGTGCCCCCCTACATGCCACTATGCCCAATGACCATGCCCAGGGGACAGAAGTCCCCTGGGCATGGCCATTGGGCAAGGGGGCATGACTCCTGTCTTTGCTAAGACAGGAGTCATGTTAATGGCATCTGGGCGCCCCAAAAAAATGGCGCAAATCGGGTTAAGACGATTTTTTTGCCTCAGCCTGACTTGCCCCATTTTTGGACGCCCAAACGCCATTTTTCCCTACGCCGACGCTGCCTGGTTTATTTTCACGAACACCAGGCAGCGCCGGTCGGCTAACGCCGGCTAACGCCATTCAATAAATACGGCGCCCGCATGGCGCTTCAGAATGGCGTTAACCGGCGCTAATTTTTTTGCTGCAAAACTGCGTTGGCACAGTTTTACGTCAAAAAGTATAAATATGGGCCTTGGAACCCTGAGGTGAGAGCCGTTGCTCTCTTGGTTCAGAAAACAAAGCCCTTGCTGAGCAGGTTGTTACACCTTCTCGTCCAGGAATGTGCACTGCCCTGTCAATGAACTTCAAGGGGCTTACTGCCTTTAAAACTCAACCCCAAGCTCTGCTGCTAGCAGCAGATGGCTGCCCCATTGCAAACTCTCACTTTGGGAGGAGCAACAGCGGGAAAATATGCAAACGACAGGGGGAGTGGCTAGCTCCAGCTTGCACCCCCCCCAAGGTGTTCCATTTCATTTCCCTCCATCTTGCATGATGGTAAATAGCATATCAGGGATAGGGAAGTGACCTCTGCCCTCATGAAAGAGTCACATAGTGGGTGCAGCCACCCTAAGGAAGATGACTCCCCTAAATGCACACTAAATGCTATATTTAGTGAGGACCAATAGACCTGTAGATCATATTCCAAGGACACAAGAAGGCCTGCAACAAAGAAGACCCATGGCTCGAGGACTGCATTCCTGCTGCACAAAAAAAAAGATGCCAAGCCCTGCCTGTTGCACCCAGAATATGACAATTGCCATGGAGGGGTTGCGTGGACATCAGACTCGACAATACACCTGAGGACCTCCACCTTTCTGAAAATCACCAAAGATCTCCCTCCAGAAGGAAAGCATCACTCTCTACAAAAAAAGAAGCAAAAGACCAGTGAATTTGAGATCACTAACTGGATGCTGACCAAGGAACTAGACACAGGAGCTGAACCAAATTCCACCCAATGAACCCGGAGAATAAATCCTGCAAGTGTGCCAAGGTAGGTGGAACTGTGATCTCCAGTTGCTGAAATGTGCAATAGTCCAGGGTACTGGACACCCAACATCAGAAACCAAGAATAAAAGTCTGCTCTGGACTCTCGAAGGACCAGGAGCAAGCCACAGTCGAGCAACTTCATGACATGTAAAAACCATGCCCAGAGTGGCCCTGCTGACTTGCAGTCCATCCTCCAAATGACCTGCCTCCTGCTTCCAAGGACACCTTTGCAAACAGCCCCTGGCTCATCTATTTGCTCTGCACTCAGCCTTCCTGGGCCCTGCACCAGAGAACCAGCTGTGCTCTAAGGGTTCCTTATCCCTTGTGACCTTAGCACTCCCAGGGGACCCACTGGTCTCACCTTCAAGTCCACCTGTGCATTGCTTTTGCAAGTGGTCCCCCACAGTGGTCCTGCACCAGCTCCAAGGACTCTTCAGCAGCTGATCCCACTGAAACCAGTAGCCATCTGAACTTCCCCAGCTGGTCTACAGGACATCTCAGCGACCTCAACCTGTAAACAAAAGAAGACATTGGTAAATGCATTGCCTGATTTTATATGCATTTTCAAAGTTTTTTCCCATTGATTCTTATGGTGTGTAACTATGCACAAAAGACTATTTTTGCTAAGCTTTGAAACATCATGACTTAAAAAGTACTTACTGGATTTTGATGACCTTAGTCTTAAAAATGTTGAGTTTTTAGTAAAATTTTAAGTTTTAATTTAAGTTATTCTTTTGAGTGTGTGTGCACATTTATTGATACTGTGAGTACAACAAATGCTTAGCACTTCTCCAAGACTGGCCTAACTGCTTGACCAAGCTACCATAAAAATTAGAGCAATAGGTCGTCTAGTTTTTAACCTCTGTAAAGCAAGGTGGGGTTGCCTGGACTCTCTGCACTATGCACATCATTTTTTGTGTACTATATACAGAGCCATCTTCTTAAATTTGGTGGCAGTGGTAAAATAAGAACTTTGCATTTGCTGATACCACATTGTCAGTTTGTGAGCATACAAATAACTCTCCAAATTGTCTTTAGCTTAATTACAGTTTTTTCAATTGGCTAAATTTTTTGTAAAATTTTAAACTAACTGCTAGGGCCCTGGTTAGAATTAAAAGGCATTACTTTAGTTGGCCTTATCCAAACGGGGTTCCAAATTTCAAAACAATTGGTGCCACTTTTTTTAAGCATTGAGGGAGAAACCTTTCAATCTCAAGCTCCTAAGAAGAGTTTTCTCTCCCTTCTCAGAAGGGGATTATATAGTAAAATGGGTTTCTGCCTTTGACAGATCATGTATTGGGTGGGGAACTGAAATGAAACATTGGGGCACACTGTTCTGGGAGTTATTCTCAGGAAAGTGCAGGGATAGGGTCCTGACACGGAATGAGGCAGACTCTAAATCCTGTGAACTTATGAAGGGTACCTTGATTGAGGGCTTCAGATTTACAACTGAAGACTACCGCATAAATTTCAGGGAGGCTTGAAAAACCCGGAGCCCAATTTAGGTAGAGTTTGTGGACTAGTCAGTAAAAATGATAAGTGGTTGGTTATAAGGTACAAGATTATAATGGGCTGTATAACCTTTTGCTGAAAGATCATCTGCTAAGAATTTGTTCCAATGAGAAGCTACGTCAATACCTCAAAGACCTAGGTTCCTTGTCTCCACTAGAGTTGGGGATGAAGGGAGACCATTGGGCAAGGCAAGGATGACCAAAACTACCACTGGTGGGGGAGACCAACAGAAAGAAGCCAAAAAGCACCCTCAAGGGAGCCAAAATAAAAATAAAGAGTCTTCTCATGGCCCTCAAAAACCTGCACAGGAGGGTGGGCTCAGAGTCTCCTCACAATCTAGGGTTAGGTAAAAAGTAACGAACCTTGATCCCAACAAGGCTTGGTGCAATGATTGCAAGAATATATAGAAGAAAATGCCTCAAGTCAACCTGCAGTAAATGCAGTTGCTAATCTCTAGATGGGATCACAGTTGTGCCCTGAACATCTCAGTGAACCCATGGTTCTAAGACTAGTCAGACAGAAAGGGGTAGAATTATCCTGTGCTGTCTGGCGTAGCCTGGCCTAGCAATATGCAAAAATACAGGCAGCATCCTTTGATAAATGAGAAAAAAGTTGAAACCCTGAGGGACTCAGGAGCTAGTGTCCCCATGGTGAGGCAGCACTTGGTCCACTCAAATCAGTTCCTGGTAGGGAAGTCTTATCCTTATCCAACTAAAGGCCCCTTAATTTCACTACCTGCAGTTGGGGTACCCTCTGAGGGGCTATGGGTTGATATTGTTGCCCCCTCTTTACCCTCAGACAGCATCATGAAATAGATATATCCTAGTGGCAGTGGATCATGCCCCTCGATATCCTGAGGCTATAGCCTTTGGGACAATCACTGTTCCTGTAGTAGCAAAAGCCCTCCTGGGTACTTTTACCCGAATTGGGTTCCCTAAGGAGGTAGTATCAAACAGATGTTATAACTTCATGTCTGCATACCTAAAACACATGTGGAAGGAATGTGGTGGAACCTATAAGTTCACTACCCAATACCATCCACAAACAAATGGGTTGGACGAAAGATTTAACAGACCCTAAAAGGCATGATTGGCATGTCTTACTTCCATGTCTGCATTTTGCCTACAGTGAGGTGCCAGAAAGGGAGTTGGATTTTCTCCATTTGAACTTTTGTTTGGGCATCCTATAGGGGACAACTGAGTCTTGTATGGGAAGGCTGGGAGAAGCCTCTCAAAAAGCCCAAGCAGGACATATTGGACTATGTACTTGTCCTGCGTTTAAGGATGTCATGGTACATGGAGAAAGCACCCCAAAACCTTCAGGCTAGTCAGGAGCTGGAAAATCACTGGTATGACCAAATAGCTGCTATGCTGGAGTTCCAACCATGGCAGAAAGTTTGGGTGTTGGAGCCTGTGGCTCCTAGGGATCCCCAAGACAAGTGGGCCCTATCCCATATAGAAAAGAAAGGGGAGGCCACTTATCTAGTTGACCTAAGCAGTTACAAAAACCCCAAAAGAATAATCCATGTCAACCGCCTAAGACCCTACTATGACAGAGCTGATGTGACCATGCTCATGGTTACAGATGAGGGAAAGGAAGAAGAGAGTAAACCACTCCCTGATGTCCTCTCCAGCAACCCAAAGTATGTGGATGGAGTGGTCTTATCAGAAACCCTTGTTGTGTAGCCATTTTAGCTATAGCTCTGTGCACGTTATATTAACACACTAGGCAAAGCCGCTGTGCACTCTAACCTAGATATATTTTATTCGGCTTTATTTTAATATTGTTACAATAACCACTTTTACGGTCTTGTTTTATTTTCTGTTTATCTAACTGTTTTTGCCTAGGCCAGCACTCTGTTCTCAAACAAGACATTCTTGCTCACTCTGTGCTTCTTCCAATGCTACAGCAAGGTACATTGCCAGTAAACATGGTATAGGTTTATTCTCCGACATTCGTAGAAAACACACATCTTTACACAGGGACATTTTCTCAGAACATCAGCTGTGTTATTTTAAAAACACTTCCCTATCCCTTACACGAGATTCCAGCCAGAGAACTACGTCTGTATGTTGATTGCCGAATGCTTCGCTGCAGCTGTTTTGCAGACCGCAGGCCTTTGCTCAGGAATGGGGGATAATGTCTTCCCAGGGGAACCTGAAGGGCAGAATTAGAGCTTAACACGCTGTGCTCTATTGTAGCCTAGGTAGGAGTTAGTCTACTGACTGTAGTGACAATATGATAGCGTTATTCTTATGTTTCACTCTCCTTGACACAATTTTAATACTGTCATGCTGTGTCGTCCTGGTTATTGCAGCTCACGCTTTACTATCTAAGATGCAGTTGCTTCATTGAAAACATTATTGAAACTGCCTGTTTGTCATTGTATAAATGAGACTAACGTAAGTGAGGGAAACAGATGAGACCTGAGTGACCAAGGATTCACTGAGAAACCAATTATGTCATGTGCTCGGCTGCCCAGTCATTCCTGCCCTCAGGTAGGGATGAGGCACTGCTAGTTGGCCAGAGCAAAACCCGGTTTGGAGCGACAGGTGTCACCTGCAGTGGGTCAGACTCAGTCTCCCCACACCGCAGGCGCTTACCCGCTTAAAAATCCAGTAGTCTCATTATTATAATTATTAGAGCCTACACAACACCCTCACAGAGCAACAGGAGGCTGATTGCAGGCAAGTCCTCAATTACTATGCTGAGTTATTCTCACTGACCCCTGTCGGTACTGATTGGTGTATCCCATGGTGTGGACACTGGTGACAGCTTGCCTGTCAAGGACATTTACAGACAGTCAGACCATGTCAGGGACAGCATCCAGACAGAAGTCAAGAAAATGTTGGATTTGGGTGTCATTACAATGAGTAGGACCTCTGTTCCCATCTTGATGGCAGCATGCTGCTAAGCATATTTAGATCACACAGTTGTGCTGGCAGTGTGTCAGTGACGGACCACTGACAGCAGGAATCCGTTGAGGAACCCATTCAGTATAGTAATATGGCTGTGGCCATTGATTGGATGCTAGCGCCAAAGCCTTAGGTATACTGGACAATTGTGAACACCTGCAAAACATACTATAAAAACACACCCCATTTCAGATAATTTCCATCACACTGCAGCAGACCATTTGGACACAAAAATTGCCACACAGGTAACAGATGTTTTTACTGTGTTTCTCTCCCTCTCTATGTTTTTGTTAAAATCATATTTAGTGGATTATCCTTCATCGTTTTTTACATTAGTTTAGTTTTTCACAATAATTCACTATGACAGAGAGGAGAAATCCTCATTTTCAGAGGGAGAGTTGTCTGTCATGGTGGATGAAATCATAACAGTAAAGCCACAATTGTTTGGAGCACAAGTCCAAAATACTACCAAATCTCAGAAAAGGCAAATGTGGTCCAAAATAGTTGACAGAGTCTTTATGAAGTTGCATGTGTTGTCTGGCATCGGTAGACTGTTTTTTCTCCAGGACTTCACTTCCAGGAGTCCAGGAACTGGAAAGGCACCCTCTAGCAAGCTAGAGTCCACAGCAAGTGGACTCAGGTCTGGTTGATGAAGCCTTTGCTGTCGCTGAGACTTCAAAACAGGAGGCAAGCTCTACTCCAAGCCCTTGTAGTTACTCCTCAAGCAAGTCTCTGTCCCCTTGCACAGACAGAAGCAGCAACTGCAGAATAGCCCAACAAAGCACAGTCACAGGTGAGGGCAGCACTTCTCCTCAGCTCTTCAGCTCTTCTCCAGTCAGAGGTTCCTCTGGAATCCTTGAAATAATCTAATCTTCAGGGGTTTTGGGTGCTCTTCTTTTACCCCTTTCTGCCTTCGAAGTAGGCCTACTTCAAAGAAAAGTATCTCTTGTTTGTAAGATCCTACCTGGCCTAGGCCATGACCCAGACACATACCAGGGGGCCGGAGACTGCATTGTGTGAGGGTAGTCACAGCTCTTTCAGGTGTAAGTGACCACTCCGCTCCTCCCTCCTAGCACAAATGTCTTATCAGGATATGCAGGCTACACCCCAGGTCCCTTTGTGTCACTGTCTAGAGAGAGGTTCAAACACCCCAACTGTCAAACTGACCCAGACCAGGAATCCACAAACAAGCAGAGTCACAGAATGGCTTAAGCAAGAAAATGCCTAATTTCTAAAAGTGGAATTTTCAAACACACAATCTAAAAACCAACTTCACTAAAAGATATATTTTCAAATTGGGAGTTCAGAGAAGCCAAACTCCATATGTCTATTTGCTCCTAAAGGGAATCTACACTTTAATCATATTTAAAGGCAGCCCCCATGTTAACCTATGAGAGAGATAGGTCTTGCAACAGTGAAAACCGAATTTGGCAGTACTTCACTGTCAAGACATGTAAAACACATAAATGCATGTCCCACCTTTAAAATACACAGCACAGTGCCCATGGGGCTACCTAGGGCCTACCTTCGGGGTGCCTTCCATGTAGAAAAAGGGAAGGTTTCGGGATGGCAAGTAGGTACACTTGCCATGTTGAATTGGTAGATTAAACTGCACACACATACACTGCAGTGGCAGGTCTGAGCCATGTTTACAGTGCTACCAATGTGGGTGGCACAACCAGTGCTGCAAGCCCACCAGTACCATTTGCTCAACAAGCCCTGGGCACCTCTAGTGCACTGTACTAGGGAATTGATGGTAAATCAAATATTCCAATCATGGATAAGTCAATCAACAATACAATTTACACAAAGAGCATATGCACTTTAGCACTGATTAGCAGTGATAAAGTACTCAGAGTCCTAAAGCCGACAAAAACAGGTCTGCAAAATTAGGAGGAAGGAGTCAAAAAGATTAGGGATGACCCTGCAAAAGGGAAAAGTCCAGCATGTAAGTTACACTTAGCAATGTCTCAATAATCGCAAAGGGAGTCCTTCCCGTACATTTGACATTTAGAATGCTACAACATCCTTAGCAAAACAGATATATCTAAACTTGACTCCACAACATATATTGTGCCATAACATTGACTAGCATCATGGTTGTAGCTCTCCTTTTAACAATGTGCAATATGTACAGTCAGATGTCAACCATGTTGGCATCTGCTCATAGCTACATTCAGTTGGTGATTATGCGTACATAATTCATTGTCTTTTGAATCCAAGATTTTCAAAAATGTGTTATGGCATGCTGAATAGAAGTAGTTGCCACACACAAGTTAATTTGCACTGTCCATGTGATGACCAATTACACTTTTATTTTATATGAACCACTTTGGATCCAATGTATTGAAGTCAGCTAGGCCTTGGAATGGTCCAGTACTCCAATCTACTCACCACTGTGTTGGGTTGAATGTCTGCCACATGTAACCTACAAATCTGAAATAACACTTTGGCATTTTAGGACATCTCTACAAGGTCAGTAGTGGAGTAGTCATCTCTGAAAATCAGGCTGCATGTATAAAATAATGAAAACCACACGAAGGCCTAATCAGTCTATCACTCTCTTTCTTGTTTTGGGTTGGCCCTTTTGTAGACGAAGACACATATGATGCACAAGCTATATATTGATTACATATTCTCTACAACCTTCACAAGCCCAACCACTCGGCCCAGTGGACCACTATCTGGCAGCCAAGATACCTCTACTCCAGCCCAGGTGCAAGCCTTCAATGAGGACTCCCCTGCTATAAGTCCAGATGACCATGAACCAGTTGGTCCACCTGGTCTGTCTGGCCAGACAACTCCAGTGAATCACACTCAGCCCACATCTACACCTCCCACGCTAGCTGTAACTTCAGCCCAACTCAATGTGTACCAATGAGATACAAATCAATCCTGTGCTCCCTGGTTCTGGTTGCTGTTAAGACAACGACAACATCGTTCCCAGTTATGCCAGGATCCTGTGGGACGAGGCACACTGCTTCAAGGGCATAGGGTAGTGGGGGTAGGGGTCATGAAAGGAAATGTGTGGGCCAGCCAAGTGAGGTCACTGGGGTCTTTGCCAGCCAGGCCATTAATGACTAAATCTTGGGATCAGTACAATGGTCCTAAGATGTGATGGGCCAGGATGGGCCTGGGCTCAGGGCAATTAAGGCGGGGGAGAGAGAGCATAGCTTGGAACAACGGGATTACAATGAAAGAATAAGATCCAGGATTGTGGTGCTTTAACATGTAGCTTCCTATGTGCAGGGATTTTTCCATTCCATCTTCCCCTGACTGCGGTCCCTCCATGTATGGGCCAAGTACACTAATGCCAGCCACAGACAGGGAGGCCCTGCCACATGTGGAGCCTACTACTCTCACCCCAGTCCTTGCACATGTACCCCCCTCCTCCCTGGAGTGGACGCTCATCTGGACCAGCAGGAGAGGATGGCAAGACCAACACTACCACCTCCAAGAGTCACAGATCCCATTTTCTTCCAGTATGTGTATACCATTCACCCTGTGGACTATTTCATGGACACATTTACCTTTACTGAGGAGAGATACATTTTGGACATTGGACTCCAAACTGCGTTTGGCTCTACTGCCATTTTTCTGTCCACCATGATAGACTTTGTTTGTTCATTTAATCTTTTTTGATTTACCTTTCTGTTCTTTGGTGTCATGGAAATATATGGTATGGACACAGACCACAGGACTCTTGTTGGAATATTTGCGTCCTTTCATTTGTCATGTCGTCTTCCACCATCATGTTGTCAAATCTTTTCAACATTCAATTTCCAAAATGTAGAAATGACAGAGCGGTAAAGTGTTATCCTATTTATTCAAAGAAAACAAACTCAAATCAAAATGTATTTGGAACTTACATATGCTGGCAACAAGTCCTTGTAAAAATTAAATCTGGGTTTCAAAAATCAGGCTTAACCCCAGTAGTCTATGCCATTCAGGTTTATACACTCCACGACCTTGGCCCGATGGAGGAAAGGGGATATGTGATGGGACTAAATTAAAGAGACAAACTATCATTGATGCATGACCTCAGCTGGAGCCCTACATCCTGTCCTCACAATAGGAATCCTAGCTCAATAACACCAATTGTCTACATCATGGCAGTAACAACATTTAAGGCCACATGACTGTTACAGAACACTATGGCAGTATCTGGTGCAATGACACATTCACCCTTCGGTGGTGTGCTAACCAAAATTTCTATCAACAATGAGGAGACACATCAAGCTCTACCTCCACGGTCCACAAATTGAAGGTTTAACCAATGTGAAGGAAGAACAGTATGCTAGGGCTTCACATGCACATGCGGATTGAACAAGTCTGTAAAAGATGTGTCCATCTCAAGTGGGTTTGTGTACCAGGATCAACATATGTGCACTTTGTACTTTCAAACAGCAACATATCACTGCAAATGTCACAACTTTGAAATGTCCAAATGAAGATGACATGGCGAAGTACGCTGAAACAGAATAACAAGGGAAAATTAATGTTATCACAAATTAAATCTAACTCAAAATACATGTTATGAGGATACACATACTTAGCACAAGGACAGTTATTTTCTGCCAATGGCTACAGTGCTCCATGTAGGGAAACTCTGATCCACTAACATCTTTGCCTTTGAATTTCTTGCATTGATCATTCCTAACAAATTACCATAAAAGACTGATATGTTCCCTATGTCACATATTGTTCTGACACTGAAGGTTACAATTTGTAAAGGTAAACTTACACTCAGGTGAAAAAGTGGTCAATCACATCTTGATGTAAGTCAACTCCTTCTTTACCACTGTCATCTTCGTTGGACATTTCAAAATCATCACCCAGGAGCTGATCACAGTCTCCCTCCTCTTCAATTACAGGGATGTTCTTCCACAAGGCGATGTTATGGAGAATGCAACAGGCAACCTTGATTTAGCACACCTTATCGGGTGAGTAGAGGAAGGCTCCATCTGTCTTGTCCTGGCACTTAAACCTGGCCTTCAGGAGCCAGAAAGCCTGCCCCACTAGCCTTTGAGTTCTTCCATGGGCCTCATTGAAACAGACTTCCCCTGGTGTTGTTGGATTCCATAGCAGTGCCAATCAGCATGGTCAGTTAGGATACACTGAGTCTCCTACACGGAAGCATCAAACCAAGAAATCACTTACATATCAAGCCTTATCCCTTCCTAAACGAGGATTCAGGGAAAAGATCATAAAGTGATATTGTACTTACCGACAAGCCAGGCCCTCTCCATTCCAAGTTGTGACCAGTACATGGGTATGGTGCTGTTCTGAAGCCCAAATGAATCATGTGTTGACCTAGGGAAGTGGGCACACACACTTGAGATATAGAAGTCTAGTAAGCAGACAACTTGCACATTGATTGAATGGAAGTTCTTCCAATTGCAGTAGACCTATTCCTTTGTGTGTGTTGACACCAATGCAGTATGCATACCATCTATTGCTCCAACATCTATAGCTCCAACCATATGTGGTAGTCCACCCAAAGCACAGTATTCTCACTTTACAGTGGCCAAATCATGTGGATGTGGGAATTGGATGCAGCTGATGATTTGTCTCATCAAGGAAGCAAGGACTTCCTGTAGCACACCACTGAAAGTTGTCTGGGACATGCCCCCAGATACTGCCACAATGCACTGAAAAGTGTCAGTGGCAACAAAAATGCAGTAGTGCCATGAGTTTCACTATTGGTGTCATGGCTGTTGGATTCATATGGTGAGGCAGGAAATCAGGCTACAACTACTGACACAAATCCAGGATAGTTTGCATAGTTAGCCAAAATTTCTTGATGATGTCACTTTTCTCCATGGCTGCAAGGTCTGGATAGGGCCTTAACACCTGAGGCCTTCAACTCCTATCCATGGCTGGGTTCAGATGTCTGTTTGTATGGAAAAGAAAATATCAGCTGAGGGCCCCAGTGGCACAGAGGGTTGGGGGACTGGCCAGAGGCCACAAGGCCACGAGTGATTCCACATCTTCCTCGGAGGCCTGGAATGAAGACCAGTCCCTAGTGGGAGCAGACCCCGGAACAACTGTGACACCTGTGTCTTTGTCTGCCCTCATTCAATCTCCACCCTCCCTTTTACTCCCCCAGTTTGCTGTAGCCGCCCCTACAAGGGGTAGTGTCACCTTTGCTGCAAGCACCTATGTCTCTGCTTTAGTGTCCCAGGCTGTGCTCAGCCAGGAGGCCGTAGACCTTTTACGGACAATTGCTGTGGGCCGACCATACTTCTGAATCCAGGGACTGGCCAGACCACTCAGATGCTGGCTTACCTGGATGGCATTCATGGTGCCCTGTCTGTCCCACAGCGGTCATTCCAGGCTGTGGCTTCCTCATTGGGAGCAGCCTCTCACTCACCCCAACCTCGTGCCTACACTCCACCCCTTCCCCATCCCACATATCTCAACCCAGTGCTATCCAAAGCACACACTAGCATATGCACACACCCACAATAACAACCACAAGCAGCACATCCCAACACTGTCACCGCAAGAAACTCAGGCACAGGCACACACATGCAGACACCACATATATTACCACCACAAGCATACGTACAGTTATCAAACCCACCATGACGCATACACACAACCCTACTACCAGCACACCACAGACACAACATCTACTATTGCATTAACACCCACATACTCCAAAAGCACACATCCAGTCAGTGTACACATCACACACACACACATGCATCATCATACCCACAGACACCACACCAACACATACCACATCTACTGCACACACATCCTGGTCCCAAATGCCCACACACATGCACCCAGCAGACCATCAGTAAGAGGCACAAATCTAAAGATACAGCACATATACCAGACCCTCATTTATTCACACCTTCAACACACACATGCACAACAATCACAGCCACTCCCTCTACCTCACAACTCCCTCCCGAACAACCTACCTCTTTTCCCAAAAAAGATTAAGGGCCAGATGTAGGAAGGCATTAGCGCCTCGCAAACAGCGAAAAACGCAGTTTGAGAGGCGCTAATGCCCTCCCGCCATGCTGAAACACATATTGTGAGTCGGTACCGACTCGCAAAATGTGTTTGAGACTCGCAAATAGGAAGGGGCATTCCCTACCTATTTGCGAGTCACACCGCAATGTAGAGTTGATTTGTGACCTTGAAAGCGGTCGCAAATCAACCCACAGTTACCATCCACTTGAAGTGGATGGTAACTCATTCGCAAACAGGAAGGGGTCCCCATGGGACCCCTTCCCCGTTGTGAATGCTCACAATAATATTTTTTCAGAGCAGGCAGTGGTCCTATGGACCACTGCCTACTCTGAAAAAAAACGAACCTGAAAGGTTTCAGTATTTTTTCTATTTGGAGCTAGTTTTCCTTTAAGGAAAACGGGCTGCAAAGAGAAAAAAAAAACTGCTTTATTGAAAAGCAGTCACGGACATGGTGGTCTGCTGTCTCCAGCAGGCCACCATCCCCGTGAGTGCCTAGACTCGCTATGGGGTCGCAAACTGCGACCCACCTCATTAATATTTATGAGGTGGGTCTTTGCGACCCCATAGCGAGTCGCAGAAGGTGTCTGAGACACCTTTCTGCATTTCCTTTTGCGAGGTGCAAATTGCGAGTCGCTGGGACTCGCAATTTGCACCTCGCAAAAGGAAACCTACCTACATCTGGCCCCTAATGTTTACCCTGTCCCTGATCCCTTCTTCATCCCGGACCACCCCTGCACTTTGATATGTGTGCAGGGAAGCAGATGAAAACAATGCTTCCACAAGCAGAGAGCTGTATTTTAAAGCAGCTCCCTGCTTGCAAGAGCAATGTCAGCTCCCGTAGGATGTAGGTCCTGTCACTCTCTCTCCCTCTCTCTCTCCCATCGCATAATTGGATGGAAGAGAGAAAGATTGTTATTGCAGTGGTGTCTCCATACACTAACTTTAAAGTGTCACACTAGCAAGATGTTTGGATCAAAAAGTATAGTTACGTTATGAAAATAAAAAAATAAAGCAGAGTACTGATAAAGCTACTAAACTGTCACTCAATAGGTTGAAGGTTGAAGGTTGAAATCCTGGTATCTTATTGAGTGTGACTGTGTATTTACTAGTGTTTTGACTGTTAAACATTCCTAGTGATGTAACATTTTACGACTTTTGCATCAAAACATTTGGGTTGAATATCATATGTATGTCTGGAACTGTACCTGTGGCCTGAAGGGTAAAGTCTCAGGTCTGCGCTCTGAAGGTTGGGGGTTCCACTCTAGATGTGTCAGTAGGCACATTCCTGCCTTAATTACTTTTAAAATTCAAATATTTAAGCTAAACATCGAAATGTAATTACACTTTTTATTACTTAACATATACATTTTTCTTTTCAATTTATCCTAAAATGTCTCATTCTAAAAATATAATTCATCAAAGTCAAGAAAATCTCTCTGCATAGCAGATAATAGGGGGTTGGCTGCAAGGCCTGGCCCTGTTGCCAAACCCCGCTGCGCATGGCCAAGGTCAGTGAGTGGCCCGGAGTTTGCCGGTTATAGGGGTTGGCACAAGACCCTGAGGCCAAATGCGAGCCAGGCCAGCCTACACGGCGTACAGCATAAGGCAGTGCTGGGCGTGGGGTTGGGCAATTATAGGGACTTGGCCGCAAGGCCTGGCTGCAGGTCATACCCTGTGGCCAACTCCCTCCATGCATGGCTAAAGGCGCAGGGTTGTGTGGTTGTAGGGGATTGGTTGCATGGTCTGGCTGCAGAAAAGACTCTGCAGCCATCACAGTGCCATGCACAGCCGAAGGCCATGGGTGGCGTAGGATTGGGTGATTATGGGGGCTTGGCCACAGCTCAGGGGTTACATTAACCTGTAGTAAAAAAACACAGAGATTCATTGAAGAAAACAAATGTTACAGGGACATTATAGTTAGGAAACAGAATTTAAAAAAACACATAGAAATTCACTTTAAAAATTAAAGGTTACAGGGAGGTTATAGGTAGGTTTTGAATTTACTTGCATCCTAAGATTAGTATAACTCGCTCCCTTACCATGCACTGCTACTTACCCCAGATATTACAGCACTCATGACAACTTCTATAACATCATTAAAAATATAAATGAAACATAAGCAGTCAAATTATTGAAGAAAAAACTGTGCATGGCGGAGAAGGCGAGTTATAGTTACTGTACTGCCCTAGTTATATTTACTTGAAATAACACTAAGTCAAAGAGATTACACTTGCTTCTCATCTAAACCACCAAGAGCAATCTCAGGCATCTGAGGATATTTAACACTGATAAGTATACTAGCCCTCAAGCCTTCCTACCAATCACATTGAAGCCTTTTTATAATTTTGAAGAGGCAAAGACAGCTACAAGTGGACTTTCATATATTCTGACGTTTGGAGTCTTCACAGAAGAAATGTACCTGTTTCACGGTACTTGCACTACATGTACCATGATCCCTTGTAATAGCTTGTGTAACCTTTTATATTTGATTTATAATTCATCTTGAATACATGTGCTTTACTTCTGTTTCTTTATGGTTGTTTTAACCAGTTCATGGCACTGGTACTCTGGTAATACACACGCTTTTCTCTCCCTGCACAAGCCGAGTCACAAGGCTCTCATAAGATTGAAAGAAAGATCTTGTGTCAGGGTCACTCAGTCAAGTTCAATGCTCTTCTCACAAGAGCTATGCAGGATCATTGTGGACCCCCTCATCAAGCTTCACCTGTAGAAGCTTATTTGTGACTCTCATAGTATATACCAAGATTTGAACGTCAGACAATAGAAAAGCTCATACTCTTCTTTTTTTGCATTTAAAAAAGAAGAGGGAACATCCCATTGAGAAACTACATTATATAAGCAAACAGGTATACATACAGTACAAATCACTGCAGATAGCAATAAAGTGCAGTAGTGAATATAACCAATTGGGCATGCTCATATAAAGCCTGGCAGGTGTCTCAACTAGAAATATAAAACACAATATGACTAAAATCAGGAAATCAACAATTCAAGCATCCTGTTCTCACCTTATCTCAATAATGCAATATATTATAACGATAAGCAGGGATACAAATACAATGCAGCTCAGTCCAAATATCAATAGGTTGCAACAGGAAAAAAAATGACAAATAGCTGTGGGCATGATATAAAAAAAACAGCGAAGGTTAGAAACAAGAACACATGGCAAACATTCTACCAATGCATACAGCAACTCTCCAATCAGAATGCAAAATTTCCACGGCGCACCTAAAATATGAGACTGTTGTAAATTACAAGGACATATATAGTTAATTACTCAAATTATCTATCCAATTGAATACAGGCGATCAAATCCTAGCTCTCCTCTGCGATTTTTGTCCCTTGCATGCAAATAGGTTAATTTCCATATTCTGTGTTGCTAAGAACCGGGACCTCCCTTCCGTAAAGGTAGGAGACTCTCGGCTTAGCCAGCTTGAAGTAAAGCATAATCGTGCAGCAGCCAAAGCAACAAATAGCAGATATGCCTCCCTTACCAGAGGGCCATTGCTCTCTGTACTTCCCTTACCCCCTAAAGCATCATCACACCGGTGATTTGGACCTGTACATCTATAATTGAGCCAAGAAAATTCCCAATCTCCTATATATAGGAATCTAACAGAAGAGCAGAAAAAAGCATATGAACAATCTCTAACTGATGTGTCCTGCATCAATGACAGTTACCACTGGGCCTCCTACCCCATTTATATAATTTGACTGGAATTTAGTACGGATCAAAAACTGTCCAATTGTGCAATTGTGTCTAGTGGCTGGTTGGGCGGGGAGGGGTATGAAGGTTGGGAGGGGGTGTTCTGGAGAGAAGGGGGATTAAGGAAGAGTGAGAGGAGAGGGTATTAATGGGACTTTTAGCAGGCAAGAAGGTATGCCAACCCATTATAGTTCAATTATATGCAGGAGGAGGTTTTATGGTCTAACTTTTTTCTTTTGCAAGGTTGAGGGATTGCGGTATAGCTTTACAGATGGCAGGTAGCTTTTATCAGACAGATCAAATATGCTATGTATCTGTGAGATTAAAATCTGTGGCCTTAATGACAGGGGTAACAGAAGGAGGATGCCACTTGGTCTGAAGCCAATGAGAGCAGATCTAGAGTGTCTGCAGGAAATGCATATTCCTTGGGGAAAGAAAGAGCTTTTGGCTGATCTTGTGCTATCACTTCTTGGCTGCACAGTTTATAGGAGGGTTGCAGTTCTGGATAATAAAACTAAGGGGTTCATTCTGACCTCGGCGGTAAAAGGCTCTTACCGCCGGTCAGAAGACCGCCATACTACCGCCGCGGCCGCGGTAACCCGCCACGGTCATTTTGACCAACAACTGCCTAGCCGCCAAAAACCCGACATCCACGGAAGGCCGCCTCATCAGCGGGCAGCGATAAACTGGAGATGACCAAACCTCCATTGCCACGCCAACACAAACACGCCCATGCCATTACGACCCACCAATCCACGCGGCGGTCATTCAACCGCGGTATTCCATTGGCGGTACACACCGCCGCGCTCAAAATACACACCCAGCTCCAAAACCCAGCCACATTCGACAATTTGAAATACACACACCTGATACACATACAAACACCACCCCCACACATCCAAGCAACTATAAAACACACACCCACATCACCCACAAACCCCCACTAGTTGGAAATCGGAGAGAAGGCGAGAGAGAGAGAGCGAGCGAGCACAGCAATTGAAAACCCCAACACACACAGGAACCCAACATCATCAACCACACCACATCTACGCACACATCACCAGACACCACCACTCACATCACCGCAAACACCACCCCACACCTCATCCACACCACCCCATGGCACCCCAAAGACACCCCAGGTTTTCGGACCAAGAACTCCGGGTCATAGTGGAGGAAATCATAAGGGTAGAGCCCCAGCTCTTCGGCACACAGGTGCAACACACCACAATATCCAGGAAGGCGGAGCTGTGGCAGAGGATTGTCGACAGGGTCAACGCTGTGGGACAGCATCCCAGAAACCGTGAAGACATCAGAAAGCGCTGGAACGACCTACGGGGGAAGGTACGGTCGATGGTCTCCAGACACAACATCGCTGTGCAGAGGACTGGCGGCGGACCACCACCCACTCCTCCCGAATTCACAGCATGGGAGCAAGAGGTCCTTAACATCCTGCATCCTGCGGGCCTCGCTGGAGTAGGCGGAGGAATGGACTCTGGTAAGTCTAGTCTCAACTACTCCCCCCCCAACCACCAGCATGCCAACCCACACCCCCACCCTCACCCCCAACCCCCCAGCACACACCCTCCCTGCCAATGTCTCACCAGCACAACCCACCCAACCCAAAACCAAACCCTGAATGCCAACACAAACCATGGACACCCATCACCTATGCATGACCACTGCACATACCCATCCCCCCCACAAACCACCCTCACAACTCCTGCCACAAGGGAATGCCAGCACTGGGGGACAAGGGCACCCACAAATCGCACACCATGGAACACACAGAAGCAATAACCATACTCTTTCACCCCTGCAGGGCCCGAACGCCAACACACCGGCCAGGAGGGTCCAGATATGTCCATCCCACCCCCAGAACAGGCCCGCAGTGAGGACAGCAGCTCTGTCGACCTGGAACCTGATGACCAGCCCGGACCATCGGGGACCTCTGGACAGTCGGTTCCCCACACACAGACACAGGCCACAGCAGACCTAACCCCCTCTGGGAATATCAGCACCGCTCCCACCCAGCGGGCCCATGCCTCTGTCTCCAGGACAGGTCAATCAGCGGTGTGTCCGCCACTACAGGGCACCCAGGCTGACCCAACACCCCAACAACAACAGGGACCTGGGGGCAGTGGTAGTGGGCACACCGTCCAGGGGACAGAGGCTCGGGGAAACAGGGCAACTGGAGGGCTGCAGTGCGACAGGGGTGGGAGGACAGGCCCAGGGAACCGACTCTCCAAGAGGCCCTCACCACCATCATGGGAGCATACCACCGCTCCCAGGAGACGATGGCGACGGTAATGGCCAGGTTCCAGGAGATCCAGGCACAGCAGGAGGAACGGTACATGGGGTACAGAGAGGAGCTCAGGAACATCGTCCAGGCCCTGAACCTAATAGTCACCACATTGCGGGACCATGTGGCACCCCAAAGGGCCCCTGTCACCAGCCCGGACCAGGAACAGCCTACCACCTCCGCCGGCGCTAGTGGACAGGATGCCCCCACACAACGACGGGCCACCAGAACCCCACCTCCTGCTGAAGATCAACCACCCCGCAAGAGGAGCCTGAGATCACAAAGGAAGACAGAGTAGGATGCCAAGACCCCCGCCAGCCTAAGATCCCCCCGGATGTCATTCCACTGTCCCACATCGTCACCCTGTCCAACCTTGAACTGCCCCTGCTCCATCCTTCCACAGGCATATGGACAATGCACCTGTGCGACCGAGAACTGGACTCTGCCATGGACATTACTCCACCCCCACCCATCACCGTTTTACTATCATGGACCTATATGTAGCACTTTAAATAAATCACTTATTGCACTTAAAACACTCAGGAGTCTGCTTGTATTCTTAACAAATGTATTACACATAACGGTTCAAAAATGTACAGTTACATTGTGATGACAACATACCAATGTCAATTTGCTTTACTCCATGGCCGAACAAACCAGAAGTCACGCAGTGGGTCATACAGCTCTGAAAAGCCAAGGGAAAGTCACAATTCAGTTGAAAGGAACTGGGGGGAAACACAGAAAGTAGAGATGCAGGAGGCCAGAAGTAAGTGTAAAATGCCGTGGGGGATTCTTACCTGGGTGCTAATGAAAATACTGTTGTATGACCGTGTCCCTGTTGTCCGTGTCCTCCCCGTCGTCTTCCTCCTCTTCACTCTCCACAGGCTCCACAGCTGCTACAACACCACCATCTGGACCATCCTCCTGCAGAAAAGGCACCTGGCGTCGCAATGCAAGATTGTGAAGCATACAGCAGGCCACGATGATCTGGCACACCTTCTTGGGTGAGTACATTAGGGATCCCCCTGTCATATGCAGGCACCTAAACCTGGCCCTCAGGAGGCCGAAGCTCCTTTCTATGATCCTCCTAGATCGCTCATGGGCCTCATTGTACCGTTCCTCTGCCCTGGTCCGGGGATTCCTCACTGGGGTCAGTAGCCAAGGCAGGTTGGGGTAACCAGAGTCACCTATTAGCCACACACGGTGTCTCTGTAGCTGTTTAATCACATAGGGGATGCTGCTATTTCGCATAACATACGCGTCAGGCACTGACCCAGGGAACATGGCATTTACATGGGAGATGTACTGGTCAGCCAAACAGACCACCTGGACATTCATCGAATGGTAACTTTTCCTGTTTCTGTACACCTGCTCATCGTCTTTTGGGGGTACTAAGGCCACATGGGTCCCATCAATGGCACTAATGATGTTGGGGATATGTCCAAGGGCATAGAAGTCAGCCTTCACAGTGGCCAAATCACCCTCCTCAGGGAAAATAATGTAGCTCCGCATGTATTTCGTCAGGGCAGACAACACTCTGGACAAAATCTTAGAAAACATAGGCTGAGACATCCCTGATGACATGGCCACTGTTGTCTGAAAAGACCCACTTGCCAAAAAATGGAGGACTGACAGAACCTGCACCAGAGGGGGAATTCCTGTGGGTTGGCGGATGGGGGACATCAGTGCTGGCTCCAGCTGGGCACACAGTTCATGTATAGTGGCTCGGTCAAGTTGGTAGTGAAGTATTATATGACGTTCCTCCATTGTCGACAGGTCCACCAGCGGTCGGTACATGGGAGGATTCATCCTTCTCCTCGCAAGTCCCAGCGGACGGTGCCTAGGAAGGACAACATGGAGCACAGAGTCAAGCAACCCACAGGTACGTAACTACAGCTTGCACAGTACACAATTCTCAATGCATTGAATGGCTTGTATGAGTGGCAATGCAAGGCCTAGGCCTGTGTGACGCAGTAGTAATTAAGCCCTGTGGTCCCTTGTAATGGCGGCTGCCTGACCTGAGAAGTGTGACAGTGGGATGTGAGGTCAATGCGCTGGCGTGACACACCGTGGCGGTAGGCGGTCGAAGACCGCGGCGCAAAGCCGCATTGGTTAACATCGAGCCCTATGGGTTTCACGAGCCAATGACTAGCTGCGCCGGCGGTCGCGGAATGCACCGCGGCGGTACGCGCCGCCGCGGCCGTGACCGCCATTTTCTATCTGGTTAATCACTCGAGACCTGATCATCCACAGGAGAGGACCTATACTGCAAGTGCTGCTGTGACCTCGGTCTGGGAGATACAATGGCTGCTGCGACTGGGGAAAGGGCCCCTGCCTTCACTACAGAAGAGTTGGAGAAACTTGTGGATGGGGTCCTGCCCCATTATGCGCGACTCTACGGTCCTCCAGACCAACAGGTAAGTACACTGTGTGCATGTTGAATGGGCTATGCCTGGGTTGTGTATGGTGGATGTAAGATGGTGGGGTGGGGGGACAATGACGAGTGCAAGGCACGACAGATGAGAGCATGTGCCACATGGCAAGGTTGGGGAGGGGGGACAATCGCATCTATCATGAGGAAAATTGATGATATTTCAATTTCCACCCTGGACATGTCAAATAGGTCAGCGCCCATCAGAAGATCGACAGTTGGCGTGCCATCGCCAAGGAAGTCCGGACCCTGGAGGTCCACAACAGAGGGGGCACCCACTGCCGCAAGAGGTGGGAGGACATCCGCCGCGGGACCAGGAAGACCGCCGAGTCACTGCTGGGGATGGCCTCCCAACCTAGGAGGGGTGCCAGTCGTACCCTGACCCCCCTGATGTCCCGGATCCTGGCGGTGGCCTACCCCGATTTGGATGGGCGCGTGACGACATCACAGCAGACACAAGGGGGTGAGTACCAGCACATTCAGCTATCTTTACGCGCAGTGGAGGTGCCTGGGTGGGGGAGGAGGGCTGTGGGTGACATTAGGCCAGGGCGCTTTCTGTATTGTATTCCTCTCCTTTAGCCATGTCCCTGTGCCCCCGCCCCCACCTCTGTACGGTGACAGGTACAGCTAGCCATGGTCCTGCATCACCCATGTGCGCGTTTGTTGTCCCTAGACCTGTTGACCCAGTCACAAGTACTCAGTAGTGTACCCCGATTGCGCGGCTTAGTGCATGAGGCTCCTGTGTCTGTCCTCTCCGCCAACGGTGTTGACAATGCATGTACTCAACCTTTTATTATGTCTCCCCCCACCCTTTTTCTTTCTCTTCTTGTGCATGTGTGCTTCAGCATCATCAGGCGGAGGAGACTTGGCACCGGAGCACGAGGGAGCTGCGACTCACAAGGCCCCGGTGGGCCATGGAACAGACAGCGAGGCCACCAGTGATACGGAGGGCGAGGGGAGCTTCACAACGGGGAGCCGTGGTGAAACCAGCGACACCGACACGTCCTCGGATGGGAGCTCCCTAGCCACCCAGCGCACCAGCTCCGCCCTTCCAAGCAGCCCATCAGCCTACGCTCCGTGCCCACTCGCCCAAGAAGGCGGGCATCTCCTTCGCCCCAGGCACCTCAGCCCCAGCCCCTGTTACCCCTGCTGCCCTCAGTGAGGAGGTCATTGACCTCCTGAGGACCATCATTGTTGGGCAGACTACCCTTTTGAATGCCATCCAGGGGGTAGAGAGGGAGGTGCATCGTAGCAATTCATACCTGGAGGGCATTCATTCGGGTCAGTCTGCCCATCAACGATCGTTCAATTCTCTGGCCTCAGCACTGACGGCAGCCATTGTCCCTGTTTCCAGCCTCACTCTTCTAACTGCCTCCAGCCTGTCTCTGTCTCCTGTTCCTCTGCCTATCCCATCCACACCATCAGACCAGCCTGCACACACCTCAACACCCAAGGGCAGCTCATCCAGACATAAGCACCACAGATCACACAAACATTCACCCAAGCAACACCCAGATGCAGACATGGCAACAGTCACTACCACCCCTGTGTCCCCCTCCTCCTCGTCTCACTCCCCCCTCCCTGTGACATCTCCACTCACACCTGCATGCACACCACCAACAGCCAGTACACCCATCACCAGCACACCCTCCAGTACAGTCCGCACACGTGCAGTCACCACCCCCACTGCCATTTACACGTCCCCTGTGTGCTCTCCCACTGTGTCTGTCACCCCCTCTTCCAAGACACACAAACGCAGGCAGCCACCCACCCAACAGCCAACCACCTCACGACAGCCTCCAGCCCATGCACCTTCACCCAAGGACAGCACACCTGACTCTCCTACAACCACCTCCTCTTCCTCCACTCCCATAACCACTGCACCTACCGTTTACCTTGGTCCTAAAAAGTTTTACCTCTCCAATCTTGACCTCTTTCCCTCACCTGACCCACCCCCTCCATCTGCTAAGAGTCCCAAGAGCACCTCAGCCACCACCAGCCCGGGTTCACGTGTCAGCGTAGTCCATGGATTTTGGAGTCCCCCCTTTGCCAGCAGTGAGACATCGGTCAGCAGCAAGGGGACAGCCAGCCCCCCACCCCTGGAAAGAGGACCCGGAAAGTGAGGGGCCGCCGCGGGAGGAGTGCCACGGCTGCCCCCAAGGACCAACCTTCGGACACTTCACCTGCAACAACATCCAGGGGAGGCAAGGCCCAGAGAGCCACAGTGAAGGAGGGCAAGGGCAGCAGGGCGGAGAAGTTAGGCAGCAGGAGCGCGGACCAGGAGGGCCCCACAAGCCCCATCCCGGGTGTGAGGGAGGACACCCAAGGGCCCAGGACACCGTCACCGAAGGGTCCAGCAACTGCACGGTCGGAGGGCGACTGAGCAGGGAGTCCTGCCCAGGTCTGACTCCCTGGAATTACAGGAGAAGCACCGCTGAAGAGGGCCCCGCCGTCCAGAAAGGCACCGCTGAACAGGGCCCCGCCGGGAGGAGCACCGCTGAAGAGGGCCCCGCCGTGCAGGAAGGCACCGCTGAAGAGGGCCCCGCAGTGCAGGAAGGCACCGCTGAAGAGGGCCCCGCCGTCCAGAAAGGCACCGCTGGACAGGGCCCCGCCGGGAGGAGCACTGCTGAAGAGGGCCCCGCCGTGCAGGAAGGCACCGCTGAAGAGGGCCCCGCCGTGCAGGAAGGCACCGCTGAAGAGGGCCCCGCCGGGAGGTGCACCGCTGAAGAGGGCCCCACCGTGCAGAAAGGCACCGCTGAAGAGGGCCCCGCCGTGCAGAAAGGCACTGCTGAAGAGGGCCCCGCCGTCCAGAAAGGCACCGCTGAAGAGGGCCCCGCCAAGACAGGCCCCGCTCCGCTGGGCCCTTCCTGTCAAGCACCGCTCCGCTGGGCCCCGCCGTCTCAAGCACCGCTCCTCTGGGCCCCGCCGTCTCAAGCACCGCTCCTCTGGGCCCCGCCGTCTCAAGCACCGCTCCTCTGGGCCCCACCGTCTCAAGCACTGCTCCTCTGGGCCCGCCGTCTCAAGCACTGCTCCTCTGGGCCCGCCGTCTCAAGCACCGCTCCGCTGGGCCCTTCCTATCAAGCAACGCTCCGCTGATGCCCTTCCTGTCAAGCACCGCTCCGCTGGGGCCTTCCTGTCAAGGACCGCTCCGCTGGGGCCTTCCTGTCAAGGACCGCTCCGCTGGGCCCTTCCTGTCAAGCACCGCTCCGCTGGGCCCTTCCTGTCAAGCACCGCTCCGCTGGGCCCTTCCTGTCAAGCACCGCTCCGCTGGGCCCCGCCGTCTCAAGCACCGCTCCTCTGGGCCCCGCCGTCTCAAGCACCACTCCGCTGGGCCCTTCCTGTCAAGCACCGCTCCGCTGGGCCCTTCCTGTCAAGCACCGCTCCGCTGGGCCCTTCCTGTCAAGCACCGCTCCACTGGGCCCTTCCTGTCAAGCACCGCTCCGCTGGGCCACTCCTGTCAAGCACCGCTCCTCTGGGCCCCGCCGTCTCAAGCACCGCTCCTCTGGGCCCCGCCGTCTCAAGCACCGTTCCTCTGGGCCCCGCCGTCTCAAGCACCGCTCCGCTGGGCCCTTCCTGTCAAGCACCGCTCCGCTGGGCCCCGCCGTCTCAAGCACCGCTCCTCTGGGCCCGCCGTCTCAAGCACCGCTTCTCTGGGCCCCGCCGTCTCAAGCACCGCTCCGCTGGGCCCCGCCGTCTCAAGCACCGCTCCGCTGGGCCCTTCCTGTCAAGCACCGCTCCGCTGGGCCATTCCTGTCAAGCACCGCTCCTCTGGGCCCCGCCGTCTGAAGCACCGCTCCTCTGGGCCCCGCCGTCTCAAGCACCGCTCCTCTGGGCCCCGCCGTCTCAAACACCGCTCCGCTGGGCCCCGCCATCTCTAACACCGCTCCGCTGGGCCCTTCCTGTCAAGCACCGCTCCGCTGGGCCCCACCGTCTCAAGCACCGCTCCTCTGGGCCCCGCCGTCTCAAGCACCGCTCCACTGGGCCCCGCCGTCTCAAGCACCGCTGGCCCAATGACTGTGCCGGTTCTGTGTTGTGCTAATGTTCACGCTGCACTCGGGCCACCCTGCCTCCCCCATTGCCTGTGGAGACTGTTATCCACTTGATGGACTGTGACTTTGCACTCCCCTGGATATGTCAGTGGGCAAGCCACCCACTGTAGAGACTTGAGAGACTGTGGCTTTGCACTCCCCAGGATATGACAGTGGGCAAGCCACCCACTGTAGAGACTTGAGAGACTGTGGCTTTGCACTCCCCAGGATTGAACAGCGGGCATGGTGGCCCCTTCTTGGATCTGGCGTCGTGGACTCATGTGGCTGTGGTGCCCCCCCTTCCCTTCCCCCTGAGGTGCCTGTGGTTTTGTCATCTGATGCCCCTGCAGTGTTCTCTCCAACGGACTCAGGTCTCCTGTGTGGGCTTTGCCCATGTGTTGATACACTTTGGCCCATGGACATTTGCAATTTCTGTGACTGTGCAGGACTTTCTGCCTCTATTTCTCGGTCACGCAATGTTTACATTTGAAATTTTTTGCTTCATTTTCCTATTTTACCATGTCTTCAATGAACCTATTTTTTACATAAATGTTGTTTCTCACTTTAATCATATCTTTTCGTTATTCCGGGGGGTTTGGGTGGGGTCACTTTGACTTGGTGCTCTGCATTGGTGTGTAGATAGTTGGGGGGTGGGTGTGATGCGTATGTGTGTGCCCGTAACCCTTCCTCCTCCCCCCCTCCCCTGTGTCGTAGGTGCGGTACTCACCGTAGTCGTCTGCGCCGGAGATCGTACTCGTGGTAGATGAGCAGGTAGACGAGAGCGGGTAGGATGTGTAATTCGGGCTCCATGCTGTCCTCCGTCCTCGTGGAGTGTATAGAGGTGAGCGTTTTCCCGTTCGTAGTCTGTTTCCGCCGTGTTTTTATCGGCGGGGCTCCCGCCCCGGAAAAGGTGGCGGATTGGTGAGTTGTGATAGGGTGGGCGGTACATTGTCTGCCGCCTGCCTGTTGGCGGTGACCGCCGCGCTGTTTGTCGGTCCCGCCGTGGCGGTCGGAGTGTTAATGTGGCGGGCTCTGTTGGCGGTTCCCGCCAGGGTCAGAATTCCATTTTTTGAACCGCCAGCCTGTTGGCGGGTTGGCCGCCGCTTTATCACCGACCGCCAGGGTCAGAATGACCCCCTAAATGCTCAGCTGTCAGATGTGTAGCTGACAAACTGGGTCGGTGGGTTTCCAAGAATGTTGGCTGAGAGAAAGGAGACTGACCCTAAGTACCAGTTGTGGTTCAAACTTAGATGAGGCTATGGTCTCTGACTATTTCAATACTGAATTTTCAACTTGGCCTACCCCTATTACCTTATGTAGGGATTTCAATATACACTTAGATGCCGAGGGGTCTGCATCGACCCACACCTTATACTGGCTGGAAATCACTAGTTTACAGGGCACTACAACAGGTGGTTAGGGATTGGGGCTTATCAATGTATGGGATAAGATTAAGGCACCATATCCAGGGTTTACATTCTTTCCATTTCCACACAATAAATTGGTATGTTGAGAATTTTTCTTTGTGCCTACTTCTCTTAGTGTCTGGTGTAAGAAGCTGGCTCTCCATATTGTGTATGAAAATTATGTGCACTGTGCAGAGAGTCCAAGCAACCCCACTTTGGTATCCAGAGGTAAAAAGGGGACCACCTAATGCTCTGTTTTTGTGATAGTGTGAGTGAGCAGTTAGGCTAATCCCGGAGATGTGCTAAGAATTTATTTTACTCACAATATTGGTAAATGTGGACACACTCAGAAGAACAACTTAAGACCAATTTACAACAATGTAAGATCATCAATATATGGTAAATACTTCTTTTGTTATGATTTTTCAAAGTTTAGAAAATGTTCTGTTTTTGTGCATTATTATGCACCATAGGAATTAATGAGAAGATCTTTAAAAATGCATTTAAAATCAGGTAATGGTCTCACAAGAGTCACCTTCTGTATTTAAGTTGAGGTCCTCAAGAGTTCCGATGGGCCAGCTGGAGAAGTTCAGACGATTTCTGGTTTGAGCAGGACTAGGTGGCTGAATGTCTTGGAGCTGGCACTTAAAGGAGAAAGGCACCACTTGGGAACACGCTGCACAGAGGGATTTAAATGTAGGTCCGCTAGGTCTCCTTGGGGAGTGGAGGTTGCAAGGGCTTGGGGACGCCTAGAGCACAGCTGGTTGGTCATTGCTCGGGCCAGGGAGGCCAGGTGCAGTGCAGGCAGGGTCAGCCAGGCATTGTGCGCCTTTGAGCCCTCATGGTCAGGGGCAGGTGTCTTTCAGGGCAGTGTGCATGCCAGCTGGGCCACTCAGGGGGTGGATCCCAGGTGTTGTGAAGTCTCTCAACTGGTGCTTGCTCCTGTGCTTTTAGGAGTCAAGAATGGACTCTTCTTCTGGGTGTCCAATGCAGGAGGTCAGGTACTCTGCGTAGTGGTAAGTCACAGCCCTAAAAAGTGTTCCGGGGCTGTTGTACAGTTAATGGCTTGGCTGTTTGTTCTGGGTCATTGGTCAGCAGCAGGTCACTACACCGGACTTCACTGGTTTCTTGCCTTCAGGGTGGGGGAGAGTTATACCTTCAATCAGAGGGAGGTTCTTAGCAATTAGTAGGAGGCTGGAGGTGCTCTGGGGTTTTGTAGGGTCCTTCAGGTTTCCAGGCAACAATTCTGTGGCCATGGCCAAGTCCTTGGAGCATTAGGCAGGGTTTGGTTTGGTGCCTTTTTCTTTGTGCAGCAGGACGTCAGTTCTCGTGCCTTGGGTCTTCTTTGTTTCCGATCTTCTTGTGTCTGTCGAATCTCAGTTCTTCATTTAGGAATGCCCCCTACATACTGTATTTTGTGGGCGTTAGGGGGAGTACCTGGAAGTAGCCAATGGTCCACTTACCTTATGGTGACTACACTCACTATGGCCAATTTACCACCGGCTAACGCCATTCCAACGCACCGGGCGGGCGTCTTATTTATGGATTGACGTTAGCCGGCGCTGTGGCCTGGTTAGAGTAAAAAGAAAATGACTCTAACCGGGCAAGGAAGGCGTAAGGAAGAATGGGGGTTGTGCGTCAAAAAATGGTGCAAGTCAGGTTAGAGTAAAAAATCATGGCTCTAACCGGACTTGCGCCATTTGTTGATGCACAACCCCCATTGAAATGACTCCTGTCTTAGGAAAGACAGGAGTCATGCCCCCCTGTCCAATGGCCATGCCCAGGGGACTTCTGTCATTGGGCACAGTGGCATTTAAGGGGGCCCAAGTTGGGCTCCCCTATGTCACAAATTTGGCGCAAACAGAGTACAAATATGCCCCTAAGTGAGCACTTCCTGTGGGAAGGGGACACATCCCTAACCATTACTGGTATTTTTTCTAGCATTCAAGATGGAGGGAAATGAAATGGAGTGGTCACCTCCCTGCCACTCCTGAGGGGTGGTGCAGGCTGAGGGTGGCCACTCCTCCTATTCTTGATAAGTTTCCCACTGGTGTTCTTGCTCAAAGTAGGGGTAAAACCATTGGGCTGCTTTCTGCTGCTAGCAGCAGAGGCAGGGGTCAGATTTCAAAGGTGACAAGGCCTTTGAAGCTGACTGCTGGTGCAGGGCGTCTGCCTAGGGGAGGAGATGTGACACCTCCACCCAGAAAAGGCTTTGTGTTCTGACTCCTGAGAGCAGAGGCTCTCACCCTAAGAGTCCAGAATCATGTCTGGTGGTGGCAGACTTTTTAGGATCAGCCGGCAACCATGCCAGGACCTCTAAGGTGCCCTCTGGGTACATTTTATAATAAATCCCACACTGGCATCAGTGTGGATTTATTATTCTGAGTTGTTTGATACCAAGCAACTCAGGATTCAGAGAGGCCATCATGTAGCTGGGAACTCGTAATGACCAGTGTCCTGCATATGCATCTGTAATGGGTTCCCTGTATGCTTACAATGTCTAAGAATTGACAAAGACACATTAGGGGTATATTTGCTCATGCACAAATATACCCTCACATGCACTATAGTGCACCCTGCATAGTGTTGCAAGGCCTGCCAGAGGGGTGACCAACCTATTTTACATGCAGTGTTAGTGGATATAACACTCTTAGTGAGTGCCATGTCGAGTTTGCAACTTTGGGTACAGCTTGTCAGGCACTTGCAATGGCAGTCTGCATGAGGCTGGTTTGCAGCATCTCAGAGTGTCCCAATTGGTGCTGCAGATCTTAGGGGCTCTCTTCAGTAGCCATACCCTAGGTACCAGGGGTACTATTTACTTGGGTCTTACCAGGGTGACTGCATCATACAGTTTTGGGGGAAGAGATCTGACCTTGGGATCCTGTTTAGCAAGGACCCATGGCACTTACAAGACCAAGCTGATCTGCTCTAAAGAAGCAGGATTTGCTGATCATTGAGTGGTGTACTTAGGTATCAGAATAACATCAGCTTTGGGTCATCTAGTTGAAGAAAGTCTTACCCCATTGCTATGCAATATCAAGCAGGAACTTATGAGAATCAATCATATTCACCTCGCACTGGTGGGGAGGTGTAAGGTGTTAAAAATGATGATTCTACCAAGGTTGCTGTATGTATTTAGGGCAGTCCCTTGGAAATTAATTAATCTTGGTTGGCAACACCTGAAGGGATTGTTCTAGCTTTTGTGGGAATTGAGGACACCTAGAAGGCAGCTAAGTATATGGTCCTCCCTAAAGCTGTGGAAGCTGTGGAAGCTGTTATGTTATGCTTTATTACTGGTCCTGTATGCTTCAACATATGGAGATTCTTATCAAGGCTGGACAAAACATTGGAAAAGCGCCACCAAATTATGAGCTGCATTTAAGGGCCAGAGCATGTTTATTGAAAAATCTCAAACCAAGTTATTACAAGAAGAACAGATTTAAAATTATAAGAGGAGTATACAGGGTAGGGAGACCAATAGTTCGGACAGTGCGAATTACCAAATATAAGTGGTATACACCATTATGGGCTTCACCAGCACTCCCTTGTGTCTTTCATGATGCAGTGGACAGGAAATTGGCACAGTATGGTATTTTGGAATTAGGCAACCTTTTTGAGCAGAATGCAGCACACATTGAAAGAGCAAAAAATGAGGAGAAATAAGATATGTGTCCTCATCGTGCCTCCCTTTGGCAGGCTTAAGGTTTTGGTCCATACCTGGGTTTACAGACTCTTGTAAATCTGGGGATGCATCAAAATCCATGAATATTGTGTAGGAACACCTATCAAAACGCCCATGGAATGCTTCCCTAATAAAAAGTAAGGCAACACACCGATTTGTGCTGCTGTGCTTAACTCCATATCAATGAAGCCATTCGAACTCATGCAAAGTGCCTTTGCATGGCCTCATAGATATGGTTGAAAGGTGTGTGTAGTTGTTGCATCACTAAAATTGATGCAACAGCAGCACAAGCCTCTCATAAATATGCCCCTGGGTGCATGGTTGGCAGAGGAATACATCCTGTCCTAGAAGGAACCACAATCCTAGTCAGAGTAAGTCACAAACACATCCTAATTTAACCTGTGCTTAACTCCTGGTAGCTCAGCACTGAGCAGTCAAGCTTAACTTAAGAGGCAATGTGCAAAATGTTTTGTGCAACACTAAAACAGTAAAACAGTGAAAACTCCACACAAAAGGATACCACACCTGGTTAAAAAATAGAGCTTATTTTAATGAACCAAAACAAAATAAAAAAAATCCACTTAGTAGAACTCGACCTAAAGACTAAACTAAAATGTAGGGCTTAACAGCATAAAGCACCAACTGGGACTATCTGGTTGTGCTAGACTGACTCAAATCTGAAAAGTCAGTCTGACCTCAATTGATTGCTGGTTGGATACAGGGACCAACCTTGACCCGCTGAAAATCAAGGAAGATTTGAGGAGCAGGGGAGGCAAGACATCGTCATTGATCCTTCAGATGTAGGCAATGTATTGATTCACAGCCACACAAGTTCGGAGATGTGTCAGAACTAGAGGTGATGCATCATGCTGCCAGTGATGCAATGTCCCTGATCCTCACAACAAAGACAATGGGTCAACATTGATAGAGATGTGGAGGTTCTGGACTACAGAAGCACTTTATACCCACTTTCATGGACCCAAGGCTGGACTGACGCCACATGGCAGGGTAGGACTGATAGATGGCAGGGTTGTTAAGCCTAGTGAGTCCGCCTCCCCAATCAAGACAGCTAATGGCCAATTCAGGCTCTGCTAATCCCACTACTGTGTGATTGTCTGGGAGAAATTTGCAAAGTCCCAAATGTCAGTTATACCCAGTCCTATGAGCTAAGGCAGGCTGCAGGCACAAACGATAAGGGCAGGAAAAAGCCAACTTTCTAAAAGTGGAATTTTCAAAACTATGATACATTCAACTTTACCAATAAACAGGGTTTATCATTACAGGTCAATAGGTACCAAACATGACCTATCTTTCCCTTCTAATTTAGGAATTTCAGCATATTAAGGAATCCCCAAAGTTATCCTATGAGTGGGGTAGGCCTCACAGTAGTGAAATACACATTTGGGTGTTTTCACTTTCAGAACATGTAAAACTTAAAGTAGATGTCCTACCTTTTAATTGCACTGCACTCTGCCCTACGGGCTACCCAGGTCCAACATTAGTGGTAGTATGAAAAGGGGAGTTTAAGGCTTTGCAAGGGTTTTTGAAGATCAAGTCGACATGGCAGTTTAAATTGCACCCAGAGTCTCTGCAATGGTCGGCCTGAGGCATGTTTGAGGGCTACTTGAGCGGGTGGCACAAGCAGTGCTTCAGACCTACTAGTAGCATTGAATTCACAGGCCCTGGACCTGTAGTACACTTTACTAGGAACACATATGTAAATTAAATATGTCAATTTTGTATGTACCAATCTAACTCTGTTTAAGGGAGAGAGCACAAGCTCTTCAGCACTGGTTAGCAGTGGTAAAGTGCACAGAGTCCCCAGGCCAACAAAAACAAATTCAGCAAAATAGGAATGAAGGAAAAAAAGCACAGAGGGCCATTTCCAACATTAATATAAATACAGATAGATATAATGAGTCAGTAGAAAGTGAACAGTATAAACATCGCAGATAGACACATTGAAAAGTAAATGATATACACTTACTCAAAAAGTACTGACTTAAAATACATGTGAAAACATAGGTTACAGATAAAATTAAGCTTTTGGAACACTTGGGCCCATCAAACTCCTAGTGCTAGCCTGAGCACAAACTGTGCAATACTTAAGCAGAGATTGTGTGGGGCTCCATATGTTACAGGAGCTGTATCATCAACAGCTAGAGCCCTATCATTGCCTGAGTGCAGACCAGGAATGTGTTTTTCTGCAACTGAGGGTTCTAAAGTACATACACAGAACTTGAAATTTCTCCTGGTTAGTGTATATACATTAGATAGAACAAGCCTGAAAATGAAAAAGGCAGTCTTTACGCACTGCCTTAATGCATTAGCTAGTTGACATTTTTGGTTATATTTATGGCATTTAGACACCTGAAGGCAATAACGAGCCTCAGTTACTCACTGATCTGCCACAGCTAATCATGATACAGCTTCAGGTGCACAATATACCCCAGATTCTGAGACTTCCCCTTGCATGGGGGGGGGGTGCAAAATGCAAATTAGCTCCTACATGTGTGGCATGATTAAACAAGTACCAGATAATTGTGTTAGATTGTCCTTGCCTAAAATTGCAGCCTTCATTCTCTTTTGGGGTGCAAATTCCTGCTCAAGACCCTTTCAGCATTACCATATAAGCTTTCATCATGGATAAAGGACCTGTCATATCACAACCCAGGGATCTGCAATGAACTCAACAACTGTTTTCTGAATGGGAGTATAATTTGTGATGTTGCATCACAAAAGAGCCTGACAAATGAATATCAAATAGGCAGGCCACAATTTGAATAGCCCTGAGTTAATGTATGGATGGAGACCTGCAAGGGACAGCGGACCTCCATTTCTGTATATGCTTTCCCAAACAGATCTTTTTTTAAATCGACCAATGTTCCATAAAAGCCTTGCGTGCCGCTCTTTAAAAAAGATGCTTCCTCATTGGAAGAAATAAGAGGGACAAGTAGTTACCTCCTGGATCTCTTCCCAATGCATTTATGGCAACTAACATGATTCATGAAGTGGAAGGTGCCCCAATGAGACATCTTGCCCTTTGCAAATCAAGTCCCTTTGGCGGTCGCAGACACTGATTTTGTAAATCACCGGGTTTGTGACCAGTGGTGGCTGGTGACATTTCAAAGCAGTGGCACACAAAAGTTGATGAATTATACATAGTAAGTCAGGTCAACCACTATATATGTGTGATTACTATGCTTACTAGGTAAGCAAAGCTCACTTAATCAGTGTAACTTCCAGATACCATGGTTACTAGACATTTACTAGACATTTAACATATGCATACAGAGCCAATTCATATTTCTGACCAGCATTTCCAGCCCTGACGTCTTCCCTAATGATCTGGTGATAGGCCAGCTTCTTTTGCAGTAATTAAAAGGGAAATCACTAATTACAAGAAAAGGGCAGCTACGTGTGCTGTTGTGGGGTGGATAGCTTTGTTGACCGCTTATCTGCACCACATGGTGATATCCCTCAGTGCCATGAGACAGGAAAACACTAGCATACACGTGCTATAGATAATGGCAAGCTGTCCTGCTGGGTTGTCTGAACAATGGTATTGTGACAACTGGTGGGGCAGGGGCAGAGTCAGTCACATGCCAGGAAATCCAATGATTGCTTCTAACCCCACTTTGGAGTAAAAAGCATAAAACAAGTTTACAAAAGTATCAAGACGTTCACATAATGAATGGCTACAACCCCTGTCCCCCTATTGGTTTGAGTTTCCATAAAACGAAGACATAAATAAAAATGACCCAAATCAGGCCTCACAGAGCTTGAAATCAAAGCCAGGCCATCACTTCCTCCATCCCCGGCCTGCTCACGCTCATCTGCTAAACTGTGGCTTCCTTCATTGTGGTAATGTGCGCACCAAAAAGGCCCCTGACTCTGCAGCTAAATGAGGTCTCTTAAGTCAAGTGTTGCAGCTGCTCCTCCTTGCAGTTTCCAGAAAAGTAAAACTCTCTGGATTGACCCATAGGATCGATGAACGCTGCAATTGACTCTGCCCCCCACCCTAGCCCACTTGTTGCAATCTAAGGTGGGAAGGAATAACAGCAGTTGCAGGGTGGCAATGAAGGAGGGAGGGGTCAGTGACAAATCCACTCCTTCATTATTCCCATGAGCCAGCCCCACCCTTGCCCATTTACTTTAATGGAAATGTTACTATCCTACACTGGGTAATTGTATACAACGCCCATATGAAAGCCTATGCCTCGTAGGTAAAATCCACCAAGTCCACAACTTGTCGTCACTGGCCAGTCTTATGCCTTCGGGGCCAGGAAGACCTTGACCAGCCCTGACATGTGCAAAAACCAGCCTTAGGGCATTTTTCCAACCCTTACTCCTCCCCACAAGAGGATGCAGACTGCAACTGGTTTGTGACTGAGCAGCAAGTTCAATTTGCTTCCAGCTACTCGATCTTCGTTGCATCCTCTATTGTCTGCCCCCAAGGTGGAAGGGCGACGCCCCTTTTGTGAGTTAATACCAGCCGCACCTGTGACTGCAACCAGAAAAGGGCTTTGCATATCGGGCTCCTGGTACCTTGTAAATAAATGGCAGGAAAGTGTATTCAGGTTTTAGGAACACTCTAAACCCAGCAGGATTTGCAAATATGTACTACTCACAAGTGACTTTTGGAACATTGCGATTTCTGGCACGGGTTAGCAATGTGCGACACATTGTAAAGATAACTGGGTTCAAATAAAATATGCATTGGAATTAGAAGTGGTGTTGAGCAAACATAAAACATTGAATTGTTCACGTGATTCTCTTTCTGCTCTTGAGATCAACTGAATAATTGTTTTTTGTTCAAACTCGGTAGTTCAACATGAATCATCGCTTTCTGCAGCACAGAAAGTTTAATGAAATGACCTCGACCAGTGAGCCAGAAATGAGCACTTTTAGATTTCTACATCGTATTTTAATCTTACCTCTAATAGCATTTTAGTTTCAAGGCCATATGTCTGTTTACTGGTGAAATTATTTGCAGGTAATGCTAATTTCTCTCGCCTCCAGGAAATTGATGCTGGCGGATTAGATGCCACATCACAGCTGATGTTAATTGGATTTCCTTCCCAAGAATAATACGTTGTTTGGTTTGATACAAACTTTGGTGCATCTGGAATAAAACGAAACAAGTTTGTGATTTCACAGGCTTGCACTGAAACGCCACACTAACATATTTATATTCTGATGTATTTGTCAACACCATAACATTCCGACTTGAGTCCTTTTTGCAATAATGTCAAAACGGAGATGCCAAATTAGAAAATATGGATAGCTGTCAAGGCCTAATTTAAATAACTACTTTTAATACTTTTCATACTTTTAATACAAATACAACAATACATTAAAATAAAAATATAAGCACCCTTTACCTACATCAATTATATCACGCCTAGAATATTGTTTCGAAAAATGACAACGTTCGATTTTACTTTTGTATTTCATATAAACATGCTTTATATTCATTTATTTCAAGAGGCAACTGGGAACCCCAGATTCTAAAAGAAAACAGTCAATAAAATTGCAAAGATCTTCAGATCTGTAGGTTTTTTGGGGGAAAAATGTGACTTTATTTCGATATTGAGAACGCACCACTTATGTCCATCACATTGGGACTTGAGGTATTTTAAGACTCAACACATACATAGAACCAATTGATCATGTGGAAATAGCAGTTTCTCCAAATGCTCTGTGACCTTTTCAGCATTTCCGTCCTCACAATTATTGATGTCCTCAGTTCCTGCCCTCTAAAAACATCTTTAGGTTAGACTCTTAAACTGAGAGCCATTGGTGTGGGCTGGCAAGTCGCAATATGTTACTTAGTCATGACCAAAAAGGATTAAATATTGTGATCAATTTAATCGTTGTATGTTTTGGGTATCCAGTTCTTTAGATAGAGCCTATGGCTATCCTAACACATTAGCACAAAGCTCAAAGGAGTCAGATATGTGCTTTATTCCAAAAGTATTGGATGGGGGACACTATAAAGCCATGTGGAAAAACATGTCAGTCTATAGCAGGTATATGTTCAACACTTGTTCCTTCTTCTAATGTAGAACAGCAGATATCAAGTATATTTGGAGATAGAATGTTTAATTGTTTGATTGATCACTTTGAATCTGCAATTACATGATAGAATCATGTTACCCAATATTATTAGTGAACACTCAGTAGACTGCCTCAGGACCAAAAGATAATGGCAACTCTTTCAGAAAAAGGAAAAATAGTATTTGTTTCTCACCCATCTCTTAATGTTATATCCATCAGACGTAGGTCATTAGGAGTCAGATAATTCTTTCAGAATATTTCTCTTCTACAGGCAAATCTGCAGATCCCAAAGATAAACCCTGAAATCAGTAGCCACACAAGTACTAGTATTTTCCAAGTGGTGAGTTTGCATTATGAACTGTTATCCTACAAGTAAAATACGATTTATAGTGATGATTATTTGAAAATAAGTGTACAAATTTATAAAACGGAGATCCCTAAATATACCACAATCATATTTCTTTATGCATCACTACATTATTAGTTTAATCCCTTTCTAAGTTATAACGAACTGATATGCTGTATAGGTAATTTAGAATATTTATGGTAAGTTATGTACAGCCCAAAAATCTTTATTGAATAAGACCTAAAGCCAGAGACTTGTCTCTCGGTATTCGTCAAACAAAGGGACAATCTGCTTTGTCCCACCCTATTTCCCAGTACAGTTATATCTTTTTTATTGCATGCTAATGCTTGTACGGGAATTTTTACATCTCAAATGTTAAGTATACTCATTATACAAACCCCAACATTGTTTGCATGGACCTTTGTTAGTCGACGATGAAAGAGGGTAAGGAGCTATCATTTACATTAGATTTAAATGGTCTAGAAGTTGATAATTTAAAATAAGGTAAACTAGAACAGTAACAAGATTTACAAATAAAATTCAGAATTTACAAAATATACAGCATGTGGGTTCCATAAAGAAATCCACTAATCTAAATTAAGGAAGGGTAGTTCAGTTCGAAGTCAGCAAGCATCTCTTGGGTCCGCGCCTAACTATTGTATGGAACACAGGCTATTATAATTCAACAAAACACTAGTTGCAACTCTTTCTAAACCAATCATTTTCATTCAAGCTCTGGGGGCAGGTAAACTCCAATATTCCGCAGACTATGACAATGGTGCTAACGTGTCTACATCCTTAAGTTGTTACACTGGACACAATCTTGGTTCAGACAGCTATTCTCATGGTTTGCAATTCCTTGCATCTTCTGTTCTCTCACAACAAGTGCCTATTCATTAGGTAACAGGCTTCTGGAAAAATACAGAATCTGCAGTGTGAAGAAAACATAGAAAAACTTATTTTCAAAATTACCACAAAAATATATGAGCAGGGATTTCAGCCTTTAAATGTGTAAACTGGACATTTAAAATTGCATTAATATTAGGCTAACCTAATTCATTACGTTATTCCATGTGCTACATGCAATAGCTAAGCGTAGTTACCTACTACAAATAAGTAAATATGCACAATTGTATTTTAACGTTGTGAACCACACTTTTTAAAGGAATATATTTATTTTTGCAAATGAAGAATCACACTCCATCAATAGTCTATGGAGAGGAGCGACTGGGGGTTTGCTCTTGATCAACTCTTGTTTCAGTTACACTGAATAGGGACCAATTTGTTTAGATTTCAGGGAGCATTGCCAAGCTGCCACTATTACACCATTTAGTTCCTCTTATATGGAACTGCGCAAAGTTATTTATAGTTATAGAGCCACCATGAAAGAAAGCTGCTGGAGAACGTGGCAAAATCCCTTCTTAACTTGGTAACATGAGCTACAGAAAATGCTATGACAGGTTCAAAAGCAAAAATGCTGAGATTAGTATTAAGCAGATCTGTCCTCTAGGCCTGAAGAGGCCCAAAACTACTTCCATGTGGTCCAATGTAGTCTGTGCACAAACAGTTTCCATGTTAACCCCTTAGCTGCTGGGCCTGCCCTCTTCCTCTTACTCCCCACCCTGTGCTGAGCCCCTTTTTGGCTATTTGGGGTAGTTCGTGCTTAGACCTTCATACCTTTTCTGGGGATGGTAAAGGTACCCAGAGTTTGTGGGTTCCCCTGGAGGAGACCAAGAATTTAGGCAAAATACAGCTACATTAAAAAGAAAAGTGACAAAAGTGCTGCAGAAGAAAGCATCTGTTTTTTCCCTGCAAATGGCACCAACAAAGGCTTTGCGGTGCTAAAATCACCATCTTCCCACCTTTCAGGAACAGCCAGAAAAAAACTAATTTTTCAACACTTTTTTTGCATTTTACTGGGACATACTCTATTTTTACTATTTTTGTGCTTTCAGCCTCCTTCCAGTTAGTGACACAAATGGGAGTGAGACCAAGGGCGGATCCTGGACTGCTAACCATTTCTAAAATGCAGCCAAAATTCTGAATTCAGCAAGGGGTCATTTGTGGAGATCCTTCAAGATTTCCCTACAGAAAGTAACAGTTGAAATGAAAACAATATTGAAATTGAGTTGAAAAAAACAGCCCTTTCTGATTGTTTTTTTCCGTAACTTTTCCGACTATGATAGATTTTTTAAAGCAATATACCATTATGTTTGCTGGACCCTCCTGGCTACAGGGATATATAGGTCTTGTAGGTTCATTAAGAACCCAAGCTGTTCAGAGGCAATAAATGAGCTGCACCCTGCAATGGGGTTTTGTATACAGGGTATACAGTAAATTCATTTGGTAAAATATAAAGAGTGAAAAAAAGGTATAAAGGAAACCTATGAATTTACAAAATGGGCACAAGATATTGAGTTTAGAAACAGTGGTTATTTGCACATCTCTGAATTTGGGGGTCCTTATACTAGAATGTGAATTACAGGGCATTTTTCAAAATGAATTATTTCTTACACGCTGTCTTACATTTGGAAGGCAAAAATGTGGAGAAAGACGATTGGCAATAACACTTGTTCTTCTATTCTGTATTCCCCCAAGTCTCTTGATAAAAATGGTACCTCACTTATGTGGATAGGTCTAGTGCCCGCGACAGGTAAAGTCCCAAAACACAACATGTCCCTAGCTGTGGATTTTGGGCTGTAGCTCAGCTGACACCTAGGAAACCTACCAAATCTATACATTTATGAAAAGTAGACACTTAGGGGAATCCAGAATGGGGTGACTTTGCAAACCTCAAAATTGCACTAAATAAACAAATTTTCCTCACATTTCGGTACTGTGAAGTTCTGGAATCTGAGGGGAGACCCAAACTTCCCCCAAGTCTCCCAATAAAAGTGGTACCTCACTTGTGTGGGAAGGCCCAGTGCCCGTGCCAGGATTGGATCACACAACGGTCAATGTTAGCCCTTCCTTACATGAGGGCTACTGTTGACTGTAGGGTGATCCATTTCTGATGCAGGCTCTAGGTGCAGGCACTCAAGTGGGTTAGCATTTTTATCAGGACAGGTAGGGAAACACTAGGTGGTAGTAATTTTGTAGATCTCAGCATATTCCTTTAGTTTGTGTGAAAGAAGTGCAATAAAAAATAGAGGTTTTTTTCAACATTTCACATTTGTAGGGCATTCTGGGTAAGAAAACGTTGAAGTATACACACAAGCCACACCTCTGTGGACTCACCCAGGTGTTTAGTTTCCAGAAATGTCTGGGTTTGGTAGGTTTCCCTATATGGTCACAGAGCCCAGGACCAAAAACACAGGTGCCTGCCTTGCAAAACCAGGTTGTTTTGTGATAGATAATTTTGATGTCTCCAGAATGATGGACAGTGGAATTTGGGGCTGAATTAAATTGGGGAGCTCCCAAGAGAACACTCTCTCTGTGCTTGCCTCCGCATCCACCTGGTCTCTGGGTTGGGCTAACCCGCTATTGTCCCGCTGCACAGACTGTGCTTGCAAAGGGACAGCACGACTGTCCTCATCACGTCCCTCAGAATTACTGGAAGAGAAGTGGTTGGATGGGACTCCTCTGACTGAAAAATCACTCTCAGAGTCTGATACATTGCCCTATCCCTCGGATGCTGTCTCAGTATAAATGTCTCAGCCTCTGATCCTATGTAAGGGATGTCCTCCATAACGCAAGTTAGGGCTTGAACCACAGTCATCCAATGAGACGCCATCTCTGCTACTGGCTAAACTGTCCCTCTAAAACACTACCCAAAATACATAGTCACAAAATTGCTGGTGGGTGTGTCACCTTACCCTCACTTCTTCCCTCAATCAGCACGTTCTCTCAAGACACTAAAAAAAAACAAAAAAAATGACACTATTCACCTTGTAACATACCCATCGTCATAGTCTTTAGTGCCTGTGGCGTCCAGTCCGACAATCATTATTGGTGCTCCCACTTATATGACATCCTCCTTGGATTCCCTCACTACCACCCAGCAAAAGTGCCCTTCATTTCTCCATAGCCTCTCTCACACATACATTTCATTTGTATTATAGCACAGGTAGTGGCTGGCTTTACTTATCCACTCAGCTATTCACTGATTACAACGATTTGTGCTGGTCTACTGCTGGTCCCTGACACCCTGTGCTCCATCCTCGTGTCCCCAGAGGCTGGGTGCTGTGGCCCCTGCCCTCTGCGAACTTCGAGCTGCTGGAAGTGCATGAGGAGCGCTTCATTTTTACTTCCTAGCACCTTGAGGGTGCCTTATTTCCATTGATAGAGCACAAGGATCACTTTTCTTTAATCCTGGAACCACAAAAAAGGAGCACTTGGCTTGATTTATTGATCGTGCTTTGAGAGCTTTTGTTCAGCTCCTCGAAGAAGCAATAACCTCTGGGACCTGGGACAAGCTAGTGCATCTTAATCGTGCCTTTTAACTTGTTCTCGGGGCATGGGCAAACAAAGAACGGAGTGAGCACTTTGTTGTTGTGCCCCGGGGGACTGGGGCGCTTGAGGAGGGCCCCCAGGGCACAAGCAGGTACCTGCTGCAGGTGCATTCCCCGCCACAACCCCCAGGAGGCGAGTTGAAGCCCGGGGGTGCGGCTTCTCCACTGCATGCAGCCCCGGCCCATTGAAGGCAGTCAGCTAGTCCTCATGAGGCGAAGCGCCTCTGCCCCCTATGAAGTCAGTGCCAGAGCCAGACTGCTGCCCTTACCTCTCCTGGCCGCTCATGATGGCAAGAGCAATCGGGGCAAAACTCTCATTGTGTTCTCCCGGAGTGCCGCAATCTTGCTAAGAGCAGTGATCTGGAGATAAGGAGCTCCCGGGCAGTACAGCTTTGGGGATGATAGGAGCACAAGAGATCCATGCCTGAGATAGGTGACCAATCATACTCACCACAGTTGTGGAGAGTACCAGGAAGTAATATACGCATTTTGTGGGATCTGACATTAACCAGTGGGGATCTGCTTTTGACACCATGATATGTGCAATCATGATTTTCTCATAGTATGATTATCCTGGCACTTGCATTGCTTTTCCTGTAGTGAGGGGATTTCATGCCATGATGTGCGTCTTTACTATGATTATGCTTTTGCGTGGATTCATGCATTATGATGATGTATTTTTCATGATTTGCCTTGTGTTTGCTAATGCTCCTGTTATGGACATTTATGCTAATCTGTGTTTATGATTTGCCATGTGTTTCCAAATATTACTGGTATGGGCATTTATGAAGATCTTGTAACATGCATTATTGTAGTAATGGTTTTCCTAACTACGGTTTATGTTGCAGAATAAAGAGTAACCTGTGCATTATATGTGACTACTGCTGTTGTCTGCAGAGTAACAGTACTGTGTAATGTTCTGACAACTGCTTGGGTAACAGGGTATTACTGACATGTTGTGTTTGGTTTATTGATGTTGTGTACAATACAGTTTATTTTTATATAATTATGTGTTGTGTTTCCTTTGTGGTAGGGATAGTGCGTCACAAGTTTTGTGTGTTGTGCAAACGCTTTACACATTTCCTCTGGGATAAGCCTGACTGCTCGTGCCAAGCTACCAAGGGAGTTAGCAGGCCTTATCTTAGGTGTGTAACTCCCCCACCCTGTCTAGATTTGGTGGGTTCAGCCTGACTTAGTTGCATACTCTGGCCAACCAGAAACCCTATTTCTAACAATGACACTAAAGCGTACTGAAATAACGTGTATTAGAAGTTACACTGCAGTTGTATGTTTTGGAAAATATGATCACCTGGATGACATCCATAATATAGTTCAAAACAATCATAAATAACTGCCTAATGAAACTGTATTTTGTTTATTCATAATGAAGTGTCCTGAAAAATAAAAATTAATATGTACTAAAAGGATTCATAGTTTCCATTTTATGAAAAGTTTTATTCTTCATGTTTTAGCATTAGCTTTAAAAAGGCCTCACATTTTAGTAATTTTCCAAAGGCAATGTTTAAAAGTTAACACTGCAAAAAGATGTTTCTCTAAGCATCCAGTGTATGACTTGCTCAGTGTGGAAAAGTGATGTTCTTATGTTGCAACATTCGTTTGCCTTCCTGGTGAGATAATGTGTGCCCAGGAACAATAGTCTTCAGTCCTCATGTATAACCTGCAACAATTGTATTCTTCTGCAGAAACTGGTGACTGCAATGAGAGATGATGAGCCAATCGTGAATGCAGAAAATGAAGAAAAGCTACTTCTGAAATGCGGAGTCAATGTAATTGGCTCTCACCTAAAGCACCTCATAGACTGACCAGTAGAATCTTAGCTAGTTGCTTTTTAACACGTCAATATAACAAACTTAGGTGATGTAAGTTAAGTTCTTCTTATACTCTGCTGCTTTCATGATGTGCTGTGTCTTTAGCTTTCTGCCATTGACAGTTCAGGTGAATTAAGGCCAAACATTATTGAACTGTTCCCTAGTATGACATTGTCCAATGAAGAAGACCAGAAGATGCTCCACTGATGAAGACATTGCTGCTTGCTGATCCATTTAGGAGAGGTATAACCAAATGTGCATTTGTCTTTCTTGCAGATTTTTCCCTCTCGTTAGAAAACCCAACTGCTATTTTTTCAGTAGGGCTATAGTCAGGTGTTTTCTGAATTTATTTTTGTCTTGTTTTCTTTTTGCATGGAACTTAAACATGCTTATCGAATTAGGGTAATAGTTAAGGATTCCACAAACTAAATTCAACTGTTTCATATAATTTGATTGTAAACAGTTCATCTGTGGTAACTAAATGTATTCTGTTTCTATCATTCATCTGTTATTATTGTTATTCTGCATGGTGTTTCTTGAATGCTGATTGATAAATATCCTGTCTAAATTAAGATTCTTTAGGAGATTTGGTCAGCCTGTTACTCTTATACTTTTATCATTTGGTCTTGCATTTCATTTATGTGGTTGTAGCATTGTTGAGTTAAAAGGCAATAAATGCTTGAACTTTATTAAACTGGTGTGGTGATTCATGGCAACATAGATCATGGTGTGTATAAAGTCACTGGCTCCAATACTGAAACTGATGTTGATTGATTTAATCTTATTGATGTTGACTGTTAGGATGGTTTCTCACTTCTATCTGAGTACAAATATTTGTGTCGACCTTTAAGGGTAATTGATGGTTACCCTATACTTGTCACCTTATAAGTAAATTATCAAAAGAAATATAAGGCTGGACATGCCCACAATTCCATGGTAATGCACATTATTAATAGTGTAACAGTAAAGTCAGCATATTCAATCAAATGCCTGCTCTTCCAGAGCAGTATCGCTTTGATTCAAATCTTAGATTTCCACGACTGCAATTAATACATGCTTGCATAATAAACGAAAGTAATTGAAATTTAACATTTGCCATAAGGCTATTGTTATTGCAGTGCAACATCAGTCACTGGTGCAACACACACATTTTGTAGTATAAACATTCATAGAAATGTTCCCAAAGGTCTGGTGGAGTCCCTGTATATCGTGAAATTTCTTTAAAAGTTTTGTTTTTCTTTTTTAATTATTCTTCTGCTAGACCCATGTCAAGTATAACATGACTAACATGTCTTGTATATTTGCATTATGACTGGATGCTGGAAATCATGCAGCATTTACGTCTTCAACACAAACATATCTAAAATGGTACAGCAAGTACAGTGGCACCAGACAAAAGGGCCTTATGGTTTGAATGAATCCTGATTATTGATGTATTTTAATACCCTGACAATAGATAAAAAAGTACACTAACTACTTCAGATGGACATGTGTGATATAAAAGTCACATTCCTCCCGCATATATACAACATCATATTTCAAAGTTCTCTGTATATATTTAGGAACTTCAAAAAAATAATTTTGCAGCTTGTAGTGAAAAGTGATCTAATTGAGATATGATTCACCTGTTTGTTCGAGGTGTATTCTCTGGAAAATATTAAACAAGCTGTGGTATATATAATAATGTTATCCTATGTCATCTAGCAAGTGTTTGGGTTATAAGTTTAGGCCAGAACCAGCTTCCAGAGAGTAGAATGTGATGAGGTCATAGTGACCTCAAGCAGCAAGGGAGGCAGTTGGAGAGGAGAAGTGGAGGAGATAAGGAGCTGGAAGGATGAATTATTTTGTGACAAACTACATTTTTCCAATCACAACTACAGTCTGAAGTTTATTTGCTGCGGATGCCTTGTCAGACCAGCATCCTAGCAAATAAATTGTATTTATGTCTGAGAGAGGAAGTCTTCTTCTGGCCCCATGAATGCTGCTTTTGCTGTCTCCACACTCCGAAAAAAGTGCATTAAATAGAAGAACAATATTTCAAGGAAGTTTTCAGATCCATGGTAAGTGTTTTTGTTAATAATGTGCTTTTCACTTCAAAGATTCTTCATAAACTTTTTTAAGTTTGTAGCATGTTTATCCAGCCTTCTCAGACAGTGAACTGATCATAACCGAGCACAGTCAAATCTCACCCAGAAGCTTTACACTGCATGAAATGCTGTGACCTCAAAGTGATTGCCACAACATTCCAGCCAAGTTATCTAGTGCAAACCACAACACATATCCCTCCCTTATAATATCATTTCAGAATACAACAGTTAGAAATATATATTACAAAAATAAGCTTCTAATGAAACAAATTACATCACAGAAATCATATGTGTACAAAACAAAAATGAAACATATTATATACATATTCATACACTCACTGTAGAAGGTTCCCTTATTTAATAAAATTCTTCCATTATGACATAATTGAGTCCGTAGTTTGTAACTTTGTCCATTGCGTAGTCCTTGTGCCAAGTAGGTTTATATCTCTCCCTTCTTAACAAAAAGTCTTTATCATCATTCAAATCCTCCACCCCATGGCTCTCTTTTAGCATAGTTTCTGAACCAACCTCATTTAGTTTTGTTAATCTAGATATACTCCAGACATCCTCTGAGTCTAAAATTGCGACATTCCTTTTGAAAGAAGTTATCTAAGAAGGACCCATGAATTTTGAATGTCACTTTTTTATTATATTATGACATTTCTCTAAAACTTTGATTCATGTGCACAATTCTTAGCATCATAGTGGGTTTTAAATTTATTTTGATGTTCCCTCTTATGCAGAACAAGGTCATTATTTGGAAAGTCACATTTTGTTCCCACTTATTCTTAACTACACAAGATTGACTTTACAATGTGGTTTCTTGCATGTAAGTGAAACAAATGGAGATACAGATATTGCACTATTAGGAGTGACACAATGTGCCTACCAGGGCCAGTATTTATACTTTTTTAGCGCCACATTTGCGTCGTTTCTTGACGGAAAAACGGCGCAAACTTGCAAAATACCATTGTATTTTGTAGGTTTGCGCCGTTTTGCGTCGAAAAGCGGCGCAAATGCGGCGCTAAAAAAAGTATAAATACGGGCCCAGGTATCTCTCAACATTTCTTTCAGGGATGTCTTATACAACTGTGCACAATATTTTAGTATCGTATTCATACTCTCTACTAAACCATTGGCTTGAGGTGAATAGAAAGCTGTCCTGAAATGAGTTATTGACAAATGTTTAAGAATTATTTTTATTTCCCAGGATACAAACTCTATCCCATTATCAGTTATAAGAGTTTTTGGAATATCCTTCCTAGAAAACTCTTCTTTTAAAAATGTGATTACTATTTTAGTGTTTACCATAGCCACACACTTTGTGACCACGCACTTAGACATTTAGGTCCACATTATGACATTGGTGGTAAATATGTGAGGAAAAAGTTTTTTTTTTTTGTCATGTTTTGAGGTTTGCAAAGGATTCTGGGATAACAGAACCTGGTGAGAGCCCCACAAGTCACCCCATTCTGAATTCCCCTAGATGTCTAGTTTTAAAAAATGTATAGGTTTTCTAGGTTTCCATAGGTGCCGGCTGAGCTAGAGGCCAAAATCCACAGCTAGGCACTTTTAAAAAAACACATCAGATTTCCATGTAAAAATGTGATGTGTCCATGTTACATTTCCTGTCCTGGGCATTCGGCCTACCCATACAAGTGAGGTACCATTTTTATTGGGAGACTTTGGGGAACACAGAATAGCAGAACAAGTGATATTGCCCCTTGTCTTTCGCTACAGTTTCTCCTTCAAAATGTCAGACAGTGTGTAAAAAAAAGAGGTACATTTGAGACCCTGTAATTCACATGCTTGGATGGGCACCCCGGAATTTAGAGATGTGCAAATAACCACTGCTTCTCAACACCTCATCTTGTGCCAATTTTGGAAATACACATGGTTCCTTGATACCTATTTTTCACTCCTTATATGTCACCAAATGAATTGCTGTACACCCAGTATACAATGAAAACCCAATGCAAGGTGCAGCTCATTTATTGGCTCTGGGTACCTAGGGTTCTTGATGAACCTATATATCCCTGCAACCAGAAGAGTCCAGCAGACTTATTGATACATTACTTTTGAAAATAGGACATTGCAGGAAAAAGTTACAGACTAAAATGTGGAGAAAAATGGCAGTTTTTTAACCTCAATTTCAATGTTTTTTATTTCATCTGCTATTTTCTGCAGGGAAACCTTGTAGGATCTACACAAATGACCCCTTGTTGAATTCAGAATTTAGTCTATGTTTCAAACATATTTAGCTGTCCTGGATCCAGCATTGGTTTCAGACCCATTTCTGTCACCAAATGGAAGGAGGCTAAAAGCACAAAAAATAGTAAAAATGGGGTATGTCCCAGAAAAATGTGGTTTTCTGATTCAAGTCTGCCTGTTCCTGAAAGCTGGGAAGATGGTGATTTTAGCACTGCAAACCCTTTGGTGATGCCATTTTCAGGGTAAAAAAACACATGCTTTCTGCTGTAGCCCTTTTTTCAAATTTTTCTGAAAAAAAACAAAATGTTAACTGTATTTTGGCTAATTTCTTAGTCTCCTCCAGGGGAACCCACAAACTCTGGGTACCTTTAGAATCCCTAGGATGTTGGAAAAAAAGGATGCAAATTTTGCATGGATAGCTTATGTGGACAAAAAGGTATGAAAGCCTAAGTGCGAACTACTTAAAATAGCTAAAAAAGGGCTCAGCACTGGATGGGAGGCCCAGCAGCTAAGGGGTTAAGAACAATTCTATGTTCAAAATTCTTTAAAAACCCTAAGTCATCTCCAAGTACATTAGGAAACCACGCATGCCAATTTTTTCCTGTTTCCCCTGTAGTCTTGTGCAAAAATTGTGCCTTTTCAGTACCATATTAATCTGTGCACCCAAACGGTTCTCCAACATCATTACAGACATGTCAAAAACATTGCCTGGTTCATCTTCCCCATGACCAATGATGATTTCTTTCAAACTCTCATACACTTTTCTCTCTTCTATTTGTAAATTATGTAATACTACAGCTTGTTTGTGAACTGCCGAAATTTGTTCTCCCCAATTGCCAGTAAGTATGAATCAAATATCTTCTTCCATCTTTTCCTTAGCAAAATAGGTTTGTTCTTATCAGAAAGGAAATGAGGAGGTTCAGACATATTAGCATCTCCCATAATGTCTGAATATTTGAATTATTAACAACCTACTTCTCAGTTGTTGAAAAGGACTAAAGTCGGCTGATCACTGAAACAAAGACCAGCAAATAACTATAGAAAAAAAAACAATTCTGCCTCATTCACTGTCAATAAATAATTATTATCAATGGTGTGTGGATCACCGCTTGTTGCCGTGTGATCCACATGTTAATAGAAAATTAAATAGTAATGGTGTGCGGATCACCGCTTTTTGCAGAGTGAACCTTGTGAGAAGGATTCATCAAAAACAGGAGTAGACACTTACAATCAAGTTTTCCCTTGTACTTAAGATGAAAGTTGCTGCAACAAAACTGCTTGCTCTCCAGTACTTAAGTTCCTCAGCTTTATCCAATCACGCTGGATGGAACATCATGTGCTCACAATGTCAATCACGTTGGATGAAACATCACATGCTCGTGACATCATAATTTTCCTCGCAGACAGTAACAAGAACACAACTCTCTCCAGACTCAGTGCTTTCGACAAGTCGCACACACACCAATGTTCTGCTCACACCTCAGCTCGGTTCACTGCCCTCATCTGGTTGCAATTTGCACCAAAGTTCCGCCCAAACCTCGGGTCTGCAAAAACATACACATCGGTTCCACTCTTTCTTGGCGGCACACCTCGGTGTCCACAATATCACTTCAAAAGATGCTTAATATGGGTTGTGTGGGTTCTGATTTATCTAGGAGGTTGGCAACAGTTCCTCTCTCGTTGCCAGTGTTCAGAATACGATATTCAATTCAAAGATTCTTCGTAAACCTTTTTTACGTTCATAGCATGTTTATCCAACCTCAGTCAGCCAACCGATCGTAACTGACCACATTCAAGTCATCTACGGAAGCTTGACACTGCCTGGAATGGTGTGACCTCAAATTGATAGTCACTCCATGCCAGCAAAGTGATCTAATGCAAACCACAACAGTGTTACAATATTCTAACAATATACATTTTGAAAGACAGTAGTACAATTTTTATACATATATTTGCACTTCCCAGATGTAAGTGAGGTCACACTGCTACGGGGAAGCTCAGAGTAAAAGCCAAAGCGACTTCACACTTTTAATAGTTTTATGATCCAAATGTTTTGAAATATGTATAAACTCACACTCAATATCCAGGTGCATACTCTTTTGATGGCCGCCGATTCTGCTTGCTGCTTCACAGTCATATCTTCCGGAATCAGACAACTTCACATTTTTAATATTCAGGGTTGATTTTCCATGCTGTCCTTTTATTTCAATCCTTCCATCTGGACTCTGTTGCACAGAAAAGGAAGGAGTATTGAAAATAGATATTCCTAGTTTACGAACAAATCACTGTTCTTCTCAATATTGCAAGCCTTACTTAAATAACAATTGCAATTTGATTGGAATATATGCAAGCTGGAATTTAGTTTACTAGTCTCTGCTTCTCTATTGCTCTCTCTCTTTCTCTCTCTCTCTTCCTTCATTCTCCCTCTCTGTCTCGCCACTGCCTCTTTCTCTCACTCCCTCCTCCTCTCTTTTTCTCTGGCTAGATTTAACATGATTAAAAATTATCCAACCAGTGTTTGTTAGGAACATCTATTTTATTCTTAAAATAAAGCCCTAAAGCCACATTGTGCTACCATCAGAGACTGCTGCTCAGGATGAATTGCTTTTCTGCTGTGCTGTCCTGACACCTGCTGCCCTTTTCCCTCCTGAGCAAGGACTGAACCCATCTCACTTGAACTCTCTGTGACTCCAAGGGCTTGCTGGATTGCCTCCTGTTCTTCTGAAATCTCAGGTACACAAAAGGCTTTCAACACAATCTACAACACCACCTGGCCTTTGCTTGCTGCAAGTCTTGCCCTGCCAAGTCTTGTCAATCCAGTCCTGGACACTTGGATGTGTATATTAAGTGCTGCAACTATGAAAATTCACACATCGTCGCTGTTGCAGTGATTGGAACCAACACATCTTCTCTGATGGCGGCACACTGTGATGATACATCAGGTTCATCACAAAAGGTTTGACAGTTATGCATCTCCAATTGTGTGGTTTGGAACCAAAGTATCACCTACACCGCTAGGATTGACAATGATGCAATGGCTTCAGATCACTCCTCGCCTTCTCCATCACTGTTGATGCAACCCCTAAGATAATGATTTCAGCAGGCCAAGGTTGGTCCCTGTATCAGACCTGCTCTCTATCTCGTCAGCCTGACGTTTTCAGTTTTGTCCCAGTCTAGCATGACCAGACAGTCCCAGTTGGCGCTTTATGTTTCTTAGCACTACAGTTTTATTTAATCTTTAAGTATTCCATCTTGACTTCTTCTTATTGGGTTTTGTCATTTGGTCTTGTTTTATTCATTAAATTAAGCTACATTTTTCTAACCGGGTGTAGTCTCTTTTTGTTTGATGTTTTTACTGTTTTACTGTTCTAGGTATTGCACACAAACTTTTCACATTGTCTGTTACATTAGGTTTGACTGCTCTGTGCCAAGACCACACATTAACTTTTTTTGTGTTTCAGACTTACCCTAACTAGGATTGTGGTTCCTGCTTGGACATGGTGCATACCTCTGCCAACCAGAAACCTAATTTCTAACAGCTACTACACCAGTGAAAACACATCCACCTTGGTAGGATAGATGAAACTTGGACATTCTATGTGTGTCTGTGGAGAGAAGCACCTACATCCTGAATATGCTCCCCACATTGCCCCGAAAGTCTTTGTTTACCCTGTTTCTTTCCAACTACCACATGGAGATAGCCATTTAGGATGAAAGAATACTCGGTGGCCTGGCCCTTGCTGATTAGACTGCTTCCATCAACAATAGCCAAGGAAGACAGACTAATCCATGCCCCACTGTTTGTGGGACTGCCTTGTAACTTCAGCCTTGGAATAGCAACTTCACTCATGTTGATTTCTACATGAAATAAAGAACAGTTTCAAGCTGTCTACAATTGACTGGTGGGTAAAGTTGGATACAATGCTCTGAAAGATAACATAATGCTCCTGTGGGCATATCCTTGAATACCAGTCTTTCGATTTCCACTAATTCGCCTCCTCAAACATAGAAGCAGGGTGACACCTTTCCCTACTGCATGAGGTTAGGCTCTGAACCATTGTACATTTAGTTGTGAAGCACTCCGATAATCCTGTTTTCTATTTTGTCCCCTTAGACACTACACAATGCTAGGACTATTAGGCCCTACATGTGCCACTCCATTCAGATGCTTTCTGCCCTTGGGGTGCTGTACTGTACCATAGTAGGCTCCAGTCATCCAACAACACCCCTCTGCTAAGTCAGTCTCACATTTCATTTGTCCTTTACTGAATTAGGAACACATATTCAAACATTCCCCTTTGATGAACCCCTACTGCTTCTCTTCAGCTTCCCATCTGAAGAAATCCCCTCACCAAACCTAAAGAATCTTTGATCTGCTCAATATATCCAGAATGCCACACTGAATTTCAAATACAGTCTCCTTGAACAGCCCCGTCCAGTTACCTAGGCCCATGCATTATATGCTGCTCTAGTTCACTTTTTTTGGTAAATTGTGGGACTAGTCTTGCTTATTGACTAGTTTATCAAACTAATCTCAGAGTTCAAAGAAAAATGTGGACTGAAACAATTAATCATGCATGGACTCGGCAAACTAGGCAGCTGTGATTGGAGTTTCCTAAAACCTTTATCTCTGATAAAAACTGCTGTCCCAGCAGAGGCAAACAGAAAACGTGCCTCCTATTCTTCTCCACTACCATTCCATTATAGATTCTGAATTTCAGTTCTACCTTATTTACCCCCCACAAACCAAAATATCCTATACCTGGTAACTGACCATAATACCCTCAACATTTGTTAAAACTAAAGCTAACATCCCATTAATAAGGAACTCTAAAATCAAGACTGAAGCCTAAGATAATGATATTCAACATGATTATCAATACTCTACTACATAAACAAAAGGTAATAAGAATGTGACCAAATCCTTTGACTAAAATGTCCAATCCCTCTTTGCCTACCACTCTAATCAGGATTCCACTCACTCCCACTGAATTCAGCCCCCTGCTAAATCCAAACTCCTGCAATATCTCAAATCTCTCCTCACAGTACATATACTGCAACAGTTGGTAGCTCTTAGCCCCATAAAATCACTGGTCCATCAATTCTTCATAATTTAACCACTCCACAATGCCTGACACCTCTCCATACTGCAATTTCAATGATGTAAACAGCAAGATCAGGCATCTTAGCTGGAATATTCCGTCTCAGACAGTAGGATAAGACCTACTTCATTTGTCAACCTACACCCCCTCTCTCATTCCTCCAGCATTTATTGACATTACCTAAAGTCTTACTCAATCACATATCAAGGCACACTATTTAATCAATCCAAACAGAATTCTAAAAGTCATCACTGTCATAGTCATTAAGACAACACCTGAGACCCCAGTTCTCCTCAGCCATATTTGATGTTGCTCTCATGGAGACCTTACTCCATGAAATAAGCCTCCTATCCACTGACATAAAAATTATCTTGTCAGTGTTCTAGCCTATTCATGTGTCTGTATAATCAAACGTTTAAAACTTGACAAAGCAGCCTATGGCCAAAGGCCAACAGTGAACAAAGACCAAACAGATTGCCATCATACATTTCTGAGAATGATTCAAACTCTTTCATAGCTTAGCATAAATCTAAATTCAGCCAAAAGTATCACCAATCGACTCATAACATGCCCATTTTAGGGCTGCGGAGAAAGCAGCTGCTCCACAATGACATGAGGTGCTAATTGAATCTCACCAAAATTAATTCCCCATCATCCTCCTTTTCTCACAGCCAGTCTTCTCTGAAATAGCTCTTCCATAACTACATATCAGTAGAAAAGCTAACAATTGCGATCTCACACTTGACCACACCGAGAGCTTGGACTTCCTACTCCTGACAGAGACCTGGCTCACTGAGGCCTCTCAATCAGTACTAGACATTTGTTACCACATAAGTACTACTTCATTTAACTTGAAAAAAATGAAGAAATAAGTAGAGTTCCAATTAATCACAAAACCTATATCCAAAACATATTGTGAAAAACAATAACTTCCCTAAAAGTGGATTCCAACCCTACCACGTTCCTCTCAGCTCAGTGGTTCTCTAAAAATACCACTGTATTTTGATAGGAAGCTCTAGGCGTAATAGAAAGAAAATTGTACTATCACCCTATTATACAGTATATGTCTTCAATAATTGACAGAATGAGATAAAAGAACAAGAAATGCGTTTTTAAAGCTGAAGTCTCACACATTTGTTCTAAGATCAACCTCTGCTTAAACCACCCTATAAAACTCTTCGAAACACTCAGAACTTTGAAGCACTCAGAACAAATAAGCCCCCACTGGGGCACACTGCCTCTCAACCATGAAACAAACAACAAGACTTATTTCATGCTTGCCTTTAACAAAGATAAGATTGAAGTCCTGCCACTGCTCCTTTCTGACCCACACATATCAATACTAGTCATCACCAGTGACCACCTAGGAAATGGTCAACTAAATCCCTTCCTGAAAATAAACTGGGATCTGAACCAAAAAACCTAAATACCTATTGACCCGTACTGAATCTTTCCTTAGTAGCCTTAAAAGCTTTGTCAAAACCAACAATAACAATTAATTGATAAAAACAATCCACTTGACCATCTGCTATCAGGTTTAGAATCAGGTACAGCACTGAGATGGCTATGCTTCAAACCGTTGATTATGCTCTCTTTATTTTGGAAAATGGTGACTCCTGGCTTCCCACTATCCTCAATCTCTGCAGCTTTCAACACTGTCAACTCCTTTGCTCTCTTGAAGACTGTTAAAGAGGGGAGGATGGGCCTGAGAGGATCAATGCTAAATTAGTTCACCAAATATCTTTAAAACCACTTCCAAAGCACAACAATTCCAAGTGTCAACTCTAACCTTACTACTCTTCATAAAATGTCCCCAAATGGCCCATTCTCTATCTTATTCTTTTCATGCAATACATGCAATATTTGAGTACCCTTCTGACAACATGCATATTTACTTCTAAAGGACATTGAGCTTGTTACTTGGCCTCTAGACAAGATTTACTCTTCAATGTCACACCACCACCTTAAACAATCCTACAAAAACAGAATTGTTACTGATCGTTCCTCCCAACAGCACCACACCAGTACAATATGGGCAAATGTCACAAATCTTCTCAGCTGCCGGTACACCATCTTTGATTGTGCTAAATCTCTGGACTTCTTACTAGACAAGAAACTGAATCTTCAGTCCAAGATAAATGGATTAGCAAAAGGATCTCAATTAAAAAGATGTAGAATTAATCATGTCCCTGGTACCTGATGATTTTAAACATATAGGGGCATATTTAAGGAAAGTGGTGCTGCAGCTAGTGCAGCGCCACTTTCCTTGCGCCCCCCTAGCACCTCCTTACTGCCACCATGTGTGTGCGGTATCTAAGATATGAAGCACTATTGTGCAGGTTAGGGGGCAACAGCATCATTTTTATTAACGTTATTGATGTACTCTCCAGAAGCAGTGCCAAAATATTGGCTCTACTCCTGCAGAGTACATAGGGGTCCACTATAAATAATGGAAGCCCCCTTGTATTGCCTGCTCTGAGCAGGCATTAAAAGTGCCGTAAAAAATAATGCAAGGGAATCTATTAGATTCCTTTGCACCATTTTTTCGGCCCCCTAATGGGGGAACGCCCCCTTTGCATACATTATGGGGGTGATTCTAAGTTCCCCCACCAAAATACCGCCCGCCAGCCCAGGGCAAATCAACCTATTGAATTGAGCCGGCGTAGTGGGAAGGTGCGACGGGTGCAGTGGCACCCGTCGCGTATTTCAGTGTCTTGGCATGGGCACTGCAGGGGCCCCCAGGGGCCCCACGGCACCCCCTACCGCCATCCTGTTCCTGACGGGAGACCTGCCAGGAACAGGATGGCGGTAGGGGGTGTCAGAATCCCCATGGCGGCGAAGCGCGCTCCGCCGCCATGGAGGATTCTGCAGGGCAGCGGGAAACCGGCGGGAGACCGCTGGTTTCCCGCATCTGACCGCGGCCGAACCGCCGCGGTCAGAATGCCCTGCGGGGCACCGCCGGCGGAATGACCCCCTATGCCTGGCGGGCGCATAATGTAGCTCAAAGTGTTACAAAGTGGTGCAATGCATGCGTTGCGCCACTTTGTAAATATGGCATGGTGATTTCGGCCTCACTGGGCAACATTAGCTTTAAAAAAATGATGCTAATGTGGTGCAAGGTGGCGCTAGGGGCTTATAAGTATGCCCCATAGTTTAAATATTTCCTTCAGACTAAACTAAGGTCACTCCCAGCTAATGTGAATCCCTGCACTCAACGTGGCTCTTTTGAAGGCAGCCCCTCATTCTTTTACTAGGATTGTTTCATGCTCCAGGAAGTAATACCACACCTATATTGATATCCCTGTACTGGCTTGAAGCAAGAAGTATCTTGAAATTGGCATGCATTATTCACAGATCTCCTTACTGGAAGACATGAAACTACCTTTCAAAAACTTTGATTGACTCTGGAGGACAATGTCACCTTCATCACACTAGCGTCCTCTCACTGGACACCCCAATTTGAAAAATTAAAAGAACCCTTAGACAATCCTTCTCAGATGGTGCACCCAAGCTGAGAAATTCCATCCTATGTTCAATCAGAAGACCCCAGTCGAGGTGTTCAAGTCTAAGATCAAAATACTACTCTTGCGATAATTCCTCCTAGTAGACCCTGCTACATACCCAATGTAGCCATGTAGTCTGTCTCTCGTACCAACATTGGGTCTAATAGCATGACATGTATGTGTCTCAGGAGCTCTTACTATTCTTCAACTGCCGTTTTTATTTCTACGTGAAAATGTATTAGCACCCTTTATTATTTACCTGCTTTGTATTATGTATCTAACTTGAAACTTTCCAAAGTACTTCGACACCTTCTGCATCGAGTTCACAGTACATCACCTCAACAAGATGTTTGTGTTACTGTATACAGTGCCTATTGCTCCTGATGTTATCTATCTAACGTTTGGGTCAAGTTTACTCTCTGTAAAAACACTAATAAAATACATTGCCGATATGCCTAGGAGGAAGACTTTAACGTGAGATGTAGGGCATCAGGAATACATTTTGTCCTAGGATAGTATTTTAAAATATCAAAATGATTAGAACCCAGCCTATCACAATAGAATAATAAACTAGGCATAATGCCAGGTTCCTGTAATTCAAAGAAAGTTAAATGTGTGTAAAAGTAAACATATTTGCAGCAGATCAGTAGCACATAAGGCGAAGCCTTAGCTGGTTACTAGCTGATCAACTGCAGTTATGTTAGTAACTTATTTTTATAGTCCCTGCACATCAGACCGCTGAAGCAGAGTAAGCTGCATGATGCAGTAAAAAATGAAATTAAAGAAAACTTAAGAGCAAAACTTTGAGCACGAAGTATTGAGACACATCTCACCTGTACTGAGGAAACCAAAACAGCTGACTAAACACTCACAACTGGATAATAATTAAAGCAAAAGACCCAGGGTAAACTAGTCAGAATTATTATAATGTTTAATGAAATACAATTACCACAGTGTTCAGGTTACTTTAAACACGAGCAGGCGAATATGAGTGGAAATCAAAATTAAAAATATTTACAATGAAGCTGTTAGAGATGTTTAGATGGGGTACAATTAAAGGGAAGAGCTAAGAGAAAAATATCTTGTCTGTTACAAATATTTCTATTACCTTTAAATACCAGCCCTATATCGTTAATGAGCCCGGGTCAGTGCTTGCTCATGCCGGCTTCACACTGTCAGCTTAATTGGCATTATGTTTGGCTGGTGCGCAGATGGGCATGGACGGCACATCTGTTCCAGAAGAACACGTTATATAGAGAATGAACATTAGATCACTCTAGATTTCACCACTTGTTATTCAGACTGTACAAAACATTCTGAAAACAAGCTAATTTAACTAATGCAGGAATAGCTTACTGAAGTTTTGGAGTAGAAACCTTTACATAATTTTTGCTAGTAACAGTACTTGAATTGCACACCTGAATGGAGAGGTTCGGCCTTCTGAGAAGGCATGAAGCAGTGTTTCTTTCCTGTAATAGCTTCCCCCATATTTGGTATTACTTTAACTTTATCTATCACGAATTCACAAACCCGTAGACAAATATGAAGACTACTAATATGTTGAAATGTGCATTTGTCAATCTCTGCCATGCGACATACATGGCTATTCCGCTGATCGTCATTTTAACAAGACACCAAGAGGCAGTATTTACTGCAAACAGTTTTCATCAAAGCTTCTCTTGTACCTCCATTGCATTGGTCTAACATCTTACTCCACAGCTTTTTTGCGAATGAAAGCAAAACATTTCCTCCCTAGATTTTAGTAGACAGTGAATAGTGTTCGAGAATTCATATACAATTGAGACTCAGAGTAGTGACAGAAGAACACCCTTTAACATATCCCTATTGCCCACTTGTCTCTCAACCAAGGCATTATTTCGTAGCCATTGTGAAGCAATGATGCCATTTTACATTTCTGCAGATGATGGTGTTTTTCAGGTGAAATGATTCTGAACGGTTATCTAGGGGACAGCGCAATTACATTGATTCCAGAAAGTTAATACATCTGGTGCGTAGAGTTATTACCTGTTTTCAGTGTGGAATTGGGCTTATCTTTGCCAACTCTGCCTGAAAGCACCAGGAATCTCTCAGGAACAAACGTAAGAAGCAAAGCGAAGTTAAAGTTTAAAAATAAAACATATACAAGCCCAAAAACAATGTAGTAAAGAGTAATGCAATTTAAGGATCAAAGTGACACCAAAGCAACAACAATTGTAAAATGGGGTCAGGAGCTATGATTTTTTAAGGAAAAAAAACACTCTGAGACAACAATTGGGAATGCAGAAGTCCATACTTGTCTGTGGAGTTTTTAAAGTCTGGTTTGAGGACAACTGCAATGCAGCGTAGTTGGCAAAGTCTACCAGTTCAACCCATTCATCAGTTTTTATTTGGTACTTTTTTGATTATGTCAAAATTCTCTGACATTGGAAGGTACAACACTTTATATAAGATAGGCTCCATAAATCTAGCTATTTTGAATTTGGTGTCTCATTTTTGAGTTGAGTTGTGGTGCCATAAGATCAAAGTGAGAAAAACGTGATATCTTTTCAGAGCCCAATATCCTAGATGCTGAGACTAACCAGGGATCCACAACACTAGATACATTCCTACTGTGATCCTGTGGATCAAAAAGAACATACCGGTAAATGTTACCCACCTGAAATGTGCCTTCTCCAGGTAACCTAACAACTTCATATGATGGGTAATAACTTTTTCCCTCTGAGTATTTCCTAAAGGTTCTATATTCTACAAACGGGTAAAGGATACCATTGCAATTAAAACACTAGGAAAATGATCAACCACTCTCCATGCAGAGTTGGGATAAAGTAAAAAAAATCCAATGTCTCAACTCAAAAGAGGCCTATTTGTGACTGAAACCCATATGGATTTATGGAGATCAATTTGCCCTCAGCCTTGGGAACCACCTCCAGTGCTTGAGTCAAATAAAGAGAAGGATATATGTCCTCATTTCTTCCTCATGCAGTCAGGGCTCGTCTAATAGCAGTTATTTTCTTCTTGCCATTTCAAGGCCCACTAGTTTTTCAATTTCTAGATGATGGTAGCCCTTTGTTAGAGGGGTAACAGATCAGTTGTTAGTGGGAACTGCTGAATCCTTCATTTAAAATTACAATACTGCCCCCCCACACATGTCAGCAGGTATTTATGTTACTACTAGGTATACAGCACTATTCTTTGTTGTTGTCAAGATGTCTGAAAACTAACTTAGCAGTCTTAGCTCCTCAAATCCAGCTTTTGACTTACATGTTAAAATGAGATATTACCACACATTCCCCAGCAGTGGAAAACCTACTCAAGTATGCACTCTGCTTAAGTATCCCATTCATTCTCTGAGCATGCGTGTTTCAATGACTCATTTGCAGTGTAACATGTCTTTGACATGTTTAAGTAACTTTAATTCATTTCCTCTTGCATTTGTGTGAAACAGTTGTATCATCCTTTCTCCTCCCTATCGCATTGCTCTGATGAGTATAGGGTTGTGTTGGCTTTAGCAAAAAGTAAAATATGCAAATTACAGGTTGCCAGTTTATTGCCATATTTAGAGGCAGAGCACATTTTCTTTGAATTGTTTGGCATAATTCCAGTGGCAGGAGATCTAAATACACCAGCAAATTGGTACCATAAAAAGCTGGGAAGACTAAAAGAAAGAGAGGATTTCTGTAGTACGTATGAGGTGGCTCATGTTCATGGCTGACCTCCCAAGAAAGAAATTATACCTTTTATCCATTGTGTTAGAAACTGGGTAATTAGTTGACTGGGGTATGAGCAACCACAACTCTAGTGAGGGTAAGTGTTAGGCAAACCCTAAATTAACCTGTGCTCATCCTAAGGCTTATCTAAGGCTTATCCTCGAGGCAGTGTGTAAAGTGTGTTTGGAACACTTCAAACAGTAAAACTGTGAAAACACCATAACAGGTGAGAAAAATAGAGCAAAATGTAATAAACAAAAAAAAGACCAAACAACAAAAATCCAATCGCTATAACTGGCGTTATTAATTTTTGAAGAATAAACTGCAATACATCACCTAAAAGCATTATGTGCCAACCACAACTATCTGGTTGTACTGGGCTGGGTCAAAGCCAAATGTTCAAGACAACTGCAAAGGAGTGCGAGTTGGATACAATCCCTGATTCGTCCGGCTGAAGTTTTACCTTCTCAAGATTTGTGCCAAGAGACCCGTTCACAGGGAGGAAGATCACTGGGAGCAAGGAGAGCATTGCTGTTGATGGTCAGAGGGTGCAAGGAGCTTGCTGTGCATCACAGACGGACAGGCTGGAACCTTGTGGTGGCGATCCATGCAGGAGGACGATGCTTGTTGTGCAAAGAGCTGAACTTGCAGCTGCTTGTGCTGGATTTCCAGAAGAGCGACAAGGGTCCAGAGTGAACTCTCACATTTGCAGCCATGAAGAGCCCAAAAGCTTGACTTTAAGAGCTTAAAAAACACTTCTAAGAGCCCAGAACCTGAGAGGTGCCTCTTGGGGGTTAGGTATTCATTAAGGACGAGTCTAGGAGCTTTGAAGAGCTGTCATGTCCCTGGGGCTCAGATCAGGATAACAGCAGACTACCCCTTTGAGTCACTCTGGTGACCTGGGTTCAAGATGAGTTTCACATTCACTTCTTCCTCTTCAGGCAAGAGGGCAGCAGGTCAGCACATCAAGGCAGCAGTTCCTTCAGAGTGGAAGTCCAGCAGAGTCACTGTCCTTTCTGCAGCACATCAGTCCTTCTTTCTGACAGAGTATCAACAGGACCAGAAGAGTCCTGATGTAGGGGTGTCTGGGGTTGAGTACTTTAACCAAGTGGTGCCTTTGAAGTGGGGCAGACTGCACATAGGCTTGGCCCTTCCTGCCTAGGTTCCAGAATCACTGCAGGGGGTATGCAGCCCTTTGTGTGGGGACAGGACACAGGTGTGAGGCTGGGTCCACTTCCTTCCTCCCATCCTGCAGAATGGCCCCTCAAGTAACACTTACTCTCCCATTGTGACCGGCTGTCTAGTGGTAATATACAATGTCCATCTGTCACCTACACCAAACATATGATCAGACAGGTCCCAAAGGGTTAAAGTTAGACAACTTCAACTTTCTAAAAGAGCCATTTTCAGAATTGCAACTTGAAGTCCGACTTTACCATAAGTGTGGATTTTAAATTGCGATTCCAGAGATGCCAAACTTGAAAAGTCTATCACTTCACAATTGGAAATTATACTTACCAGATGTTATAAGGTACTCCCCATGTTATCCGATGGTAGAGATAGGCCTTGCAGTACTGAAGAACGACTCTGGGAGGTTTTCACTACCAGGACATGTAAAACCTTTAAGCACATGTTCAACCTTCTGGATTGTCCAGAGTCTACCTTAAGGGTGACATATGTATCAAAAGGGAAGGTTTGGGCCTGGCAAAAGTATTTTTTTTGCCAGGTCCACATGGCAGTATAAAACTGCACACACAGGGTCTGCAGTGGCAGGCCTAAGACATGACTAAGTGACTACTTAAGTGGGTGGCACAATCAGTTCAGCAGGTCCACTTGTAGTGTTGGAGTGTAGCTTTTATAAGCAAAATTAACATGAAAAGCTTGCAAATTAATATACACTGATGCCGCATAGAAAATGTTTTAATATACACGTGTAAAATGTGCCCACGGGGAGTGGCCACCAATGTATACGATGATTAATGAAATTGACTAATAATGGATTATTAATGTACTAATGTATGATTCTGTATTAGTATTAAATGCTATATGTTAAGGATTTGCTAAATTAATCACTAGGCCTTAGTTAGCCAGAGTCAGGCCTAGCTGCCTGGTCTCATATTAAATGTGCTTTTCTAAACGTGCAATGAGTCGACTCGCTGAAAGACATGAAGCCGTACTTTTCCAGAAGCTAGAAGATGTGTGTAACCATAGTAAATTATTTCTCATGGGACTCGACTTGCTCAAGGAGACATTCTTGCGGAATGCAACAGTGTAATTTGCAAGAGGTGCAAAGTCGCCTGAACTGGTAAAGACAATGGAACTACTGACTGAACAATGACAGTAACTTTTTCGCACCTGACATTCTACCCTTTGGAGACGTCAATTACAGGAGCCAATAAACTACGTGAGAACTGTGTTAAGTGAAAATTCTAGTAAGGTGACCAGCTGATCATTGGATGGAGATAATGATGCACCAAATTTTGCCTAATTGGAAATTAGGAGACTATACAACAAGATTAAAATAACACCATGTCAAAAGGAGAAATCAGCCATTACGTGCCACACTTTTTGCCAGTCCTAGCCACTTTGCCATTCGTGCTGTTACTATAACATTCTATCTTAAAGACTTTGCGGTTTGACTCTTCAAACCATTTTCATCTTTTCCTTGCCTGATTCCTACTTTTCCTCCTTATGAGGGAAGTGTTTCTTATTGCCCTGTCTTGCTGAACTCTGCTCTTATCCTGGCTGCTGGCAAATCAACTGATGTCCTGAGGAGGAAGACTGACTCTGTATGCTGACCCATTACGGAGGGCTAGTATATGATAATGAAATTGTAATTGTCTGTTTGCCTTTACTTTCTAGGTACCAACTGCTTCTTTTGATAAAGATCATAGTTAGATGGTTTTTAAATTTGTGTTGCTAAATTGTTTTGCCTGAAGTCCAACATGCTAATGCTAATTCGAGGTTAGTTAAGGGGTTCACTAAACGGACGCAAATAGACAAATGACTGGATCTATGCTTTGTTGAATAATGCGCTAATGATACTCTGCTAAAGAGAAATTCATGTTGACATTGTGCTTTGTTCTAATGTTCATGATCTTTTTTTGATGAAGTCTTATTCAAGTTGCCATATTGTGACATTGTTGATGTGTTTTCTAGTATTGAGACTAATAAACTTACTAGTAGAGTGTAACAAATAGGTAATAAATATCATTAATCTTACTAAGTTCTGTGTGGTTATGCATGGCTAAAGGGTCATGGTGTGTTTTGATTCTAATTAATGTCACTAACTAATTTGATTGATTTACTATTTTGATTATTGATGAGGTTATTGATCTATCGATTGACATGTTGATTAGTTATCTTGTCTTAAGGTGTCTCCAATCAGGGTCAAAAGATTAATTGGCCTAAAACGAGTCCCAGAGTAAGTAAATTACCTAGGGCGGACGTGTTAACAGTTCTGGTAGCAGAGGACGGTTTAGACCTTTTGGGGCCCTAAGGCGAGGGACCATTGTTTAGAAGTGTTTTTGGAATAATGCAAATTGAAGATATGATGTGCCCTAAGTCCCAAATGACTTTCCCGGAATCTCGGAGTTTGCCGAAGTGAGTATGGTATGTTCTCGGCGTTCTAGTGATAGTGTGAGTGAAGTAGAATTTGAACTTGCGCAGCTTATACATACCGCAGGTGAATTGTGAGGTCTGTGAGAAATTTTAGGCCAGGTAATGTTTTAGTAGGAGTGTGCATACTCCGCAGTATGAGAGTAGGGAAGTCGGCGAACTTCATGTGAGTGTGGCGCTTTGTGCTGAAAAATTGTCCACGTGGTTGTTGGTGATGTACGGACCCTACGTGGTCTAAGACTCCGGAGGATATTGATAAGTGTATGAGACACTTGGTTTATGTTGTAATTTGCGTGGTTTAATAGGTCAATTGGGAGTGATTGACGAGTCGAGTTTGAGTCAAAGTGTGTGAGTGAAAACCTTCGATGCACTAGGACGAACCATTGACAAGTCGAAAGTAGAATTTGCGGGTCGAATTTTGCCTGTGAGTGCGGGATCTGAGAAGGAGAGAGTATCGGCTGAGGCTTCAAGTGAAATCTCTGTAAAGTTCTGAAGTGATTTTGTTACCCTTCCTGTAGTAAACCGGCAAATTTGAGTTTTGTTGTTAAAGTGCTTGCAATATATTGCATTAGTTTTGTGTGGATCCAGAGTGAGGAAGACAAGCCGCAAGACTTTGTCAGCCGCAGTGTGCATGAGTGTGACGTCATTGGAGCTGTGCTGGGATAGTTAGATTATTGAGCAGGGTCGCGCACGGATTGGCAGCCGTCCGTGAGAGGCAATTGGTTGAGAAGGTAGGCGAAAAGTGTTCCTGGGAATTAAAGTCACTTCCTGATTCGATTCTAAACTAAATAAAAGACGCAAAGATTAAGTTTTTCAAGGCTTTAAAGAGTGCTTTGAGGGGAGCCTACACCGCCAGAGGATACTCCGGCTTATGCCATAATGGAAGAGAAGGGAGTCACGCCATGTCTTTGGCTAAAGCAATGGTGCAAATTAACAGAGAAAGATGAGTGTTTGGTGTTCCCAGAGAATGGGTCATTCAACATAGGGATCCTAGAGAATTTCCGGAAGGAGTTAAATGAGCAAAAACCGCCTCTTAGACCAGCTCAGTTTGAGGCGTTAGGAATTTGGGAATTAATGGGCATACGACAGAGGCAACAGAAATTAGAGAGGAGAATGAGGAAAGCAGAAAAGACACTAGCGGAGGCTAGATGGGATAGTGAGACTAGGATGTGGAAAGGGGAAATAATAGACGGAGTTAGAAGGTTTCCGGCAATAACCCAAGAAGCCGACACACAAGGAAGAAAGGCCACTTGTAAAAACGGACAAGGACTCTAGCAAGCAAAAAGAGACTAAGAAGTCTTGGGTGGATGCAGATGATTCAGATGATGATGAGTTTCTCAATCAGTTGTTAAATGATCGACCACCACCATATGCCATAAATGACAATAGACCGAGTACAAGTGCAGGTCCTGTAAATTCGACACAGAATCACGGGACCACGACAAAGCACAGACAAATAATGCTACCACATCAGCTCTGATACAGAATGGTGCTAGTGTATCCACTGCACCAGAGACGCAGACACAGTTGCAGCCACTGCCAGTTCAGAGGCTCTACTCTGATGTCCCAGTATTAGAGACGACTACGAATTTGATGGCGCTGCCTGACCCAGTATACATGAGATCAAAGTTAGTGCAGATTGAGCCAACTCCACCTTTACTGCCCCAGCCGCAGCAACAGGTGGTTCCGAATTACACTTCAGTCACAGGACTGCAGTCAGTCGCAGCACCTGTAATGAATCAAGCTATGGGAGTTAATGCTCCACAGGGATTGGGAAATGGCCAGGCACCAGCTGCTATTTCTTTGCCAATTACTGTTGGTCCACCAGTACCGTTGTATGCACAGGCAAAGCCTAGTGTATGCGACCAAGGGGTAATGACTCAAGAGGTGATAAGAGGAGGGTTCGTAGGAAGCTCTCAAGGGGTGACACCGGGAGAACAGACAACAGAAAGGTCAAGATCCTTGTTGGACTTCAGTCCTATTGGGGTTCCTTTAGAGACAATGAGACAAGCAGGTTTGGGTCTACTGACTCGACAGGTACTGAGTGCAAATACTTCACAAACACCGATGATGCAAGCTGGAAATATCTCGTTGCAAGGTTTGACTGCGCAACAATTGAACGAGTGGTTAGACAAGCTTAATTCACCACAGACTACTCCTGCGACAGCAAAGTGGTCAGAGGGAGAGGAATACTTGAATTATGTGAGGTTGGGTGCGGAAGCAGCCGAGTTAGTTGAAGGAAGCATGGGAATGAACAGGTTAGAATCTTACACTGAAGCAGAATTAAGGTATCTGTGCCCCAAAATGACTAAAGAAGTGAGTAAGGTGCACCAGAGGTTAGCGAACTTGGCAGACAAATATGGCACAGACTTAGACAACACTAAGCATCTGAAGAGGAGCTACAGATTAGAATTCGAACCTAAAGATTTTGATCACATGAGGTCTACTGGAATGAAGGCACACCTTAAAGAGATACTACAGAACGCTCAAGTTTGGGGGGCATTAGAGAAATGGGAAGGCAGGTGGGCAAAGAAGAGAGATAAGAGGAAAAGTGACTGCTCCGAACAGCAGCAGGTGTTAGCTGTGCCAGATACGGGAACAATAAAGATTTACCAATGAGGGAAACAGCTGGAGGGGTTATAGTTCATGTACCGTGGTCTAGAGTTGACATTTTGTCATTCAAAAAGGACTTTCCCAGACTGAGGGAAACGCCGATAGAGTGGTATCAGCAGACAGAGAGATTTGTGAAGCTTGCAAAATGTCTTTGGGAAGACTTGAATACACTATTTGAGATTATAGTCCCTGCTGATTTGTGGCTTGAGTGTAAGAGGAGTGTGGATTGGCGGAGAGAAGAGCCGGCAAAGGACAAGGTTACTGCAGCACCGTCTCCTGAAGTGATGAGGTATTACTTTAAGGTGATGGAGTTCCTGAAGCAAAAGGTGTTGCCGCAGAATACTGATTGGCAGAAGATTGATGGAACGGCACAAGAAGGCAAAGAGTCAATACATGCTTACTATAAGAGGTTGTAAAGGCGTTCAAACACTATAGTGGCATGGAAGTTATAGAGCCGAAAGACATGAATCACCTTGTGTTCAGGTTCGTTGACGGATTGAGGCCAGATATTAGCCAGATGATTAAGAATCATTTGATCTGTTGGCAAGCGAAGCCGATTGATGAGGTGTTGCAGTATGCGAAATACTGTAGTGATGAGATTGAATTGAAGCAGCGAAAGCTGAAGGAGAAGGTGATGTTGATGCAAATTAAGGCAGCACAAGCAGGGATGCAGGGAAATGGAGTACAGCAGATAGTGCAGCAACCTCAAGGAAACAAAATGTTTCAGATGCAAGCGAGAGGCAGAGGTCGAGGAGGTTTTATGAACCGTGGTCCAGATTTGAATACTGTTGTGGTTCAAAATGACGTGCAAGGGATGAAAAAGATGTTACCATGCCATGCGTGCGTGGGAGTGGGACATTGGAAGCAAGAATGCCCGATGATGGTGCAGGATGGTGTTGTTCAACAAAGCAATGATATTGGTGCATTTAAAAATGTGAAGGGACCAAGAATGAGGGGTCCAAATCCGAACTTCCAGAATAACATGGTTCAGATGCAAAGTCTCCAACCCATGCAACAAGTGCAAATGCCACGTGTACAAACAGTGCAGGTGCAGCAAGTGCAACAGCAGATTCCCGTGGTACCTAGACAGCAACTGCAGTTGCCTTTAGCTCCAATGGGACAGCAACAGGTGATGCTTCCTCAATAGGTCACAGGTCAAACAATGACTCAAAATAATGCAGTACCACAGTTCCCATTGCGTGGTGAGAATGGAATAAACCATGAATGGTCGGATGACTGTTCAGATAGTGGGGAGTGCAGGCTTGCAGCGTCCCTAGAAGTAGATCAGAGGGGACCGTATGTGCAAGGGAAGGAGATGGGTCACAAGGTTTCATTCCTGGTTGATACAGGAGCTACACGCTCGACAGTCAGAAGTGCAGATGTTCCGAAATTGCCTCTTTTAGGGCGTACCATAAAGGTAGCAGGAGTAGCAAATCAGCTCCTGACTAATCCGAGTCCAGACGTGGTACAAGTTGAGATTGGACCTTTCAGGGATTGCACAGGTTTGTAGTCTGTGATTCAAGTTCCTTGTCCTTACTAGGGAGAGACTTGCTGTGTAAGACGAGGTGTTCGATCACCTGTTTCAGTGAAGGAATTGAGGTGCAGACAAACAGTGATGATGAAGGGGATGATGGTCAGATCTCAGAGACAGAGACCACAGATGAGAAGTACCCTTTGATAAGCTTTTTCCCGATGTTCACAGTGACCGATTTGCCAGTAGAATTGCAGGGAACAGTCACAGAGAAGGTCTGGGACTTGACAGGAAAAGAAGTAGGACTGATAAAAGGAGTAGAACCAGTGAAAGTAGATGTGAAGCCAAATGCCGTGTTTCCCCAGGTATCGCAGTATCACATGGCACAAGATGTCCTTATACAGGTGACACAGATAATTGCAGACTTTGTAAAGCAAGGGGTCCTAAAAGAAGTGATGAGCAGCCCATGTAATTCCCCAATAATGGAACTGAGAAAGCCCTGTGGGAAAGTTCGAATTGTCCAAGATCTGAGGAAAATTAATGACATAGTGGTAAAATGTTGCCCCATAGTGCCAAATCCAGCCGTGATCATGTTCCAGGATCCATGTGATGCAGAATGGTTCACAGTCGTGGACCTGTCTCAAGCGTTTTTTCTGTGCCTCTTAATGAGGACAGCCAATTTCACTTCAGTTTCAAATTATTGGACAAAGTTTACAGTTGGTGTTGAATTCCTAAAGGGTTTTCAGAATATGAATCAGATATTGAAGAAGGATTTGGAATCATTGGAATTGCCTTTTAATTCGACTCTAGTGCAGTATATTGATGATTTGTTGATTGCATCCAAAACGAAAGATGACTGCAGGTATGATACTATAGCCCTACTGAATCACTTGGGAAAGAACGGACATAAAGTGTCCCCAAAGAAGCTGCAGTACTGTCAGAAAGAGGTGAAGTACTTAGGCCATCTGATTGAGAATGGGTCAAGAAGAATATCTAAAAAAAGAGTGACAGCCATATTGCAGATGAATTCCCCTGACATCCAAGAGACGTCAGGATGTTTTTGGGAATGGTGGGCTACTGTCGCCAGTGTATTCCAAACTTCTCAATTATCTCTAAGCCATTGGTGAAGTTGACCGTTAAGGAGATTAAGGATGGCCCGGATACCCTAACTATGTCTGAGAAAGAGATGAGGGCTTTCATTGAGCTGAGAGAGTGTATGTGCAGGGCTCCAGCTTTAGGTATGCCTGATTACACAAAGTATTTTGTCCTGTTTTGCGATGAACGTGATGTTTGTTCTTTGTCAGTCCTGACACAGGTCCCTGGAGGTGCAAACCGCCCAGTAGCATATTTTTCAGCTACTTTGGACCCAGTTGCAGCAGCCTTACCAGGTTGTCTGCGTGCAGTCGCAGCAGTTGGTCAAAGCCTTACTCAGTGTGAAGGCATAGTGATGGGACATCCTTTAACAGTAATGGTCCCACACTCAGTCGAAATACTACTCACCCGAACTAAGACGCAGCATATGACAAATGCCAGACTGAGAAAGTATGAGACGATTATATTGGGGTCACCAAATATGTAATTGAAACGTTGTATTGTGTTAAACCCGACAACTTTTCTTCCCAATGAGAATACAGATGTTGATGGTGCTGAGGAGATAGAACATGAATGTCTTGAGGTAACAGAACTGTGCACCAAACCGAGACCTGACATTAAAGATACCCAATTGGAAGAAAACGATGACATTATCTTTGTTGATGGTTCATGCCTGAGAGACTCAGTAGGAGTACTGAGAGCCGGATATGCTGTGTGTACAATTACTGGTATCCTAGAAGCAACTTGGCTCGAAAGAGTGTACTCTGCTCAAGTGGCAGAATTGGTTGCTCTTACTAGGGCATGCCATGCCGCTGACAAATTTAAAGTGACTATTTATACTGACAGCCGGTACGGATTTGGAATTGTCCATGATTTTGGCCAGCTGTGGTCACAGACGGGTTTCATGACCTTTTCTGGTTCTCCAGTGAAAAATGGTGAAAGAATGAAGGAGTTGTTGCACGCGATTCAGTTACCTCTTAAAATTGCTGTGGTGAAATGAAGCGCTCATGTGAAATCACAAGACTTTGTGTCAATGGGAAACGGACATGCAGATCAAGTTGCAAGGTTTTGTGCATTGAACTGTATATCATTCAAGGATCAGTGGGAATTGTTACCTGAAACAGAAAATGAGACATGCACAGGATACACATTAAGGTGGTTGATACGATGGAAGAATATAAATTGTTGCAGGGACGTGCCAGCAGAGAAGAGAAACGCTCTTGGCTTAAAATGCAATGTGTACAAAGACCTGATGATTTGTGGGTGTCAAGCGAGTGGAAAATGGTTTTGCTAAACAGCCTTTTGTCACAGATTGCAAGGTTTTGCCAAGGTCAAGCACATATCGGGAGAGATGCCATGATCACATTGTTCAAAATTGATTGGTTTAACCCGAAATTCAGACAAGCTGCAGAAGTGATTTGTCACAGGTGCATCATCTGTCAGCAGATGAATGCGGGGAAAGGGGCAGTGGTGAATTTGAGCCACATTGGGAGAGCAGGAGGTCCATTTAGCAGAATGCAATTGGATTTTATTTAGATGCCTGTGTGTGGAGGTCTGAGATACATGTTGGTGATTGTGTGTATCTTTAGTCACTGGATTGAAGCTTACCCCACGCGTAGGAATGACAGCCTCACAGTAGCGAAGTTGCTGCTTAGGGAGTTGATACCATGTTTCAGGTTCCCGATCTCTTTAGAACCAGATAGAGGAAGTCACTTCAACAATGAGGTGGTTATGCTCTTGTGTGCAGCATTGAACATTGAACAGAAGTTGCATTGCAGTTACTGTCCTGAAGCATCAGGATTAGTGGAACAGATGAATGGCACCTTCAAGTCGAGAATGGCAAAAATGTGTGCAGCTACAAATTTGAAATGGCCTGATGCATTCCCATTAGTGCTAATGTCAATGAGAAATACACCCAACAAGAAAACAGGACTGTCTCCTCATGAAATTCTCATGGGCTGAGCTATGAGATTGCCCGCAGCGCCTGCAAATGCTCTTGTGAATATCACGGATGATATGGTGTTGGACTACTGCAAGGGTCTGGCTGACGGGGTCCGCTCTTAATCTCACCAGGTGGAAGCAACCACACTGCCACCGATAAATGATCCAGGTCACAATCTGAAAGCTGGTGACTGGGTTGTTGTCAAGAAACACGTGAATAAGTCGTGTTTGGAGCCACGTTGGAAGGGGCCGTATCAAGTGATACTGACAACTACTACTGCTGTGAAATGTGTGTGAATTCCAAACTGGATCCGTGCCAGTCACACAAAAAAGGTGACGTGTCCAACTGATGAGGAAATTGAGTTGCCGAAAATAACAGTCCCAGAGAAGGATGTCTCAGGGCCGGAGAGTAATCAAAGGGGAACTGAGACTGGAGGAGAGCCCGTTGAGGACGGCTTGGTCACTCAAACAGCAAACGAGGTCCAGAAGGGTGACGGTGAGCCTATCTCAACTGAGGCACCAGGGGGACCGACCCAAAGAGAGGTTCTCCCAGAAGCAGATGGATACGAGTTTGAGGTTGAACCCCTGACAGACCCAGAAGGTGAAGGAGTTGAGGCAGAAGGAAGTGAGAGTGTTCTGAGCCACTTGCAGGTCCAGCAAAAGAGAACACCATAGCACAAGAGGAGGGCATTGAACAGCAACCTGAAAAGACAAACAGTAAAAGGACACTGAGAGGAGATAAATGGCCAGAGTCACAAGCTGCAAAAGGAAAAGTGTTCATTAATGAAACAATAGAGGAAGGGGTCGATACCACAAGGAAAGAAGACCTGAGTGAAGGAGAATTGCAGGGTGACCGCAATTTGAAAAGAAAGAGAATAGCAAACAGAAGATAGGCAGGTCCTGAATGGGCTTATGCAACTTCAGCTGAATGGCAACAAGAATTCTTAGCGTTCTGTTTTGATCGAGAAGTTCCAGGTCAATATTATGGTACTTCAAATCAAATCAAATCAAATCATTAACATTTATAAAGCGCGCTACTCACCCGTGCGGGTCTCAAGGCGCTAGGGGAAAAAGGGGGGGGTTATCGCTGTTCGAACAGCCAGGTCTTTAGGAGTCTCCGGAAAGCGGAGTGGTCCTGGGTGGTCCTGAGGCTGGTGGGGAGGGAGTTCCAGGTCTTGGCCGCCAGGAAGGAGAAAGATCTCCCACCCGCCGTGGAGCGGCGGATGCGAGGGACAGCAGCGAGTGCGAGGCCAGAGGAGCGGAGGAGGCAGGTGGGGACGTAGAAGCTGAGGCGTCTGTTGAGGTATTCCGGTCCCTTGTCGTAGAGGGCTTTGTGTGCGTGGGTGAGTACTTGAAGTTGGCCACAAATAAAAGAGACTGTGTTGAGTTGAAATTGAGTTGAAGGAAACCTGAGAAAAGAGACTGATGAAAATTACCGGATGTGACACTGTTAACCTGAATTGACTTCTGAAAACTGATTGTGACGAGCTGCTAACCTGATTTGACAAAGATCCCGGGAGTGAATGAGAAAGCTGTAAATATTTGCTGAAGAAAGACTTTCGCTTAGCTTTGCTGAAGAAGAAAAAAAAAGAGAAAAAAAGAAAAGTGCTAACCATCCTCAAAATTAGTTGTTTACACTTCTAGCACTTTACTTTCTGATTCTTTACAGATCATGCCTAACACGGGAGATGATAGTGAGGGAAGTAGGCGTTGTAAATATTTTGGTGTTGCTTTGGGTGTTGTATGTGTGATATTCATTATAGCTTTGTTTATGGAGATGCTTTTGGTGGATGAGAATGAAGCTAACTATGCTACAGTTTCTGAGACTGCTACACTAGCACCGTGGGAGAAGTTTGAGCAGGATACGAAGTATCTGCATGAGGAAACTAACTCGAAAGGCGAGCTGTCTACTAATGTTTTCTATAGCTTGCTGAGTGAGTATGTTGATACTATGGATGTGAAAGCCTGTTATGTGTGTACACAAATTCCTGTTTCAGTACAAGAGGGGGTTACATATCACAGCTTGCCACTAACCTACGGAATAATTTGTAGTCTGCTACTAACACGTTTCTATAACCAAGAAGAAAGAAGTGCAATATTTTTACTCTAACTATGATCTTGTATTCTCTGATGTGCCTTTTACAGAAGATTTGAATAGTGTAGCTAAATATTATGCCATAAAGCTGATAAAGGGGTTCTTTGAGCTTAGAGTGACGATTAGTACATCTTATGCACAGCGCAATAATTTGACATGCTTGCTTACACATGTAGAGAAAAGCTTTCTAGATCACACTGAAGATAGAAGGAGGGTTTTAAAGGGGAAATTAGAAAAAGGCTTGCAGCAACAATCCTTTGTAAACCTCTTAAGTGTGGGCGTCGGCCGCTGGCCGACGCCCACACTACCTCCCTGGTGCGGGTCACGACCAGTGGCCGACACCAGGGAGGGGGTTAATAAATCCTCGGGTGTATCGCAACCGAGGATTTATTTTTTTTAATCCCTGGGAGACATGGAAGCTCTTCCGTGTCTCCCCCCGCCCCTCACCCGCCCCTTTGTGACGCGGCACGCTGACGTTACTATGTGGATTTCCCCATCGGAGCAGGAAGCGGCCTTGGGACCGCTGCCTGCTCCGATGGGGAAAACGTCCACAAACGGCCTTCCCCACGTCCGGGAAGGCCTCGTAAGAAAGGGGAGAGTCTCCCCTTTCTTACGAGGCCTTCCTGAAAGTGTTTCCTGGCCCCGATCGAAGCACAGCTGCGATCGGGGGCCAGGAAACACCACTAGATCACTAGACACCAGGGATTTCACTTGGGGGGGTTGGCCCCCTCGGAAAACGGGCCGCCCCCCCCCGGCATATTTTTTTTTTTTTAAAGGTAGGTGCCCCCTGGTGGGGGGGGGGGGCGCGATCGCCAGGGGCTAAATAAAAATGAAAAAAAAAGGACAAGGGGTCGCCCATGGGCAGGGCGACCCCCTGTGGGTGCAATATTTTTTTAGTTGTTGTAGGGTTTCCCTGGGGACCATTTTGGCCCCAAGGAAACAACAACAAAAAATATATATATATATGTATATATATATATATATATATATATATATATATATATATAGATCTATATATATATAGATATATCTATGTACATGGATATAGCTATAGATAGATCTATATATGTATTTATATATATATATATACATATATATAGATCTATCTATAGATATATCTATGTAGATAGATATATATATAGATATATATATATATATATATATATATATATATATATATATATATATCACTTTTGTCAATATGTGTGTGGTTTCCCTGGGGGCTGCGATCGGACCCCAGGAAAACCAGCCCCACATATAAAAGTGATATATATATATATATATAGAGAGAGAGAGAGAGAGAGATTTGCCACCAGTTGTATGCAGTTGCAGCTTGCGTCTTCAAAGCAATGCACATACTTCAACTGACGCTTTTCAACTGTAGCTTTTAGGCCGCAATAAAAAAGTCAAGTAAGTATTGTGATTATGTTTCTGCTGCAAAAGGGTCAGACTTGTCTAGTGGCAGTTTTAGTGCCATAAAGAAGCGCAGAAGGTTTATATGACTACTGCAAAGAGCAAATCTGTATTTTATGTAAATAGCTGAGTACATTAGTAAAGTCAGCCATTACCTGTGCTATAATACAAATGAAATGTATGTGCGGGTGGAGGGCGGCTATGGAGAGATGAAGGGCACTTTTGCTGGGTGATAATGATGGCATCCGAGGAGGAGGGAGTGGGGGCTCCAATAATGATTGTTGGACTGGGCGCAAGGAGGTGCTAAAGACTGTGACGAATGGTATGAGACAAGGTATTTTTTGAGTATCTTGAAAGAACGTGCTGATTGAGGGAAGAAGCGCAGGTAAGGTGGCCTCTACTGTTGCACGTATCTCACACACACACCATCAATTTTGTGACTGTCTACGTAGGCTAGTGTTTTTGAGCAACAGTTTAGCCAATAGAAGAGATGGCATCTTAATGGATGACTGTTGCCGTAACTCGGGTTATAAAGGACAGCTCTGACATAGGATCAGAGACTGAGACATCAGATACTGAGACAGCATCTGAGGGATAGGACAATGGCGCAGACTCTGGGAGTGATTTTTCAGTCGGAGGAGTCCGATTCGATAACTCCGCTTCCAGTATATTGTGAGAGAGGTGATGAGGACAGTCCTGCTGTCCCTTTGCAAGCAGTCTGTGCAACTGGGTAATAGGTGGTTAGCCCAACCCAGAGAGCAGGTGAATGCGGTGCAAGCAGAGAGGGAGAGTGCTCTCTTGGGACCTCCCCAATTTAGTTCAGCCCCAAATTCCACCGCCCAAATCGTATTGTGGAGACATCAAAATTATCTATAGCAAAACAAACTGGTTTTGTAAGGCAGGCACCTGTGTTTTTGGTCCTGGGTTTGGCGGTCATATAGAGAAGCACACTAAACCCAAACATTTCTGGAAACTAGACATTTGGGGGAGTCCACAGAGGTGTGACTTGTGTGGATTCCCCAAAGTTTTCTTACCCAGAATACCCTGCAAAGCTGAAATGTTGAATAAAAACTGTATTTTTCTCGCATTTCTGTCACACAAAATACAGGAATATGCTGGGATCCACAAAATTACTACCATCCAGTGATTCCTCACCTGTCCTGATAAAAAAACACTACCCCACTTGAGTGCCTACACCTAGTGCCTGCGTCAGGAATGGATCACCCCAGGGTCAACAGCTGCCTCATGTAAGGACCAACATTGACCGTTGTGTGATCTATTCCTGTCGCAGGTACCAGGCCTACCCACACAAGTGAGGTACCATTTTTATCGGGAGACTTGGGGGAATGCTGGGTGGAAGGAAATTTGTGGCTCCTCTCAGATTCCAGAACTTTCTGTCACCGAAATGAGAGGAAAAAGTGTTTTTTGGCACAAGTTTGATGTTTGCAAAGGAATCTGGGTAACAGAACCTGGTCAGAGCCCTGCAAGTCACCCCATCATGGATTCCCCTGGGTTTCTAGTTTTCAAAAATGCGCTGGTTTGCTAGGTTTCCCCAGGTGCCGGCTGAGCTAGAGGAGAAAATCCACAGGTAGGCACTGTTTTCAATGAAAAAAATGTGATGTGTCCACGTTGTGTTTTGGGGCATTTCCTGTCGCGGGCCCTAGGCCTACCCACACAAGTGAGGTATCATTTGTATCGGGAGACTTGGGGGAACGCTGGGTGGAAGGAAATTCATGGCTCCTCTCATGTTCCAGAACTTTCTGTCACCGAAATGTGAGGAAAACGTGTTGTTTTAGCCACATTTTGAGGTTTGCAAAGGATTCTGGGCAAGAGAACCTCGTCAGAGCCCCACAAGTCCCACCATCTTGGATTCCCCTAGGTCTCTAGTTTTCAAAAATGCACAGGTTTGGTAGGTTTCCCTAGGTGCCGGCTGAGCTAGAGGCCAAAATCTACAGGCGGGCACTTTGCAAAAAACAGGTCTGTTTTCTGTCAAAAAATGGGATGTGTCCACGTTGTGTTTTGGGGCATTTCCTGTCATGGGCGCTAGGCCTACCCACACAAGTGAGGTATCATTTGTATCGGGAGACTTGGGGGAACGCTGGGTGGAAGGAAATTTGTGGCTCCTCTCAGATTCCAGAACTTTCTGTCACCGAAATGTGAGGAAAACGTATTTTTTTAGCCACATTTTGAGATTTGCAAAGGATTCTGGGTAAGAAATCCTGGTCAGAGCCCCACAAGTCACCCCATCTTGGATTCCCCTAGGCCTCTAGTTTAAAAAAATGCACAGGTTTGGTAGGTTTCCCTAGGTGCCGGCTGAGCTAGAGGCCAAAATCTACAGGTAGGCACTTTGCAAAAAACAGCTCTGTTTTCTGTCAAAAAATGGGATGTGTACACGTTGTGTTTTGGGGCATCACCTGTCGCGGGCGCTAGGCCTACCCACACAAGTGAGGTATCATTGGCATCTGGAGACTTGGGGGAATGCTGGGTGGAAGGAAATTCATGGCTCCTCTCAGATTCCAGAACTTTCTGTCACCGAAATGTGAGGAAAACGTGTTGTTTTAGCCACATTTTGAGGTTTGCAAAGGATTCTGGGTAACAGAACCTGGTCAGAGCCCCACAAGTCCCACCATCTTGGATTCCCCTAGGTCTCTAGTTTTAAAAAATGCACAGGTTTGGTAGGTTTCCCTAGGTGCCGGCTGAGCTAGAGGCCAAAATCTACAGGCGGGCACTTTGCAAAAAACAGGTCTGTTTTCTGTCAAAAAATGGGATGTGTCCACGTTGTGTTTTGGGGCATTTCCTGTCATGGGCGCTAGGCCTACCCACACAAGTGAGGTATCATTTGTATCGGGAGACTTGGGGGAACGCTGGGTGGAAGGAAATTTGTGGCTCCTCTCAGATTCCAGAACTTTCTGTCACCGAAATGTGAGGAAAACGTATTTTTTTAGCCACATTTTGAGATTTGCAAAGGATTCTGGGTAAGAAATCCTGGTCAGAGCCCCACAAGTCACCCCATCTTGGATTCCCCTAGGCCTCTAGTTTAAAAAAATGCACAGGTTTGGTAGGTTTCCCTAGGTGCCGGCTGAGCTAGAGGCCAAAATCTACAGGTAGGCACTTTGCAAAAAACAGCTCTGTTTTCTGTCAAAAAATGGGATGTGTACACGTTGTGTTTTGGGGCATCACCTGTCGCGGGCGCTAGGCCTACCCACACAAGTGAGGTATCATTGGCATCTGGAGACTTGGGGGAATGCTGGGTGGAAGGAAATTCATGGCTCCTCTCAGATTCCAGAACTTTCTGTCACCGAAATGTGAGGAAAACGTGTTGTTTTAGCCACATTTTGAGGTTTGCAAAGGATTCTGGGTAACAGAACCTGGTCAGAGCCCCACAAGTCCCACCATCTTGGATTCCCCTAGGTCTCTAGTTTTCAAAAATGCACAGGTTTGGTAGGTTTCCCTAGGTGCCGGCTGAGCTAGAGGCCAAAATCTACAGGCAGGCACTTTGCAAAAAACAGGTCTGTTTTCTGTCAAAAAATGGGATGTGTCCACGTTGTGTTTTGGGGCATTTCCTGTCATGGGCGCTAGGCCTACCCACACAAGTGAGGTATCATTTGTATCGGGAGACTTGGGGGAACGCTGGGTGGAAGGAAATTTGTGGCTCCTCTCAGATTCCTGAACTTTCTGTCACCGAAATGTGAGGAAAACGTGCTTTTTAGCCACATTTTTAGGTTTGCAAAGGATTCTGGGTAACAGATACTGGTCAGAGCCCCACAAGTCACCCCCGCTTGGATTCCCCTAGGCCTCTAGTTTTCAAAAATGCACAGGTTTAGTAGGTTTCCCTAGGTGTCGGCTGAGCTAGAGGCCAAAATCTACAGGTAGGCACTTTGCAAAAAACAGCTCTGTTTTCAGTCAAAAAATGGGATGTGTCCACGTTGTGTTTTGGGGCATTTCCTGTCACGGGCGCTAAGCCTACCCACACAAGTGAGGTATCATTTTTATATGGAGACTTGGGGGAACGCTGGGTGGAAGGACATTTGTGGCTCCTCTCAGATTCCAGAACTTTCTGTCACCGAAATGTGAGGAAAACTTGTTTTTTTAGCCACATTTTGAGATTTGCAAAGGATTCTGGGTAACAAATCCTGGTCAGAGCCCCACAAGTCACCCCATCTTGGATTCCCCTAGGCCTCTAGTTTTAAAAAATGCACAGCTTTGGTAAGTTTCCCTAAGTGCCGGCTGATCTAGAGGCCAAAATCTACAGGTAGGCACTTTGCAAAAAACAGCTCTGTTTTCTGTAAAAAAATGGGATGTGTCCACGTTGTGTTTTGGGGCATTTCCTGTCGCGGGCGCTAAGCCTACCCACACAAGTGAGGTATCATTTTTACCTGGAGACTTGGGGGAACGCTGGGTGGAAGGAAATTTGTGGCTCCTCTCAGATTCCAGAACTTTCTGTCACCGAAATGTGAGGAAAATGTGTTTTTTTAGCCACATTTTGAGGTTTGCAAAGCATTCTGGGTAACAGATCCTGGTCAGAGCCCCACAAGTCACCCCATCTTGGATTCCCCTAGGCCTCTAGTTTTCAAAAATGCACAGGTTTGGTAAGTTTCCCTAGGTGCCGGCTGATCTAGAGGCCAAAATCTACAGGTAGGCACTTTGCAAAAAACAGCTCTGTTTTCTGTCAAAAAATGGGATGTGTCCACGTTGTGTTTTGGGGCACTTCCTGTTGCGGGCGCTAAGCCTACCCACACAAGTGAGGTATCATTTTTATCTGGAGACTTGGGGGAACGCTGGGTGGAAGGAAATTTGTGGCTCCTCTCAGATTCCAGAACTTTCTGTCACCGAGATGTGAGGAAAACGTGTTTTTTTGCCACATTTTGAGGTTTGCAAAGGATTCTGGGTGACAGAACCTGGTCAGAGCCCCACAAGTCACCTCATCTTTGATTCCCCTATGTCTCTAGTTTTAAAAAATGCACAGGTGTGGTAGCATTCCCTAGGTGCCGGCTGAGCTAGAGGCCAAAATCTACAGGTAGGCACTTTGCAAAAAAAACAGCTCTGTTTTCTGTCAAAAAATGGGATTTGTCCACGTTGTGTTTTGGGGCATTACCTGTCGCGGGCGCTAGGCCTACCCACACAAGTGAGGTATCATTTGTATCGGGAGACTTGGGGGAACGCTGGGTGGAAGGAAATTTGTGGCTCCTCTCAGATTTCAGAACTTTCTGTCACCGAAATGCGAGGAAAACATGTTTTTTTAGCCACATTTTGAGGTTTGCGAAGGATTCTGGGTAACAGAACCTGGTCAGAGCCCCACAAGTAACCCCATCTTGGATTCCCCTAGGTCTCTAGTTTTCATAAATGCACAGGTTTGGTAGGTTTCCCTAGTTGTCGGCTGAGCTAGAGGCCAAAATCTACAGGTAGGCACTTTGCAAAAAACAGCTCTGTTTTCTGTCAAAAAATGGGATGTGTCCACGTTGTGTTTTGGGGCATCACCTGTCGCGGGCGCTAGGCCTACCCACACAAGTGAGGTATCATTTGTATCGGGAGACTTGGGGGAATGCTAGGTGGAAGGAAATTTGTGGCTCCTCTCAGATTCCAGAACTTTCTGTCACCGAAATGTGAGGAAAACGTGTTTTTTTAGCCACATTTTGAGGTTTGCAAAGGATTCTGGGTAACAGAACCTGGTCAAAGCCCCACAATTCACCCCATCTTGGATTCCCCTAGGTCTCTAGTTTTAGAAAATGCACAGGTTTGGTAGGTTTCCCTAGGTGCCGGCTGAGCTAGAGGCCAAAATCTACAGGTAGGCACTTTGCAAAAAACAGCTCTGTTTTCTGTCAAAAAATGGGATGTGTCCACGTTGTGTTTTGGGGCATTTCCTGTCGCGGGCGCTAAGCCTACCACACAAGTGAGGTATCATTTGTATCGGGAGACTTGGGGGAATGCTAGGTGGAAGGAAATTTGTGGCTCCTCTCAGATTCCAGAAATTTCTGTCACCGAAATGTGAGGAAAATGTGTTTTTTTAGCCACATTTTGAGGTTTGCAAAGGATTCTGGGTAACAGATCCTGGTCAGAGCCCCACAAGTCACCCCAACTTGGATTCCCCTAGGCCTCTAGTTTTCAAAAATGCACAGGTTTGGTAGGTTTCCCTAGGTGCCGGCTGAGCTAGAGGCCAAAATCTACAGGCAGGCACTTTGCAAAAAACAGGTCTGTTTTCTGTCAAAAAATGGGATGTGTCCATGTTGTGTTTTGGGGCATTTCCTGTCGCTGGCGCTAGGCCTACCCACACAAGTGAGGTATAATTTTTATCGGCAGACTTGGGGGAACGCTGGGTGGAAGGAAATTTGTGGCTCCTCTCAGATTCCAGAGCTTTCTGTCACCGAAATGTGAGGAAAACATGTTTTTTAGCCACATGTTGAGGTTTGCAAAGGATTCTGGGTAACAGAACCTGGTCAGAGCTCCACAAGTCACCCCATCTTGGATTCCCCTAGGTCTCTAGTTTTCATAAATGCACAGGTTTGGTAGGTTTCCCTAGTTGTCGGCTGAGCTAGAGGCCAAAATCTACAGGTAGGCACTTTGCAAAAAACAGCTCTGTTTTCTGTCAAAAAATGGGATGTGTCCACGTTGTGTTTTGGGGCATCACCTGTCGCGGGCGCTAGGCCTACCCACACAAGTGAGGTATCATTTGTATCGGGAGACTTGGGGGAATGCTAGGTGGAAGGAAATTTGTGGCTCCTCTCAGATTCCAGAACTTTCTGTCACCGAAATGTGAGGAAAACGTGTTTTTTTAGCCACATTTTGAGGTTTGCAAAGGATTCTGGGTAACAGAACCTGGTCAAAGCCCCACAATTCACCCCTTCTTGGATTCCCCTAGGTCTCTAGTTTTAGAAAATGCACAGGTTTGGTAGGTTTCCCTAGGTGCCGGCTGAGCTAGAGGCCAAAATCTACAGGTAGGCACTTTGCAAAAAACAGCTCTGTTTTCTGTCAAAAAATGGGATGTGTCCACGTTGTGTTTTGGGGCATTTCCTGTCGCGGGCGCTAAGCCTACCACACAAGTGAGGTATCATTTGTATCGGGAGACTTGGGGGAATGCTAGGTGGAAGGAAATTTGTGGCTCCTCTCAGATTCCAGAAATTTCTGTCACCGAAATGTGAGGAAAATGTGTTTTTTTAGCCACATTTTGAGGTTTGCAAAGGATTCTGGGTAACAGATCCTGGTCAGAGCCCCACAAGTCACCCCAACTTGGATTCCCCTAGGCCTCTAGTTTTCAAAAATGCACAGGTTTGGTAGGTTTCCCTAGGTGCCGGCTGAGCTAGAGGCCAAAATCTACAGGCAGGCACTTTGCAAAAAACAGGTCTGTTTTCTGTCAAAAAATGGGATGTGTCCATGTTGTGTTTTGGGGCATTTCCTGTCGCCGGCGCTAGGCCTACCCACACAAGTGAGGTATAATTTTTATCGGCAGACTTGGGGGAACGCTGGGTGGAAGGAAATTCGTGGCTCCTCTCAGATTCCAGAGCTTTCTGTCACCGAAATGTGAGGAAAACATGTTTTTTAGCCACATGTTGAGGTTTGCAAAGGATTCTGGGTAACAGAACCTGGTCAGAGCTCCACAAGTCACCCCATCTTGGATTCCCCTAGGTCTCTAGTTTTAGAAAATGCACAGGTTTGGTAGGTTTCCCTAGGTGCCGGCTGAGCTAGAGGCCAAAATCTACAGGCAGGCACTTTGCAAAAAACAGGTCTGTTTTCTGTCAAAAAATGGGATGTGTCCACGTTGTGTTTTGGGGCATTTCCTGTCATGGGCGCTAGGCCTACCCACACAAGTGAGGTATCATTTGTATCGGGAGACTTGGGGGAACGCTGGGTGGAAGGAAATTTGTGGCTCCTCTCAGATTCCAGAACTTTCTGTCACCGAAATGTGAGGAAAACGTGTTTTATTAGCCACATTTTGAGATTTGCAAAGGATTCTGGGTAAGAAATCCTGGTCAGAGCCCCACAAGTCCCACCATCTTGGATTCCCCTAGGTCTCTAGTTTTCAAAAATGCACAGGTTTGGTAGGTTTCCCTAGGTGCCGGCTAATCTAGAGGCCAAAATCTACAGGTAGGCATTTTGCAAAAAACAGCTCTGTTTTCTGTCAAAAAATGGAATGTGTCCACATTGTGTTTTGGGGCATTTCCTGTCGCGGGCGCTAGGCCTACCCACACCAGTGAGGTATCATTTGTATCGGGAGACTTGGGGGAACATAGAATAGCAAAACAAGTGTTATTGTCCCTTATCTTTCTGTACATTTTTTCCTTCCAAATATAAGAGAGTGTGTAAAAAAGATGCCTATTTGAGATATGCCCTGCAAATCACATTCTAGTATGGGCACCCCGGAATTCAGAGATGTGCAAATAACCACTGCTCCTGAAAACCTTATCTTGAGCCCATTTTGGAAATGCAAAGCTTTTCTTGATACCTATTTTTCACTCTTCATATTTCAGCAAATGAATTGCTGAATACCCAGTATAGAATGAAAACCAACTGCAGGGTGCAGCTCATTTATTGGCTCTGAGTACCTAGGGTTCTTGATGAACCTACAAGCCCTATATATCCCCATAACCAGAAGAGTCTAGAAGACATAACAGTATATTGCTTTCAAAAATCTGACATTGCAGGAAAAAGTTACAGAGTAAAACATAAAGAAAAATGGCTGTTGTTTTCAGCTCAATTTCAATATTCTTTTTATTTCAGCTGTTATTTTCTGTAGGAAAACCTTGTAGGATCTACACAAATGACCCCTTGCTGAATTCAGAATTTTGTTTACTTTTCAGAAATGTTTAGCTTTCCGGGATCCAGCATTGGTTTCACACCCATTCCTGTCACTAACTGGAAGGAGGCTGAAAGCACCAAAAATAGTAAAAATGGGGTATGTCCCAGTAAAATGCCAAATTTGTGTTGAAAAATGTGGTTTTCTGATTCAAGTCTGCCCGTTCCTGAAAGGTGGGAAGATGGTGATTTTAGCTCCAGAAACCCTTTGTTGATGCCATTTTCAGGGAAAAAACCACAAGCCTTCTTCGGCAGCCCTTTTCTCCCATTTGTTTTGGAAAAAACAACATTGTCACTGTATTTTGGCTAATTTCTTGGTCTCCTTCAGGGGAATCCACAAACTCAGGGTACTATTAGAATCCCTAGGATGTTGGAAAAAAAGGACGCAAATTTGGTGTGGATAGCTTATGTGGATAAAAAGTTATGAAGGCCTAAGAGCGAACTACCCCAAATAGCCAAAAAAGGGCTCAGCACTGGGGGGGGGGCAGCAGCTAAGGGGTTAATAGTGGTAGTTACAATGGGGATAGGGAACAAGTGAAATTAGCTTTAGATGCACAACATGTAGGTAAGCTTTGCATTACGCAACCAAAGTCATACTATGACAATGTGTTTGTGGGAACGAGTGAATGTAAGCATGTGGTTTTGTTTCAGAGTAAATGGACATTCATGTTAAATGGAATGGATCAAGCAAGCCCAGGGGTCTATTATATTTGTGGACTTAATGCTTATCACCGTCTTCCAAAGGGATGGTATGGGACATGTTATCTGGGAATAGTTTTCCCAAAGATCTATCAGCTAGATGATCTAAAGAAATTCCCGAAAGTGACCGAGTTACTTCGTACTAGACAAAAGAGAGAAACTGCTGCTGGTGTAGTAGGAGACATATTTGGAGCAATAATTCCTTCAGTAGGGGTTATTTTCAACTCCGTAAAGATTTTAAAGTTGTCTACTATTGTGGATAACATGCTGGCAAACTTCACAGGGGCTATACTCCTGATGGATACTGAACTTGCTGCGGAGAGGGACATGACTCTTCAAAACAGGCTTGCTTTAGACATTCTTTTAGAGAAAAAATGGCGGAGTCTGTAAGATGCTTAATGAGCGTCACTGCTCTGCTTATATACCCGACAAAAGTAATGAGATTAGAAGTATGCTTACTAACCTAACAAGAGATAATGCAGATTTGAAGGAATTGAAAGAACCAGGAGTTTGGGAGAAGATTAGAAAAGGATTTGCAAAGGTGGGAAGCTAGTTTAGTAATATTTGGCATGGGTTATTGGGAAAATTAATACAAGGAATAATAATTGTTCTGGTTTGTTTATTTGGGCTATGGTTATCATGCAAAATTTGTAAAAGGATCAAGGCAAAATTGGCAAAACGCAATGCGAGGAGGGAAGAAAAGAAGAGGGAAAAATTGTTCAGAGCACAATATGAAAAGACAAAATCAGGGGAAGAAATAGAAATGAAGGAGATAAGAAAATGAATGAATTGAAAATGAAGAGACTTGTGTGATGACAAGTGTCATCAGAGGATGGATTGTTGGAGTGTAGCTTTTATAAGCAAAATTAACATGAAAAGCTTGCAAATTAATATAGACAGAAAATATGTTAATATATGCGTGTGAAATGTGCCCACGGGAGTGGCCACCAATGTATACGATGATTAATGAAATTGACTAATAATGGATTATTAATGTACTAATGTATGATTCTGTATTAGTATTAAATGCTATATGTTAAGGTTTTGCTAAATTAATCACTAGGCCTTAGTTAGCAAGAGTCGGGCCTAGCTGCCTGGTCTCATATTAAATGTGCTTTTCTAAATGTGCAATGAGTTGTCTTGCTGAAGGACATGAAGCCGTACTTTTCCAGAAGCTAGAATATGTGTGTAACCATAGTAAATTCTTTCTCATGGGACTCGACTTGCTCAAGGAGACATTCTTGCGGAATGCAACAGTGTAATTTGCAACAGGTGCAAGGTCGCCTGAACTGGTAAAGACAATGGAACTACTGACTGAACAGTGACAGTAACTTTTTCGCACCTGACATTCTACCCTTTGGAGACGTCAATTACAGGAGCCAATAAACTACGTGAGAACTGTGTTAAGTGAACATTCTAGTAAGGTGACCAGCCGATCATTGGATGGAGATAATGATGCACCAAATTTTGCCCAATTGGAAATTAGGAGAATGTACAACAAGATTAATATAACACCATGTCACAAGGAGAAATCAGCCATTACGTGCCACACTTTTTGCCAGTCCTAGCCACTTTGCCATTCGTGCTGTTACTATAACATTCTATCTTAAAGACTTTGCGGTTTGACTCTTCAAACCATTTTCATCTTTGCCTTGCCTGATTCCTACTTTTTCTCCTTATAAGGGAAGGGTTCCTTATTACCCTGTCTTGCTGAACTCTGCTGCTTATCCTGATGTCCTGAGGACGAAGACTGACTCTGTATGCTGACCCATTACGGAGGGTTACTATATGATAATGAATTTGTAATTGTCTGTTTGCCTTTTCTTTATAGGTACCAACTGCTTCTTTTGATAGGGATCATAGTTAGATGTTTTTTAAATTTGTGTTGCTAAATTGTTTTGCATGAAGTCCAACATGCTAATGCTAATTCGAGGTTAGTTAAGGGGTTCACTAAACGGACGCAAATAGACAAATGACTGGATCTATGCTTTGTTGAATAATGCGCTAATGATACTCTGCTAAAGAGAAATTCATGTTGACGTTGTGCTTTGTTCTAATGTTCATGATCTTTGCTTTGATGAAGTCTTAATCAAGTTGCCATATTGTGACATTGGTGATGTGTTTTCTGGTATTGAGACTAATAAACTTACTAGTAGAGTGTAACGAATAGGGAATAAATATCAATAATCTTACTAAGTTCTGTGTGGTTATTCATGGCTGAAGGGTCATAGTGTGTTTTGATTCTTATTAATTTCACTAACTAATTTGATTGATTTACTATTTTGATTATTGATGAAGTTATTGATCTATCGATTGACATGTTGATTAGTTATCTCGTCTTAAGGTGTCTCCAATCAGGGTCAAAAGATTCATTGGCCTAAAACGAGTCCCAGAGACAGTAAATTACCTAGGGTGGGACGTGTTAACAGTTACATTTCATTTACAGGACCTGGGTACATATAGTAACACTTTACTAGGAACTTATAAATAAATTAAATATGCCAATTGGACATCAACCAATATTACCATGTTTAGGGGAGAGAGCACAAGCACTTTAGCACTGGTTAACAGTATACTAGCTAATACAAATTGAGCAAAAAGGGGGAGGATGACGGCAAAACGTTTGGGAATTACTCTGCAGAAGGGTTAGGTCCAACACATTGGATGTGCACATTAGCAGACAAGCAGTGTTTTTTGGGCCATTTTCTGAATTTAAGATTACACAAATACTTGCTGGTGAAATAAACTGTTTTTTGGTAGTAAAAAGTGCTCCCATTGAGGCACAGACAGCGGAAACTATTTGGTCATCTGGAATTGGTTTAAGACTGTTTTCCTACAGACCGAAATAATATTTGTTTTTCTTCACTTAATCAAGTTTTGCAGGAAAAGCAGTATTCAAAACCTTGTATTCAATCTTACACTCCCAGACAAGAGGCAGGAGACAGCAGCCCAGCTCAGCAAAGCAGTTCAGCAGAATGGCGGTCGCTCCTGGCAGCACAGCAGTCCTTCCTCCTGGCAGAATGTTCTCAGATCCAGAAGTGTAATCAGTTGGTGGGGTCTGGGGTCCAGTTGAGCCTTTGAAGTAAGTGAGACTATAAAGAGAGGCATTTGGAGTGCACAATGTCTCCGCCCCCCTTTCTCTAGCTTCAGACTCTCTACAGGGGGTTATACAGCCTTTTTTAAGGGGACAGACACACCAGCCCTATCAAGGTGCATCAGCTCTTCCCTCCTATCTAACCCAGGAAGGCCCATCAGCCTGGTGCTGGGCCTCCAGGATGTAAATGTCACACCTCAGCATCCTTTATGTGTGACTGAATGGAGGAAATGCGCAATACCAGCTGTCATCCACCCAGACGTACATTCAGAGGCAGTCAGAGGCACAGATTGGTTAAAGTAAGAAATGCCAACTTTCTAAAAATGGCTTTTTCCGACTTACAATTCAAAATCCAACTTCACCATAAGCTGTGATTTGAAATTGTGAGTGCACAGACACCAGACTCCAATGTTCTATCTTGTACCAATTGAAAATTACATTTAAAGACTGTTTCAAGGTACTCCTAATGTTAACGGATGGGAGAGATGGGCCTCACAATAGTTAAAAATGAATTTAATAGTTTTTCACTACCAGGACATGTTAAACTTAAAAGTAAATGTCCAACTTCTTAAGTACACTGCACCCTGCCATTGGAGCTAGCGAGGGCTCACCCTAGGGTTGACGTAAATGTAATAAAAAAGAAGGTTTGGGCTTGGCAAATGGGTGCACTTACAAGGTCAAAACTGTAGTTTAAAACTACACATACAGGCTCTGCAGTGGCTGGCGTGAAACATGTTGAAAGGGCTCCTGTAGTAGGTGGCACAATCAGTGCCGTAGGTCCACTAGTAACACTTAATTTACAGGCCCTAGGCACATATAGTGCACTTCACTAGGGACTTACAAGTAAATTAGGTATGCCAATACATTTGGGGATCGGTGCAATTGTGTATAAGCCAATATCACCATGTTTAGATTACAGAGCACCTGCACTTTAGCATTGGTTAGCAATGGTAAGCTGCACAGAATCCTAAAGCCAGGAAAAATAAATTCGGTAAAGCAGGTGGTTAGAAGGTCAAATGTTAGGGGAAACCACGTCAACGATGCCAGGTCTACCAAAGGTTTTATGGATTTTTGGTTAAAATCTAAATTGAGTCCAATTATGCATATTTTCAAGGTGCTGTGGTAAAGAATGAAGAGATTACGCATATTTGCCATGTAAGTAGTAGAGGTGGCAAAATAAGACAGAGTGATTTCTTCATGTCTCTTGGTTTGAAATATTGTATGTAGAGAGCACTAAAGGCACATCAGTATTCCTTTTGGGACTTGCCAGGGTGGCCTTTAAATCTTATGACGGTGTCTTTGTTTTCACAGCCGTCACCAGATGGAAGGAAGTTTTCTATCTCTGGAAAACCTCTGAAGAAAATGTTGAAACATTAGTCAAGTTTTAAGCAAACAGTGATTTTTAATATTGGCAATTTTCAACAATGGCATTTTACTTTTGAAGGAATTTTTGGAGGAAATAGGTGCACATCAACATTTAAAGACATATTTAGAGATGCAGTTATTTTTTTCCCTCAAAGATTGCAAATGTTGGTGCCCAGTGGTACTCCTAAAATGCATTTATGCAGAATGCTATGAAAAAAGGTGCTTAACATTTAATGACAATTTTATAGGGCTTTTAAAGTTCCTCCAAACACAACCAATATAATATCTCACCCATCCTCGTTATGGAAACACCAGCAGTGCATGGAAACAGAAGCAAATGAGTGCTTTGGATTGCTTGAGTGCGCAGAATGTTAGAGTAATGCTAGAGTGAGTAACTTGGTTTTATGTAACATCTAGCTTTCAAGTTTCAGGTGCTGTAATTTACAGATTTTAGTGTTACCCAATTATATGACACTAAATATATAGTTCTCCAAAGGATTACTGGCTTAGTTTACCCTGATAGCCCTGATAGGAATTCACACTTATGATATGGAGGTCCACAATGCCTGAAGAAATAATGCTTCAAACTGTATTACAGCAGAAACTTCCTTTAAGCATGAAGTGCCACAAAACACTTTTTTTTCTCCTTGGCCTCATGGAAAGAGACAAAAGCATACAGGGAATCTTATTAAAGATGAAAAGACCCCTACAATATACAAAATGTAATGCTTTTTAATGTTTAATTATGTTTTAAACTAAAAATATTAATTGAAATAAAAAATATATATTATGTTTATATCTTTTGGAAAGGATTTATGTTCATTTATCATTTTAACTATTTAAATGATCTAATTTAATTTAACATTGTTTCCAATGGGGTTATCCTTTCGTTCACTACCTCGATTATTGTCCATGAGAAGGTGTTGCAGTGCCAGAAGTTGGACTTATGTAGTGCTGAATATGATACAAAAGTGTATGTTACTACAACAGAGTAAGTTATTACAGATGCGTAAGTTACACATGTACATTACTACAACAGTGTAAATCACTTAGAAAGTGTAAGTTACTACAAATGTGCAGGAGGTCAATACAGAAATGTATACAATCTACTCAAAAATTTAAGTTACCTTTGTGAATGTTACCCTATTTTAGGGGAGACAGCACAAGCACCTTAGCACTGGTTAGCAGTGGTAAAGTGAACAAAGTCCTAAAATCAGCTAAACCGAGATCAGACAAGTGGACGAGGCAGGCAAAAAGTTGGCAGGAAGACCACCCTAAGAATGTCAGGTCTAATAATATATATATATAAAATGAATTGAGTCACTTAAACTTTTTTAAAATTATATTACTTTTAGATGTAAAAAGGTTAATATTATACAAAAACTAATGATAATATTGTGTTGTCAACCCTTTCTAACATCAAATGGAGGGTTTTGCATATAATGACATTTCTGACTTTTTAACATCAAATGCAGGGTTTTGCAAATGCTTAAATGACATTTCTGACTTCCTTTTAGAATTACTGAAGAATTGTAGAGTACTCTTTGAAAAATATGATAGTCCCATATTTCATGTAGTTAAGATTAGTTTTTGCATGAACACATTTAACAGGTGTGCATTTATGCATAATATCTATAAACTGTGCTTGAAAATGTGTTTTTGTTAAAACAATCTGTAAGTTTCCACTTGTAATACAAGCCATCTAAGTTCATTATAGCTGCAGAAAAGACTTTGAGTTTAGGGGCCAATATAATCCAATTGATAGCTAATGTAGTAATTAGCTGATAACATAAATTATAATTAAGCACAGTGTATATCTTATTCTAGTGTAGATTTACCAATGTATGCTCTCATCTCATTTAGTAAAATTATGCTGATGCAAAATTTACTACAACTTCAAATTACCAATTATTAAAATATGTTTCATATAAATAAATAAATGAAACTTTAGATTATACATGCTCCCATAACATTTGTTTCCTCTCTAATTGTGACAAACAATCTAAATCACAAACTTCTCTGAATTATAAATGAAATATTTGAATAACACAATATACATATCCCAGTATTTAGTGGAGTGGCATTAAGAAAATCATATTTATAATTACCCCTGAAAAATAGGTGAAATTCCTTACCCTTTTACACAGTAGCAGCTTTTCTTTGCCAGCAGTATTGTGACCATCAGCGCTTCCTTTATTCAAAGCACACGTCAGCTGAAAGAAAAAAAGCCATCCTGCGCATTGAATAAAGGAAGTGATGACTTGCAAACAACCAGCAGCAGATAAAGGTACTTCCTATGTAGCAATGTGATGCAATTATGCAGGTTCACAACAGCAATGGTTAGATTGTTTGGCAGGGACAGTTATGGTGGCAAACATTTGATGATATTATGTGACTTTTCACTCTATGATTTGTTCCAATATCAATGCAAAACATTACCTCCATACATTTTTTCAGGACACTATGGGGTAGATTTACTAACACACTGCATCAGGTGCACATCACAAAAATGATGCAAACCCAGTTTTGTTGGTTGCAACATAAATTATGATTTACATTGAAGATGTACCTAAATCAACCCAAAGTAGTGCTATATCCTACTTTGCAGCAATAGGGCATCCCATTTTTTATACGGACATTCCTGTGCAACTACACCTCGGTTTTGACGTAAAGCCCAGTCTACTAACAAATATAGGCAGGGATTTGTGCCAAAAAATTATGTCCACAAGGCAGGTGTAACATTGGAGCAAGTTTTAAAAGTCTCTACACTTCCCTAATTTTGCATGTGTGCCGTACTGTACAACACATGTACAAAGCTGGAAAAGTATTAAACTAGATTAAAGCATAGTTTTAATATTTCTGGGATCTCCTTCCAGTAAAGAACATATGCTGAATAGAACGCAGCCACTCTTGCACTACAGTTAAAGGATATGTGCCTTGGTGAATGGGCAGCCTAAAGTGAGCCGGAGCAGGGAGAGTGTTAAATACCACAATATCTTAGTAGGCACAGTGTTGTTCTGTTTTCTCCCTTTGATGAAACACAGCAAATGTGGTTGATTATGCACTATGCCAAAATATTTTAAACATGGTCCTCAATATTCTAAGGAGTTCAGCATTGACAGATCCTTTATGTCACAGATACAATCAAGTTGGCCAGCTTAGTTGGGATGTATGTTAGCTCAACACAAGTAATAATGTCTCAATTGTTGTTTAGGTCCAGTAAAGGTTTCAGTGGTTTAAATCTGATCTCAACTCCTCATAGCTACGGCAGAGAGCATGCAGTCTTAGCTCAGGAAAATGTAAAAGCATTTAGAAGTACCAAAACTGTTAGAAAATTGAAAACATAGCACATGACAAATTTGACTCCAGGTTATATAAATAGAGAATTATGTAATGAGCATAAATGGTACCAAAATGACAAAAACCCATTTAGGGTAAGCTGAGATATGAATTGTTAAGGTTTTAAATAAAAATAGCAATTAAAAAGAGCAGAGCACTAACCAAGGGCAACTGGTCACTCTAGACTTTCACATAAAAGTCTACAAATTTGAATAACGGCTCAAGCACTGATCATCAACCACAGACTTTTCATCTGGCCAGTGGGTCAAACTAATCTTTATAAATTTGTTATTCTGTATTCTTTACAGATGACCAGGCACAAGGCCCACTCAGGAACTCATTTTCTCTCATAATTCATATCCTGTGCTGGTGCTAGTTTTGTAATTGTACTTATCTGGTGTTGTAAATCAGTGGATTCTTGAGTAGCTTATATAATGATCAGTTATGAATGATTGCCATCAATTTCCTGTTCACCGTTGAATGACGATTTGTAAGAACATGCATTATTATGTGGGGAGGATGGGGGTCCTTCCCAAGTAATAAGTCCAAAATCTTGTCAAGTGCAACACACAAATTCAAAAAATAAACCTGGTCTCAATGCCTAGAAGCTATGGCACAGAGCAGGCAGGCTTAGCTTAAGAAAATCTGAACACATTTTGAAGTACCAAAAATGTTAAAAGTTGAAAACATAGAACAATACAAATTCCCCTGTAATTTATAAAAATTTAGATTTTTTTTATTGAACAAAAATGGCACGGAAACAACAAAAACCCAATAAGGGTAGACAGAGATATGAATTGTTAAGGTTTTAAATACAAATCACATTAAAAAAGAGTAGAGCACCAACCTAGGGCAACTGGTGACTCTAGACTAGGACAACCATAATGGCCATGATGGAGTGCAGGTTGAATATAGAGGTTGGGCTGGTCATGACTGTGAAGTTACCATCACATTTAAAAAAAAATTCAACACGGTAGAGTACTCAGCAGGGCAAGGATGCAGGCTTGATCCAAAGACAGGCTTGCTGACAAGGGGTTGATGAAGAATGAGGTCTCAGTGAAGCCCCCAATAAAGGCAATTAAAGCTCAGAGCAGAAAATGTTTGGATTTGACAGTCAGGAAGTCTTTCATGTCAATTGGATACCATTCACTGTCAAGACTGGTGATGCTTTTAACCTTCAGATTTAGACTGTTTCCTCAAATTTGGATTTGCTCAGGGGACAGGATGAGGAATACAAGCTGTAGCCAAAGAGGGTGCCATTATCGGATGTCAGTTGGCACCAGGTCCACTAAAACAGATTTGATGCTGTGGAGAAAAATGTAGCTGGAGCTGCAGAGAAGGCAGGCCCATTAACAATGCACCTTTGGTGCACCAGCTTTCAGACTTGCCCCAGTCCCTCAATGGTTTTTCAGGCAAAGTGTTAGCAAAATGATTATACGTACCAGGTTCCTAGGTTCAGGCTAAATGAGGACACTCTGACACCAGCCAAGTCTTCAAGGGCTTCAGGACCAGCATTTAGGGGTCAGGACTCACTCCAACAGAAGCCACCAGTAGATCCCAGGGAAGGTCCAATTGAAACTGGCCAGAGGGGCTAATTCTGGAATGTGGGCGTTTTGCAGCTTTTGTCGGACCTCAGCTAACTGATACTTGGAGTCCACTTCTTTCACCTTGGATCAAATGTAAGCAGGTCTAGCTTTTTTGGTCTCCTCATAGGATTTACCAACAAGTGCAGTCTTTCTTCTGTCTTCCACAGGTCCAGTAGCATTCTGAAGAGTGTGCCCATGGATGCCACATTTATGCCTGGTACTACCATATGAGTGGGATGACTTTCTTAACAAAAGGGAAATATTCTGAGGGATAACCATACCCACTTTTGCAGAACTTCCTGTGTGTCCTACTGCAAACAATCCTGGAGTGCCCCCTCTTTCTAAATCCAACATTGCATTACCGTTCTTCCTCTCTGTTGAGCTCCTGTGCCCACCCTAGAGGTGTAACCAGGGAAACTGACAACCCCTCCCCCATTGTTCCTCAAAACCGGTGCTGGTACAGCTTTTGCACACTGGGATCAGTGACTGGCTGACTAGAAGGACAAAAGATGTGGCAGGCACAGACATTAGCTAGATCTACCTGTGATAGTGAGCACCTCCTTGAAGTTAATTAAGTTCCTAGGCACTGCCCAGATGGTGATCCTGTCAAGGAAAGAGGACACCTCCCCACACCAAAGGCCTTTGTTTTAGCTCTAGGCACAATTTCACTCTTTAGCACATGGGTTATAGTTGTATGATCATTCAATTGGAACACTAGATGCTTTAGGCAGGTATGAGGTGACTTTTCAAAAGTACCTTTTATGAAAGCACAAACCCACCCTTCCCAACCAAGGAATTTGGCTTGTAATAAATATTTTACAAAGTGCAAAACTGACCTTTCAACTGGTTCCTAGGCAGAAATAACTTTGATAAATTTAATAATGTATCCTAAACCTTTCCTATGGAACAGCCAACCCTCCTACAGTGAAAATAGGTTTTACACCATTGTCACTGAAAAGACATACTTGACATTAAAGATTTACATATGCTACTTTGAAGTACAGTATATCCTGCTTATGAACACGTAAGGTGTGCTAAGGGGTGACATATTAATATCTAAAAGGATGGTTTAGATTTTGTCAGTTCAAATTTATAGTTATAGAGCTGCAAGTATGGGCTACAGTAGCAGACAGGCAGTCATGTTTTGCACTGTCACTCTAATAGTGGCGCAAGGAGTGCTGCAGTTTTGCTAGTGACATTTGACTTAAAGGCCATGGGTAAATGCTGTAGAATGTACAGGGGACTTATAGGTAAGTTATATATACCAGTTAGGAGTATAACCAATTAATATGCCTTAGGGGTGAGGGCACATGTACTGTGGCCTGATTAGCAGAGTTCCCATGCACAAAGCCAAAAAGCCAAAAAAGGAGCATCATTCTGAACAAATAGAGCTGAACATGCAAAAAGAGGTATTTTCCTAGAACACCTCCTAGCGTCACTTACACTAGGATCTTTCCCACGGTTCAAGGATCATTGGTCTCTGGTATAACAGGGAAATATAAATGTTCTTATCAATTTGTTGGTACTTAGCTTGTTATAAGGTATGGAGAGTGAAAATTAAAATTGTCATAGATGTTGGTAAGTTTTCAGTTATGTAAAGGTTTGATCATATTTTGAGCTATAGTTGGGTTGTTTTGGGACAGTAGATAAACAACGAAGTTGGAGTTGATACCTCACACTGTATAGTTGCATATATTTACAGGGTTTACATTAGAAAAACAAAATGGTTTGGAGCTCAGTAAATGTCTTGTTCAGTGAATATTTAATTTGCCCATTTCACATTTTACCTATGTGCATTTTTCACAACTTATCTTTTCATTAACACAAACGTAAAACATGTCATTGCAACCACTACAACCTTTGTTGGACAAGGTATTGGAAAATTGCCAGTGGTGTAACACAAAATGATGGGACCCCTCATGCAGAATGAGCACACCTTTAGTCTCTCTCTCTCTTATCTCATAGATGCTCACTGACCTTAGGATGAATGGGACACTCAAAGGGCTTTGGGCTCATTAAAGGGTACCACCCACCTCTGCGCAGCAAAGGCTGCAGTGCCTGAGTTATGCTCCTGAACACGGAATGCTAGTGCTCCTTAGATGCTATTCGAATACACAGTGCCTAAGGACTTCCTACAAAGTGTACTTACTTACTTTTAGTGTTGTCAGCCTATCCGGACAAAACAAACTCACAATTACAAGTAAAAAGCATTACTTGAGAGTACATTTAAAAGTCACATATTAAAATACAAACTTGTCAATAAAACTATGATTAACGATCAGTTAATTCACATACGTCATCACACAAGGCTAAAACCACCTAAAGTAATCATATATATGCTTTGCAACAATGGCTAACTGATCCTGCCATTACTTTATCACATGATGCACTAGTCAGCTCCATACAAGTATGATGAAGCTTAAATTATTTGTTCTTGTCCTAAAACTGATCAGATAGGACCATGTAATTAAACCCCCTAAAGTAGTAATGTTCTAGAATATTTGTCCTATCATATATTCAACAGCATTGCCTACAGTGCTTACTTTATATCAAAATAATTAAGAATTGCCTATTATGTCGGAAATCGTGATGTTACTGCAAAAATATACATCCTGCTCCACCATTTTCCCCAAAGAAACTTGACTGAACTAAAAACATTTTAACACGATAATACTTGCAGACTGTTAATATTGCAGTTATTAGGATTCTGAGAGGTGAAAATGAATTGATGATCTTAATTTCCACTGCTCCGAGATATATGCTGAAACAGTCATCACAATGTCTTTTTCATCAGAGCGCATGCACAGCACTTCAGCTTCTTTACACTTCCTGACACCATGCTTTTTAAAAAGTGTTCGTAAATACAGTTTTCGAAGTTCAATCATAAAATGACATAATAAAAGAAAATGAACTAATGTTTCTTGACCACCAAAAGTGAGAGGCAGCAGTCGGATCGCCCCAATCAAACATGATGCCACTTTTGGATCACTGAAAGCAGCGGTAATGTACCCATGCAAAATTTTAAATAAAGAGATCTTTTTTCCTCAGGATAGATACTGTCAATGAAGCTGGGTTAAGTAAAAAGCAGCACTTTAACAAGAGGCCGGGTAAATTACAAATCATTAAAGTCTTATGTTACTAATACGCCTTTATGACTGTAGCAAGGCTATGTTTCGTGATTTTTTTGGGGTGAAACCAAAGTTCTTCTAAGCCTATGGCAGCCAAAGAAGTTAAAACGTGATTGAACGAGGGCAACTTCTGATGTTTTTGTGCGTTCATATTATTAATCATTGCAGCTTTATATAATTTCAATTCCTCCTGTGACCAAATACAAATCCAGTATCTTATTGGAGCTACTACTAAATAGTCTTCATTTTTTCCCATTTGGAAATCCGTTCCTATTGCGTCCATAGGATTACCACGACCTAGATAGAGCAGTTGTCATAAAAATTTGTTTTTAGTTATTTATGTTGCTGGGATATTATTTGTGTTCCTGGGAACTTTTTACATACCCAGATCTCTGCACCATACAATGCAGCAGCCCTCGCTTTTATTTTATACGCCAGCAGTGTAGATCTTTCAGACTAGTTCCCCGTAGATTTTGCAAGTCTATTACAGCTCTGACTTGTTGGGCCAGGGAGATATTGCTTTTATATACCTGTGGGTTCCAGGCCAATTTATCATCCACCCTGCACCCCAAGTAGTCATAGGTCGCTACTTGGTCAAGAGACCTGTCATTAACCTTGAAGGTAGCTTGCAACTTCTGTTTTTTATTGAGAATCATACATTTTGTTTTACTTATGTTGATTGTTAAGTTCCTTAATGCACAAAATAACTCGAAGCACTTTAGTAGATCATGCATCAATATCTCTTTTCTTGCTAATAACACAGCATTATCTGCAAAAAGCAAAATAGGTATACTTTCATTAGCTAGTTTCGGTACATCGAAGTTTAGATTCTTCAGTTTTTGATCCACTTTGTTTATGTAGCAGTTGAATAGCATTGGAGCAAGAACACAACCTTGTTTAACACCTCGCTGGACTGAAATCTCTGCTGTATAGTCATTTCTTGTGCTTTATCTGACCCTTGTGGTGTTTCCTGTGTGCAGTAAAATTAGTAGCCTTAAAATCTTTCCAAGGGTACCATCAGAAGTTGCCATAATATTTGATGGCCCACGCTGTTGTATGCTGTTTGAAGATCAACAAATACCAAGTACAGCGGGGAGCTTTTTAAGAAGAGGTAGTTGGAACAGATCATATTCAGCTTGAAGAGTTGATCTATTGTGCTTTGTCCTCCCTTAAAACCAGCTTAATATGGTGATAGTAAATCCCCTTCTTCTAACCACTGGTCTAACTGAAATTGTATCAGTTTGGCAAAAGTTTTTCTGACACTTTCAGGCAGTGAAATTGGCCTGTAGTTGCACACCATGTCCTGGGGTCCCTTTTTATGTATTGGAACAATTACTGATTTTGTCCATGATGGCAGGATTTCTTCAAGGGACCAAACGCTGTTGTATAATCGAGTTAAAACTGGTAGCCATAAGGCTAGATGATAGACGTCCAAAGGAATTCTGTCTGGGCTTGCCACCTTGTGCGGATTTTGTGAAAGGATGGCTTGCGCAATTTCTTTCTCACTGAATTCTTGCACTGCCACCGTAGCACGGAGTGTAGCATGATTCATCTGTCCTGGCTTAATCTGAGGAGAACTATTGGGAACATATTCATACACCTTGGACCACTGAGCCATTTTCATACAGTTCTTAAGCAGCATCATTGTCTCGCTTGAGTTGTGATCACTGTCTTCCAACACTTGCTTATGACCTATTAGATCATTGATACTTTCATGAGTAATCATATCCTCTCCTCGGTACAGAGTGGTAAAGTGATCTACCCAGAGTTGTGGACTGATGTTCAGTTCCAAGTTTTTGGGGGATCCTTCGCATCCCCGCCTAACTATTTCCCAAAATGTTTTTGAATTTCCCTTCAAGATTGCATCTAGGAGGTCTCCCCAGGGCTTATGTGGAAAAAAATTATTTTAGTATTTTAGTAATTTCTTATATTGTTGCCTACAGTCTAAGAATAGAATAGTTGCTCATTGATGTTGCTCGAGTGCTGATTCTTTAATGCTTGTGATAGTACCTTTTTTAATTGTATGCACTCATCCTCAAACCACCCTTGGTTGGCCGCTAGAATGTTTTTAACTTTCTTAGCTCTTTCTATCAATGTTTGTACTAGAAGATTGTTAAATTTTTACAGAAAGAGGGAAAGCTCATTGCCTGTTAGGTCTAAAATCGTAGAGAATGATGACATACAGATTTCACTAGGGGTGTCGATATGAGGTTCGCACTCGACTGCCATTGCGATATTTTTCCTATTTGGTCTCAAGGCTCTTATTGTGAGATTTCCCTTATATGGAGAAGCAGGTTTCCAGGAGCCCATATCCTGATGGACCATCCCCTTTAGCAGTGGATCATGATCACTTTTGATCCTATCCACTACTACCATGTCTATCACATAATGCCAAGCTCCAATATTTATTGCCATGTAGTCAAGGGTACTTTGCCTTTTTTCAACTCGGAAGGTGGATTTTGATACTTTGTCTGATTTGGTTCTTCCATTTAAAGTACGAATCCCACCTTCAATTAATGCTTCAATAATTAGTTCTCCTTTCTTTGAGGCTTGGCATCGTTCAATAGGGGGGATCGGAATATTCCAAACATTATCTTCTTCTAATAGTAGTTGATTCCCTAGGATGGGAAGTGGATTGGTGTTAGAATCACCACGTATTAGTAGAAAGTTATTGCAGAACTGGAAAGGACACCCCTCCCTGGATCCAATTGTGGATTTCCACTGGTCTCCAGTTCTTTTCTTTAGGATCTGCTCCTTGAGGAACCGAACTCCTGGCTTCATTTGAACCCAACTAATCAGTGGAAAATACAGATTCACTATTTTAAATGACCATGCCTCATGTTTCTTTGCTATTGTGTTAATGTCCTTACTTAGTCCATGTGACTTGCTACAGAATTTCCAAGTAGCGATGTTCTAATCCAAATGGTCAAACCCCCAGTTGGTCTACCTTTGTATTGTTTGGTTGCAGATAGATAAAAGGTGTAATGCCCATCTAAGTTGATGGCATTTGTAGACCATGTTTCCTGGAAGCAACTAACATCTTGTTGTTTAATAAATTCTATCCAATGATTGTTGTCAGTCCTTGCTTTTAGGCATGCAATATTCCAATTTAGGATTTTTATTGGTGGTCTTATTCCATCTTTTATTATCTGAGAGTCCTTTTTTTGCTACAAGCTTCGATACGGCTGATCTTTGTGTGTTTGTGGCTATAGTGTTATTATGGGGTGTTCCTTGGGGTATTGACTAATAGACAGAACCTCATGTTACTTAGATGTATCCGTTTAGGTAGTAGTTGATTGGAACTAATTGCTCCCTGCAATATCGAGCCAAAGTTATCTTTAGGCTCATGCTGATTTTGTGAGTGTTGTATTTGTGCTTTTTGGGGAAATATAGATGGATGCAGTTCCATTTGTGGGATATCAATTCTTATACCCCAAGTCTTCATCAAACTGGACTGAGTTAGGATCTCGTTTGCTATCCATGATGAGGCCCAGGCTGTTTCTGAAGATTACCTGTTTGTTTGACCCTTTTCTTTGTATAAATCTTATCGAAAGCAAATCAGTAGATGTTACATTATGCAAGCCTGGCAGGGAGTTGACAAGTCATAAGATGTCACTCCTATTTAGAATATCTTGACTCTTTCTCAAAGAATACTCAGGGGTAAGCATCTCCTGCAACCAAAAGCATCCAGCAGATGCAACGGTATATTGCTTTAAAAAATCTGACATTTCAGGAAAAAGTTATAGAGTAAAATGTGGAGAAAAATGGCTGTTTTTTTCACCTCAATTGTAATTTTTTAATTTTTTTTATTTGAGCAGTTTTTTTCTGTAGGAAAGCCTTCTAGGATCTACACAAATTACCCCTTGCTGAATTCATAAATTTTTTTCCACTTTCAGAAATGTTTTGCTGTATGGGATCCAGCATTGGTTTCACACCCATTTCTGTCACTACCTGGAAGGAGGCTAAAAGCACAAAATATAGTAAAAGTGGGGTATGTCCCAGTAAAATGTCAAAATTGTGATGAAAAATGTGGTTTTCTGATTCAAGTCTGTCTGTTCCTGAATGCTGGGAGATGGTGATTTTAGCAACACAAACACTTTGTTAATGCCATTTTCAAGGAAAAAACACAAGCGCTATTTTCCCTTTTTTTTTTTAAACTAAAGTTTTTGCTCTATTTTGGCTAATTTCTTGGTCTCCTTCAGGCGAACCCACAAACTCTGGGTACCTCTAGAATCCCTAGGATGTTGGAAAAAATGGAAGCCAATTTGGCGTGGGTAGCTTATGTGGACAAAAAGTTATGAGGGCATCAAATAGCCAAAAAAGGCCTGGCACCCGAGGGGGAAAAGCCCTGGCAGCGAAGGGGTTAATTGAAATATTATGCGTTAATTGAATTGACTGCAGTGAGGATATTTGTAACTGCCTGGCCCGTAGGTGCTCCAGTTTGGCCCCCACCAACACCGCAAGTTTCCCTCTGTAGCTGCACTGGGGCAGCACAAGACATGGGGTCCTGTTCCTGCGACCAGTCAGCACTTGAATTAAGATAGTTGTAGTAGTTTGTTGTAGTGTTCGCCCGGCGAGTATGTTTGTCTGGAAGGGGAAGACAAACCTTTAATCTCTGGTTATGCTGTATTTGCTTGATATTTCTTGTCTCCCTATTTTCAACCAGCTCGGGCATCCCGTTTTATTCTGTTGTTGTCTGGTTGGTGCTTTTATGAGGTAGCCCAGGCTTGTAGTACTTCCCTCCATTTATCTCCCAGCCAATATAACACATCCAGTATCATCGATTTCGCTCTGGCCTTTTTTTCTATGGGTACAGTGTCAACAGTGTCATCAGTATTAACTCGGGTTGGCAGAAAGAGTTTCAGAGTGGACATCCCATTCACCATCTCCACTACCTCGTTTTCATCACCTGGGCTTCTGGATCTGGAGACCCTTACATCAGCCTCTATCTGACTTGCAGGTTTTACTGGGGTTGGAAACGCGATTCCAGGTTTCTGCTCTAATTCCTGCTCTAATTCCTGCTCGAATTCCTGTTTAGCTCTTAGGGTTTTGCTATGTATGTTATAGCCTTCTTGTCCTTCTTTAATTTTCCCTGTGTTCCATAAATATCGGGGGATTATTACTGTTTTTTGGGAGGGTTCTTTATGAGTACTTTATGGGTTCTTTGTTAATTTCTCTCAAAACTCTTCTCAGAACAATTTTGACAATTAACTGACTACTTTCCTTAGTCTGTTAATCTTCTGCCCCTTGCAGTCACCTCCTTGCTTTACTTTACTATGCTTGTACCTGACCACTGCTCTCTGCCTCCTCAGTATGGTCCTTGTGAGCCTTGACAGCCCCACTAATACAACACCTGCCTTGCGTGTGCTTTGTGTGGCAGAGCCAAGCCACAGCGCAGTCAAGCACAGCAGTCAGGCGCAGCCCATGCAGGTGGATCCTCAGTCCTCAGTCCTCAATCCTTGCCCCCAGTGTCGAGATCTGGCAGGATGGCTAGCTGGTTGGCTACACAGAGGGGCCCGAGGCTGGACCCCTGTCCCCAAAATGCCTCAAAAACAGCAGGAACATGCAGCAACAAGGAGGGGGCAGGGCAGAACCCCCCCGTATCGCTGGGCGCCCATGCATGCCAGATGCCAAGTGCGTGGGCAGGCTAATGGATGGCAGGTGGGGTAGAGGAACTCAACCTCTCCCCGGTTCAGTACCCGCTCAGTAACCACGCCCGTAGCACCCCAGCACCTGGTATCACTTCAACATGTGGCCCCCTTACGATGCTGTGGCAGCACTTCCCCTGCACCTCTCCTCGCACCTCGTCTCTTTGCCAGGAACCACCCGGCACCAACGTCTACCAGCATCCACAGCATCCATCACGGAACAGAGTGTAAGAAAATCTGTGAAAATGCTACCTGGAAAGCATGTGTGTCAATGCAGAAAGGCAGAGGCATTACACATAAGTCATGAAACTGTATTCCAGCAAAGCAGAGCAATATCAGTTCCCAGGGCTCACCACAACAATCTGGTTACAGGTCAATTATTAACATGTACAAGATGCCTCAATAAGTTGTCAATCTGGTGTTTCTCTGCTACTTCCTCCCGCTTATTTTTTTTCAGGGAATAAAATTATGAGTCAAGCATTCCAAAAACTAGACAATATGGGCCTGATTCTAACTTTGGAGGACGGTGTTAAACCGTCCCAAAAGTGGCGGATATACCACCTACCGTATTACGAGTCCATTATATCCTATGGAACTCGTAATACGGTAGGTGGTATATCCGCCACTTTTGGGACGGTTTAACACCGTCCTCCAAAGTTAGAATCAGGCCCTATATGTTTACTAGTATCTGTTATGCTCATAATACAATTTCCTAAAAAACAGGACAACAGGGTTTACCAAGGTAGGGAGCCAAAGTCAATAGGGCCAATCCTGCGATAATGAATACACTTTTCTCAGAGTTTTGAAGAAAACAAGAAGAATCAGTCACCAAAGAAATTATAAAAAAAATACAAGAAAATGCTCTCTTTTTAAAACCCTTTTGAAGGTATGCCATAAACAACAAATGCACATCTGCAAAAAGTTACATATTTTTAAGTGAAATAAAGCCCAGGTAGGCAAGCATATGATTCCTGTGGCACTGGACCATGCCTGCATTTTATCAAGATGGTCTATAAGTAAAATTCAATTCCATTTCTTAATCAGTAAAAGAATATCACAATAACCATTATATTGTGAATCACAGTTGAATTTTTTCCATCATGTAGTTGTGGATCTCTGGTTTGGGCACAGACTTGAGTGTCCTCAATGAGTTGTGCCTAGTCCTGTACATGAGACTCAGGGCATCTGGGCAGAAGATGCGCAACTGGAACAATGATTTGGTGTAATACACAGTAGAATATATGGAGTAGGCAACCATATTATTGTGTGTACAAGATCACCAATTAGGGGTTCATATTTGAATTGGAATGACCTGATGAAATTCACATTGGCTGTAGCTGTAACAGTTTGAAATCACACAATGAAAATATATACATTTTCTGGGATACAAAATAAAGAACAAATAGATAAAGTGACAATTTGTTTGAACGTTTTAGTTTTTTTAGGGTGCACCATTATATGTGTGAAAGAAATGTTAAAAAAAGGTTTATTAAACTTGGAGAAAGTTTGTAAAAATATTTTTTGTTAATTATTATTGTAAAATATTTTTGTATATTTATTTTAAATGTAGAACAAAACAAACAATGTTTCAGCACTATTAGGTTAATTTTGAAATATATATATATATATATATACACATACATATATATATACATATATATACATGTATACATATATATATTTTATTATAATAAAATAATTTTACTGACTTTTAAATAAAAACATAACGGCCCATCTAAAGTAAAAATAATGCATTGATAAATATTTAGTGATTTATACAGTACATTAAAAGTAATTTCTTTATAATTGATGAAAAAAATTCAATCTTACATTAATTTTTAAATTAGAAAACCTTGTCAAATATGTTATAATTCAGTGATAACTATGTTTATTTTTATTTATTTATTAACATTAAATTATATTTATTTATATGTTTAACTACTTTAAAACAATTTATTTTATTTAACATTGTTTACTATGGCAGTTTGTGAAAGGCATATTGGTGATTAATGCATCATTCACAGACCCGGCAATACTCGTCCACAATTCGCTATTAACTAAGGGTTGTTCCATCGCAAAAAGCGGTTCAACTCATGTCCAGGTGAAAATTGCACTAATAGCTCTGATTTAAAAAAAGGAATCAGCAGAACATGCACACATCACATAAATGTGCCATCATTTCAAAGGTTATGCATGAATCCTTCTTGAGGGATTTCATTGCTATTAAATGCTCAGCTGGAATGGTGAAAGATAGCACTTCTAAAACTATTGTGGAATGCAAGTCCATGCAATCAGACCTACCCACAAGCCAGGTCAGAATGAACTTGATGGACAGACGACTTAACACCATGGAATGCCAGGTGTTACTACTCATTTAAATTTGGGGTTTTGTGGCAGTGGTGGTTGAGAACAGGCCGCCAAGTCGGCAGCATTGTGACCGCTGCATTCCTACGTTCCCACAGAACTAACGGTGTGTTGACAAAACAGTAATGGCAGTGGCATGCTTTGGCTCTAGTAAGAGCCTGAAACCAGTGCCAGCCAGCAAGTTGGGTGCACTATATTCTAGCAATTTTTCTAGCAAGTGACACAGGGTGTGCACCCGACCGGTCGACATTAGGGGCTGTCTGTGAGTGACAGCTCACATTCTAGAAGTGCTAAATCGCCCAAGGCCATTGCTGGAGGACTTTTCATGCCTTTCAACCAGCTGAAGGTCAGCGGAAAGGCAGGCCCTGATCAGCCTGGCAGTGAATGTTGTGGGCCCGCCTCCATGGGCTGTCTCTGTTTTTCCCGGCATGGGAGTTGGAATATCTCGGAGGTGGTGGTCTTGTGGCGGTCTTCCCTCACCCTTCATAATGTGGCAATAAGACCGCCAGGGAAGTGAGTGGGAAGACCAACCAAAAACACAATGGTGGGACTTCCCGTTGTTGTCAGAATCTGGACCTCTGACTGTATTCAAGAACTCAGGAATCTACATGAGAAAACTATGGACTTGGAAGATAGGAGTTACTGTGATAGTGTCTTGTACTTGAGAGTCCCTGAAAGTGAAGAATGAAATGAGCTGTCTTTCCTGACAATCTCTGTTGCAGAATTGGTAGGCCAAGACTTTTCACCTCCTACGAAATTGCAGCTACATCCTCCATTTTTAAAAATGTTGTCCAGAAAAATTTGGCCCAGATCAGCAATGTATACCCAAGCTAAATTACTTCTCTAATGATCCAAAAACGTAATTCAAAAATGAAAATGTCTGGACAGCAATTTTTTACGGAGGTATATCAGAGGGCCTGGCTTAATTACTTCAAGTCCTTTCATTGACGTATAATTATTTTCTAAAAATTCAGGTGCAACTTGAAATGTTTTTTGTGTAATCTCAGGCTTCTTTGTGTATGCTGTGATCATCAAGACATTTTGCAGCATGTTATTTGTTTCTACCCTGTGCATGCAGCTGAATACTGGCTGAAGCAACTCCTTAATAAAACAGGTACTTGAAAATGCACAGAGATGGTATGGTTCTGCTTAGTCAGAAGACATTTGTAGGTGATGTCTAAGAGACTATGGCCCTCATTCTGACCTTGGCGGGCGGCGGAGGCCGCCCGCCAAAGTCCCGCCGTCAGGTTACCGTTCCGCGGTCGAAAGACCGCGGCGGTAATTCTGACTTTCCCGCTGGGCTGGCGGGCGGTCTCCTTCAGACCGCCAGCCAGCCCAGCGGGAAAGAGGCTTCCACGATGAAGCCGGCTCGGAATCGAGCCGGCGGAGTGGAAGCTGTGCGACGGGTGCAGTTGCACCCGTCGCGTATTTCACTGTCTGCGCAGCAGACAGTGAAATACATGTAGGGGCCCTCTTACGGGGGCCCCTGCAATGCCCATGCCAGTGGCATGGGCACTGCAGGGGCCCCCAGGGGCCCCGCGACCCCCCCCTACCGCCATCCGGATCTCGGCGGTCCGACCGCCGGGATCTGGATGGCGGTAGGGGGGGTCAGAATCCCCGCGGCGGTGCAGCAAGCTGCGCCGCCGCGGAGGATTCAATGGGGCCGCGGTACACTGGCGGGACCCCGCCAGTGGTGCCGGTCCGACCGCGGCTTTACCGCCGCGGTCGGAATCCCCATTGGAGCACCGCCGGCTTGTCGGCGGTGCTCCCGCGGTCCTCCGCCCTGGCGGTCAAAGACCGCCAGGGTCAGAATGAGGGCCTATGCCTCTAGGATACCGCATAGGAAGAGCTTGGGAGAACTACAAACCATTTATCACATGCTAGCAAGGATGTTTCAATGACTGTTAAATAGGAATGTAATACAATTGGGTCTATTATGTAACTGTTTCAGTTCCAAATTAGGGTTATTGAGTGAACATTTTTTATCTACTAACTTGTGGTATAATTGTAATAACTGGTGATTTTTCATTACTATTTTTTAGTTTCTGTAATATTAGGTCTCTGAAACCTATGTTTTATAATGGATACAATATTGTATGTTTCATTAACAAAAAGCACGTGCTTGGATTAGAATTTTTGTTTAACCATGGACTTTGTAAGAGTATATTCATCACCTGATTTTGAGCTGCTACATCTATTTTTGTTACTCGCGAAATGACCAAATTTATGTAGAAACTGCTTCTGGTAGTGTTCTTTGAATGAAATATTAGAATGTTACTATAATTTAGATACATTTTTTAATGCTTTTATTGTGTTTCATAACACAGTTATGTTTAATGGGAGGCTGGTTTACCTTTGATCTCCTATTCCAAATCCCCTTGAAGTGAATATAAATGTGAGAAAATCATAATGAAGCTGAAGATTCGTCATCTCCGTTCTGGAATTTTATTAATGTTCGTTTTTTCTCATCTTTATTTATTATGAAATACTTTTTTCTTTTCTAATCATACCTATTTTGATTAGACAGAATCAGTGCTTAATTTGTTAACACATAAGTGCCAGGGCCCAATGTATTCCACTCTTGCAGGTACCACCCAAAGCTCCAGCCAATGCTGCAGAACGCCAGTGTCAGCATAATCTAATAACCCTCACACTTTAACATGTATGACAGGTTGCGCAGTTCCAGGTACTCCAAGCTGTAGCGATCCCTTGATGTTGCTAGTTTTATTGTTTTGTTTTCAAATACATTGAATTGCTGAATTTGCTTCTATAATGCCCAGCTCAAAAATAGGCTAAGAATGCAGACATATGGCAGTGTTAAAAATTGTCATTGCCCAGTGCTGGGCAAGCATCCAATGTAGTTACAATGTAGCGCAGTGGTCAAAGCAGTGCCTCAAAAGCTAGAGATCTGGGTTCAAGCCTTCGAGTCGGTGATTCTGGGCAAATCCCTTAATCTCCCCGGTCCTGGATGCCCTCAATAATGACAAACTGTGCTTTATAAATCTGCCCTTTACATTGCTCCACTTGTGTCTTTGGTCTTGCTTATCTTCTCATTAGTTAGTATGGATCTAGGTGTTGTTTAGAATTTTCCAATTGGTACATCCACTTTCTGATTTAGAAAATGCCATCAGTTCTTCAATACTGTCATCACATTTATAAACCTGTTTAACGCAATACTGTTTGATCTGCTGCAATATTTAAAAGTGAGTGTAATATTGCATTACCTTATCACCATCTGAAAAAATCATTCCATCGCTGGCCCTTTTCCAAGTAATTTCTGGAACTGGTTCTCCCTCTGCTTGACAAGTAAGAGTAGTTTGGCCATTCTCAACTGTAGTTTCGTTTTTAAGATGTATAATCTGTGGCTGTACTGTAAAAAGAAAACATTCTCTTATTCTCAAAGCGTGTCATTTGTTTTAATTACTACGGCAATATTTCCTTGTTCTTCAGACTGCTGCAATACTAACTGTAAAATGTTTCATTTGTATTCATAGTGGGACAAATGAACAGCTTCTACTACCTTAAAATAAAAATCTTTGGAAATAATCATTAGCATTCTGGATGAAAACAGTGGATTGTGTGCAACAATTTACGGAAGAAAATAATTTTTGACCTGAACGTCAGTCAATATTCCTAGTTTGTAGTATGTGTTTACTGCCTCTACACAAGACTCAGTGCAACCCTACTGAAATAGTGCTATATATGAATTGAGGAGGCAAGGTACAATTGGTATACAATATTTTAAGGAAAGTAAGGACAATCTTTTCATGCTGTCATTTGTTAAATGCCAGCATCCCAGTGGTGGTTAGGGTTTTACAAATAGTGTGATGTCAATGTACACCCAAATTGAACAGAAGTCAGCAAGCCTGACAACTTTAAGGAGTATGTGGGGGGTTGCCACTATCAGTATACACTGAACGTACAGGTTTAAACTGGAGATGCATTAGTTCACTGCTAATGGCTAGAGGCTAGAGAATCTGAAGGTACAAGTCACTTTTTCAAAAATACCAGCTTTAGGTATTTATTTTGTAGATGCAGTGTGCACACATTTTGCTACCTAATGCAATATTTTCACTTTGAAAAACGGAATGAATTCCCAAAGCATATACTTACACTGTTCATTAAAAAAAAACACTATGTTAGACCTATAATATCAACTTTTCATTTTTAGTAAATAATTTCCAAGCATTGTTTTTGTCATTTTCATCATATTTAAGGTACTAGTGTAACGCATAGAAATATTCTGGCTTCCATGACTGTGTGGCATAACCTCATGCTATGGATGTGTGCAATATGTTACAATTATCAACGATAATGCCACTGTGAGCCCTGAACCCAAGGTTTGATTCGTGGAGTCATGGATGCCAACTATACCCCATCATGGCCACTATTATGAAGTGACCAAAATTATACCAACATCGCAAAAGCACCCTGGCAGCCAAACTCTCTGTGTGAACACATACACACCGAGATGAACATGCACATACCACCACGCACACACAATATAATACTACACACTCATAGAACTTGACTTTTTCTTTTTTAAATGAATTTGAGATAAATTCCACTTGACCTGTTTCCCTCTCAAATGATGATTCTCTACTACGCTCATGAACCCACTGGACTCAGTCCATGTCTCATGGCAGGCAATTTGCCATCACTATTAGGCTGATTGACAGTTCAAGGCCCATAACACAGCCAATCAGAATGCAGCTTTGCTGCTCAGCAAGTTATTAGGATAAAGAGCCTTCAATGTAAGTATGTTAAACGGCCCTTTACGTAGCTTTGTAACACAGATTTATAACATTCACATTGAGGTCTGTGGGCCATGATTTCAGCATCAAACTTCATTACAGAGCACATGGACTACCAGACTGTAATGATCCCACTTTGTAACTATGCCACTGTGATTAGCAGAGCAAATGTTGCTATAATTCACACTTTTAGTTCATTTCCCTTGCCTTCAGAGGTGCCTGATCTCTGTGGCACAGTGAGTGTCCTCAGAGTAAAAAAAAAGACAATTACAGGCTTTTCTCTCACCAAATAATTAGACAACTAAGCCAGCACCTTTGTGTTCTGATTTGTTTGAGATGTAAACGTATTTTTCACCACTTCCTCCATGTTGACTATTGGGAGAGCCCTAGGTAGAGCCGCATTTTGCATTTTGGAAAGGGAACTAATAGGGAGAGTAGAGGGTGGAGTAATGGAATAGGGCTGATAGAAATGTATGTGCTGACCGTCATTTCCTTTCCCCAACACTTCTAATCGGCTTCTTCCAGTTCAGGACTCTTTTCTGATTGAAATGTTATTGTCGAATGTCCTGGAAAGTGTAATAGATTGACAACTTTCATGTGCATGTTATCACGTATTCCGATACATATATATATATATATAATAATCATGTCCATGTGACCAAGTCTCTATAAAAGAAGATCTTGCAGTATGTGCCCATCTCTGCATAGAAACATACATAATAAGTTTAGTATTTTTTTTTATAAATATTTCATGAATTCAATCCATGGAACGAAGCCAGAACTATATGTAGTTCAGTCTTTTTCGGAATTGGAGGAAGAGTCATGGCTCTTTAACTTCTGTCATATAGCATACAGAAACATGTCATACTATGTTAATTTGCTTAATATGTGTATTCAGCAACAGTGGCAGGGGCGGCTCCTACGCTATGGTGGAGGAGCGTTACCCCCTCCTTCCTGCCAGCAGCAGCAGCTGCAAAACCTTAATAGTAAAACCATAATAAACTATGCTTATTATTGTTTTACTGTAAAAGGGGCAGGGCCATGGGGCGTGACAGGGACGGGGGGTGCACAGCACTCTCCCTCAGTATGCATGTATATTTGTCTGGCTGTCTCGGGCTGGTCATACATACATGAGTACTAGGCTCTCTCCAACCTGGCATGGATTGCCAGGTGAGAGAGAGCAGGCAGAGACTCTCACTCTGCCTCGGAACGCACTGGTTGGGTGCTCCATCCTATCCTAACGCTGCTTTCATGCTGCCAGCAGCATGAAAGCAGCATTAGGATTGGACACAGGGTAGGCTGAGAGCCTGTGCCTGCAGTGGAGGACCAGAAATGATTGGAGCAGCGTAGCAAAAAAGGTACATTTAAAAAACAAATATTATATATATGTTTTTTTATCCAACCCCCGCCACATGCCGCGTCCCCCCTTTCCCTCCCCTGAGCTGCGACTGAACAGTGGGAAGGCCTCAGTCAGAATTTCTTCACTAGCTTCTTCCTCTTTGTGAAAATGTCAGGTGAGAGATTTGTATCATCCTTTCTGAACTGCAGGTAGTTTGGTTCTGACTTGAAGCTTGGATTGATACATTCTGCAGCTTGCATGCCTGGGTTCACAGTAATCTCCCTCTATGTTTCATTGTTTTGTGTGATCATTAGGTGATAGGGTCTGCTGTTGATGATTGCAAGTTTCTCTAAGGGAAGAAATATGGTGCACATTTTGAACACATTCTAGTCCTCTATTCCAGTGGGCTCAAAGGACTATGTGCACGGAATCCTTATAGCCACTGAAAGAGCTTGACTCACTTTCAATGCAGGTTTGTCAAATTCACATGGTGGCGAATTCAGAAATATATGGATGCCTGATTTTTTAGACTTAGCAGCATGTCCATGAGGTTTCTTGGGCACCCACTATAAATAATTTTGCAGTGGTCCAGGTATGCCATCAGAGGGGTTCTCATAAATTCTACTCAACAATATTGGAAATTCATTTCCATTCAGCAGAATATGTCTTCCTGGCAGATTTTCACCCAGTTTGGTTAAACCGTTTATTTTCTGTCTGGAACAAAATTGAGTATCATCAGCACACATTTTGAGGTTCAGATCATGCAGTTTATGTAGCTGTGCCAGAGGACATACACATATGTAAAAAGAGAAGGCATGTCATGGCACGTAATTTTGAGTCTCTTTCAGAAGCCAACAAATTGTCTTCGGTTTGAAACTATATTCACATGAATGAGATCCCCTGTATACCATCTACAGGTCTACTCAAAATGATGTCATGATCTAGAATGTAATAGGATGCAGAGAAGTAAATCAGTATCAAGTTTCAGTTATTATCTAAAGACAACAGAAATCCATCCATTGTGCACGTATGAAGCATCTAATCTTTAGCATTCACACCACAGAGAATCATCCTCAGATTCTTTATACATACAAGGGCATATTTAAGATCCCCTAGCGCCATCTACTGACACATTAGCGTCTTTCTTTTACACTAATTTTTCGTTAGATGGCCAAAATCCCTGTGCCAAAATCACAAAGTGGCCCAATGCAGGCATTTCACCACTTTGTAACCCTTTGCGCTACACTATGCCTGTGCGTTCCTCCGGTGGGGAGGCAGCAAAAATGGCACAAAAAATCGAACATGATTCCTTGCGTAATTTATTTCGGCACTTTTAACGTCTGCTCAGAGAAGGCATTAAAATGGGGCAAACCATTCTTTACAATGGACCCCTGTGTACTCTGCAGGAGTAGCTTAAAAATTTTGCAGACTACATCAATAGCGTCATAAAAAAGGATGCCATTGCACCCTATTCTGCCGCACGGTGTGCCGTATTTTAAATACAGAGCACACGTGGTGGCAGTAGGGGGCACAACTTTCCTTGAATCTGCCCCACAATATTTATCCATTCTAGTTTATTAATCCTTTTGTACAGTGCCAGGCATCACGTTTCTGGGTTTTCTGTCTATAATCAGTAAAACTACAAAAAATAAAATACGTCGTTAGATAAGCAAACTCAGGTTCATGCAGAAAATTCAGTGGCATTGATTGGTCATTATTGTATATGAACCAGCATCAAAGCCACCTTATAACTCTGCAGAGGTACATGAATTACATGTTCACCAATATTATGTTGTATTTAATATTTAAGTGCTCTTCTTGATTTGTTTTTCTAGGTAGTTTCTGTTCTGACCCCACAATTTTAACAAAGTTGCCCTCCATTTTGATATTTTACTTTTTTAGGGGTCCATAAGCCTGCCACATAACCAGGTTAGCGCTAGCAAACATGGCTAATTCAAGGATAAGCTAGAGATAACACTGGCAGAAGTCAAGCACAAGTTAGTTAGGTTACATCTAATCAATTATCAAACACACTTTTAACATATTGGTTCCCAGCACCTTTTGGCTATTTTAAAGCAGAGGCTGGGTTTAAAGTTTTGATCTTGATAACTTTAAAATGATCTATGATTTGCTTCTTGACAGTTATGACACTGGCATAATGAAGGTAAGTCAGCAGATTGAATGAGATGGTATTGTAGGTAATGCACATGGTCATGAATATTATTCTAGTAGGACGCAGAAACTAATGTACATCAACAAAAAGGGAAATAACAGTGGAAATAATGGTATATCTGTATTTAGTTTCCTGTTAATAATCATGCTTCAGAGTGAAACCCCCCTTTTAATAGACAGACTTTCCCTTTCAATATTTTTACTGTTTTTGCAATGCAGCCACAATATATAACACATAACCACAATATTATTTTAAGAATCAAACAAATAGGCAGACATATTTTGCAGAGCATCCTAGTCTAGAAGACGTTAGTGTGAGAAATTGGGTTACTGGGGTGTGAACTCTGGTCAAGAAGCAACCACAGTCCTTGTCAGTGTAAGGCACAAGGAAACTTCAAATTCACCTGTGATCATCACCCTGGTAACTTGGCACAGAGTAGTCAGGATTAACTTAAAGGCAATGTGTTAAGTATTTGTGCAAAACTTCAAACATCAACATAGTGAAAACACCAAACATAAAGGATCCCACACCAGGTCTGATAAATAGGGCTGAATTAAATAAATAATGTGAGACCAAAATGACAAAAATCCAATCATTAGAACCAGAGTTATGAATTAGTAAACAACAAAGTCTAAAAAAGACAAAGGGCTAATTGCGGTTATCTGGTTGCACTAGACTAGGTGAAAGTCAAAATTTCAGGCTGAGTGCAATAGACCACAGGTCATATACACTCCCAGGTTAGTACTGCTGAAGTTTTACCTTCTCAAATTTGTGCCAAGAATCCTGTTTGTGTTGCAGAGGACTGCGAGGAGCAAGGAGGCTGTCATTGAAGCGTGAGAGGCGGCTGGCATTGCAGGTGGGCTTTGCTGGAGCTTTGCTGTGGCCCTTTCTATGAGAGGTCAATGCTGCAGTGCAAACAGTTGAGCTGACAGACCTTTGCACTGATTTGCAGTGCGAGCAATGAGGTCTCTTTGCGAACAGGCCTGTTTGCAGTTGCAAAGAGCCCAAAAGCTCGATTTCAGAGCCCCTGAGCCACACCAAGGATCCATAACTTGAGGGGCACCACTTGTGGGTCAGGAACACACTGCAGCCTGTTCCAAGGCCTGGTGTAGGATGTGGGGGAGGCTTTTATGTCCCCAAGGGTCAGATCAGAAGGCAATCAGACTAGCCTTTGGAGCTATGACTGGGTATGAATGTTTGATTGGTTCAATATTGCGTCCATCATTTGTGTTTGTTTGCTTGTGTTGCCCTAAGTGCACCAGGTATGCCCAGACGTGGGTCCGGGGCACACTATGCCACTGGATTCAAGCTAGCCTGGCTGCTATAGGGTGATAACCTGAAACCGGTCCCAGGATGCTTGTTACTGGTCCAGGGAGGACCTGACCTGGCAGTTAACGCTGGACTGTTCCCATTGGGAACAGGGTCAAGACTGATGTTCATATGGCTGGTTCCAAACTAGGGTGGCATGGTGAACAAAATAATTGATGGATTAAACTCAGATCTGTGACTGGGAGTGACTGTTTGGTTGGTTCTGCATTCCGTCCATCATCTGTGTTTATTAACTTTCTAAAAGTTGCATTTTCCAGAATTTCAATTTAAAATACAACTTCAACATAAGTTAGGGTTTTAAATTGTGGTTCCAGAGACACCAAACATGAAGTGGTTACCTGTTGCTACCTGGGGATTACACTTATAAAATGGAATAAGGTAGCACCAATGTTATCTTAAGGGAGAAATAGGCCTTGAATTGGTGAACAGCAAATGTAAGACTTTTTTTACTACCAGTACATGTAAAACCTAAATGTGCATGCCCCACGTTTTAATGCATCCTGCCTCTGGGCTGTTCAGGGCCTACACTAGAGGTGACTTTTATGTATTAAAAAGGACTGTTTGTGTCTGGCAAAAGGTTTATTTTACCAAGTCACAATGGCAGTTTAAAACTGCACACACACACACACACATACACACAGGTTGCAATGAGGAGCATGAGACATGTTTAAGGTGCTACTTAAATGGGTTGCACAATCAGTGCTGCAGGCCCATGTGTAGCATTTAATTTACAGGCAGTGGCACTGGTAGTAAATCTTTACTAGGGACCTGCAAGTGGATTAATATGCAAATTGGTTATAATCCAAACTAAAATGTTTTCAGGAGTGAGCACAAGCATGTTAGCACTGGTTATTATTGGTAAAGAGCACAGATTGTGAAGGCCAACAAAAGCAAATTCAGCAAAAATAGGAGTGAAGGTAAAATGTTTGGGGGGTGACCCTGCAGAAAGGGCCAAGTCCAACTGTTAGCATATGTTTTGTATAGTGAGATGTTAGTCAATAGAAACAATCAATAATGACAATAACAACCCTAAGTAGAATGTGGGTTTAAATGGTCTCAACTAAAAATTGAGACAGGGTAGGAGGGAAAAGGAACAGTGCCAATGTAAATTACTAGACAAAAGAACACCTACAGAGTACCAGACTCATTATATTAATAGTGATTTCTACAATCCAAAGCAGCATGGAAACCCATTCAGAAGTTCAAGAGGCAAGGGCAAAATAATTGGTTAAGGAAACACGATGTGTGGAATATGTACCTTTAGAGTTTTGGCATCATGTAGTAAGCATCCCACAGCATTCCAGACAAGGGCCCCTGTCCTCGTCAAACATAACTGTTTGGTCCCGTAGTTTATATACAGGGTGCTAATGAGCCACAAGTTAAAGACATTCTGTTGTCCATTCCTACTGGGAAGACGTCCTAGATGAATGCTAGCTAAGTCAAATAAAAATCTTGGTGGTTAATAGGACAGTAGCCATTCGTCTCCAAATATGAGAAATTACTTGGTCTGAGTCTGCAGGTGTTTTGCAGGTTAGATAGTCACACTAGTGGTTAAAACTTGCAGTCATTAGTGGCCTGTAACAAAAGCCAAACCTCTAGCCAAGATCACAATGTATATGCAGCAAATCAGAGACTGGAACCTTGCATCTCCAGCAGAGATCATTAACACTAAGCTTTGCCTTATATAGTTTGGATGGGACCAATATATCATGTTGCATGATTTTGAAGGAAGTGTATTTAATTTGAGCTTCACACAAATATGTTTCATGCTTGATGAGTAGAAATAGGCAGTTAACTTCAGAGATTTCAGTGTCAATTAGCTTCTGCTATCAGACCCTCATTTCCTGGTGGTGTTGTGGTACAATCCGGACACAAGCCCTTTTGCTGTGTTCCATTTGCACAGGAAAGTATAAAACCAGGGACCAAATTCTGCCAGGTGTCACGGAATACAGTGCAGCAGCCAAAAATGCTGTGTTGAGTTGCAGAACAAGGAGATAGCAGGAGAGTGCCGTATTCATATAGATATGGTTATTTCCTCCCCTCTCCCTAGCGTTGGAGCTGATTTTAGCTGTTGTGTGCCACACACAAACCTAAGCACCGTAGTGCTAGGGTGTGTGAGTCTAGCATAGGTTTTGAACAGAAAGGTATCCTTTATGTGCAAAATACTATGCCTAGACAAGTGAAAAACATTTTCGTACTTTGTATGTGTGCTGTACAGTGCAACACACATGCAAAGTTGGAAAAACACAAAGAAATTAACACTTTTCTCTGTTTAACGCCTGCTTTTCAGCAACATTAATATTTGCCACTAGACTCTATCTGCTAATGTTAGTGACTAGGGTTTAGCATCAATAGGCATGGGTGATTGCATGGGAACAGCCATGTAGCAACCATGTAACGCCTGGTTGCTTCAAAGAGATGCAAAGCAGCGTTTCACACTGCTTTACGTTTCTTTGGGGTATTTTCCAGCGCAAAACAAGTTTTGCACTGGGAAGTGAATCAGGAAAAAACATTTTGTGCTGGTTAGCGTCACTTTAGTGGAGCTAACCCAGTGCAAAATGTTTGAGAATCTCCCCCCACCCTGATCTCTAATGGCTACCCAGTCCATGTCTCAGTGTCCAATATTTCCAGCATTGGAAGGTGCTGTGTTGATTCGTGTGTGCCGTTATTACCATGATGTTTAACAAAAGTGTTAGGAGCTTACGACTAAAACATTCTTTTATGTCTTTAGGTCATTTTTCATTAATTTTAACTTCTCTGAGGTTAAAGAAGATGCACGCTTCCTTGGACCACTTTTTGTAGCTTAAGTTTCTACAATCCAGATTTTGCTCTATGCTTTTTCATTCAATTTATGTAATACTTTTTAACTCCTTGTATAGTTTTCTTTACTGTTAAATATTTCACTTATGCCTTTCCAACGAAAGTCCTTCATTTTTGTAATTCCTTGCAGTAATTGCTGTTTTTTTTGCACAGTGTCTCAATTCACTTTCTCTGACGCTTCCCTTGGAAATTAGGACTCGTTATAAAAGTTGGGCAAGTATTAATCTCTTCAAAACTTAGACTATTTGAACTAGGCAGGAAGTGTATAAGAAGTCTGTGGATCAGCTTGAGGAAAGAACATTGCTGGTTTATTAAACAGAAGCCAAGGTTTGTTTCATTGAGATGGAATTAGTGGAGAACAATGTAGATTTTTAACTGTTATTTTTTTAAAATAGGGCATTAATACAATGAGTAGACAGAAGACGAGAACGTTTACACGTGTGTACCTTGTGCAAGCCATGCATAGGATAACACAACAAACAGTGGATCCGGGTGAGCGCTGCATGTATGGTTGTCAATGCCTTGCTGATGGTTCCAAAGATATGATGGGAAAACTAAGGGGCAGATTTATGGAAAGTGTCACTGCACCAAGTGCAGCGCCACTTTCCCTGTGCCCCTTAAAAACCCCCACCGCCATCATGTGTGTGCCATATTTAAAATATGGCGCACCATGGTGCAGGGTAGAGGGCAATGGCGCCATCTTTCAAGACGCTCTTGATGTATTCTGCAGTAGTAGCGCAATTGGCGCTACTCCTGCAGAGTACATAGGGCCCATTCTAAAGAATGGAAGCCCCCTTTTAATCCCTGCTCTTGAGCAGGCGTTAAAAGTGCTGTAAAAAATTGCATAAGGAAATCTCATAGATTTCCTTATGTCATTTTTCCAGCTCCCCTAACGGGGGACCGCTCCGTCTGCATACATAATGTCTGGCGCAGGCATAATGTACCGCAAAGGGTTACAGAGTGGCGCAATGCATGCATTTTGCCACCCTGTAAATAAGGCGCAGGGATTTCCGCCTCGTTGGGCCACATTATTGTCAAAAACAATGACGTTAATATGGTGCACGGTGGCGCTAGGGCACAATAAAAATGCCCCTAAAATCTATAGCAGTATTGATCACATTAGAAAGGATATCAGGTGGTTGACCATGAATCAGTTGTCTGTGCAGATAAGTACTCAACAAAGACTAGACAAATTCTGATAAAGAAACAAATAATGTGCAAGCCTGGCGAAGACATCAAGGGTGACATTGGTGCAGCTGTTAATTAGGCTAAGGGATTCTTTCAGGAGGGATACTTTTCTGAGTATGAAGAGAAAAGTAACCAGAGGCTCGGATATAAATGTAGATTCAGAATGCAATGTTGAAACACTAGGGCCCATATTTATACTTTTTTAGCGTAGCATTGCGTCATTTTTGGACGTGAAAGCGGCCCAAACTTACAAAATATAATTGTATTTTAAAAGTTTCCGTCGCATTTGCGTCAAAAAATGCCGCAAATGCGGCACTAAAAAAGTATAAATATGGGCCTAGGTAACTCCACCGTCTTTGTTAGAGAAAAAGATTTGGGTAAAGGTTTAAAGGTTCAAGGAGTCTATATTTTTTGCGGAATTAGTCATAGTATGAAAAAAAGACCCTCTAACAAAATGATGATTAAATAGCACCCAGGTCACCACCAAAACACAAAAGCTCATAAGGGGCAAAGGGCATTGCTTATCGAATATAATGCAATTTTACTGTGTAGTATTGTAGCACTGTAAAATCGGGTTTGGTTCAAATTCATTTGGACAAAAACTGGATGTGAGAAAACCCAGTTGGAACAAGGCAGAGCAGAATTCCATAGGGTAATTCAATGCCAACTGACTTGTAGTGAGGGTACGAGTGCAGAATGCATCCTGCAACCTCACACCAACCCCTTCTCAGATATGTAACAGTGGGGTGCTATCTTGCCACTATTTTGGGTAACATACACATTGAGAGTCTTCCATGTACGGGCCGCCGAGGGACACTTCTTGAGAATAGAAAGTAGGTGACCAGCAGTAGTTTAGCAGAGTAGGAGAAATGTAAAGTAAAATGATTTTGTGTAGATGTAGGTTTCCTTTTAAGTACTTTGGATGCCAAAACTTCCACTCCAAGTAGGTACCTAAGCAGAGATTCTCCAGTATGGGCATACCCTCGATGACTGTTGAAGAAATTGATGCTAAAGCATATGCAAGAAATGTGTTAACTTAAGAAGCATGGCAGCTCTCTGTGCAGTGTAATTGTGGCTCAGTGTGATGGTGAATTCCTTTCACAGTATAAGTGATTTGAATAGCCCGTTTGTTTTGGCAATGATACATTAGATGAGGTTAGTTTTGAAAGTTCAGCTGGACAAATCCGTGCAATTAAATGTTGTGACTGGGCAAGGTTCTTCCACGTTTAACAAATTTATAGACTTGCCTCTGTTACATGTATGCATGCATTTATGTTTACATGTATGTGATATTTCTAAAGTGTGAACCAAACTGGATCTGGATGAGACGTGGTGTGCCATGTAGAGTTTGGGAGGCCGTGGAGCAGAGCGTTTCCATCATCCAGGTGAGGGAGTACGAAGGATTTAAAACCAGTTCTGAGGTTGTTTGCTGGAAGAAACTGTTTCACTTTCCTTAGACAAGAGACCTGGGACCAAGCTGTCTGTTTTTTTTTTTTTTTGTTTGTTTTTAGCGATGTTTTCTTTGAAGGTGAGGTTGGTGTCCAGGGTGTATGGACATGACTTGGTATTCAGCGAAAGCTGGGGTTCCAAGCCTCAAGGTTCACACCACTGAGACCGATTTATACCGTTTTATGTTTGTAGTTCTTGGCGGCAAATAACAGGCACCCTGCTGTGGTTCTGCTGAGCTCTATAAATGCAAATGTGTATTTATTTTTGTATTTGTTTTAGCATTCTGAAACGAAGATGAAGCCCCTTACTGGTAACATTTTAGAAGATAATAGGATATTTTGAAAAAGAGGTGAAAGAGTATAAGTAGAGAAATTAGTCAGTGGGGATCGAAGAGGTTTTTAGTTGCTTAAGAAAAGCCATTAAATGCAAATCTAGCCAGAGGCGTACAGGGGTAGCGTTTCGTAGACTTGGAACAATCAATTAAAAGATCTGTTTAGAAGTTATTCTTTTTATGAATTTCCAGAATTTGTCTGTGTGTAAAGGTGTTTGTATAGTGCAAACTAAGCTCGAAAGCAATGAAGAATTGAAGTTGGGAAGGCATTGCACCCTGTGCAAATTTGCATAAATTGCTGACTTGACCCATTTTATCCCCTACCACGTGCTTCTGATTCACAAAATAGATATTACCTAGCATTCATTAAAGGAACATATCACTGCAAGGTGCCACGTTTAATAATAGAACATGCCCAAGGAAATTACATCTCAAAAGAACTGTAAGAAATGTAAATCATTCCAATGGACGGTGATTCTAAAGTTAGAAGAATGAACTAAACGTGCCCACTGCAAAAGGTACGTAATGTGTGTCTTGTGCTTTTGCCAGGACAGTGCCTCCTGGGGTGAGGAACTGGAGAGCATCACAAGCATTGATGAACATCTCAAAATGAGATGTGGTAGCCACTTCAAGAGCCTCAACTTCTGGAAATAATGCCTAGATTAATGAGTAGAATTCTAGCATATCAAGGCTCGTAGTTAAGAAAACTTACCACCGCCTTTTCACCATTTTTTCTGACGCAAATGCAGCACTAACTTAGCACCATATTTATATTTTGTCGCTAGGTCCAGCTAGCAACAAAAATTCAGAGTTTGTATCATTTTTTGGGAGCACCAACCCACTTCGTGTCATTTTGCTTCAATGATATGCAAGGTAGGCGTTCCCTCCCACAAAATAACGCTAGCCCTCTAGCGCCATATTTACTGCCCAGATCAAAAACAATGCATGTTGAGGAACTGGTTCCAAAAAATGATGCAAAGTCAGATTAGCCTCAAAATTTTACTCCTGGTCAGAACAGGTATTAAAATGGGGCCCACACACCACTACATAAGGAACACACACAGAAGGAGCATTGGCAACCCCCTGGATAACATGGATCTGTTATTGCTCCAGCTCTGCACACAGCATAGATGATAAGTGTTAGAAATTGGGTTTTTGGTTGGCAGTCAGGTTACCCTCTGTCCAAGCAAGAACCCTCACTCTAGTCAGGGTAAGTCACACACAATCCAAAATTATCCTGTGCCCACCCTCTGGTAGCTTGGCATAAGCAGTCAGGCTTAATTAGAAGGCAATGTGTAAAGCATTTGTGAAATAAATCATACAATAACACAATATAGCACCACAAAAATACACCACACAGTGTTTAGAAAAATACATAATATTTATCAGGATAATTGTAGGTCAAAACGATCAAAGATGCAATATGAATTTGTAAAGATATCACTAAAAAGTGATATGAAGTGTCCTAAGTCTTTAAAAAGCAAACAAAGTCTCTTTCAAGCACAAAGTACCTGGTTTGGAGTGGATAATCTCTGCAAAGGGCCGCAGATAAAGAGATGCGTGGAAAAATGGTGTGTGCGTCGATTTCTCCCCTGCACACACGGACTTGCGTCGTTATTTTTCATGCAGGGAATTCGTGCGTCGTTTTCCGGCGTGCGGACAGTCTCTTTCTGTGGGTCACGGGATTACCAGATGTCCCGGGGTCTGTGCATGGATTCTTCTGCTTGTTTTCCGGCTGCGCGTCGTTCCGTGAGGCTGTGCGTCGAAGTTTCGTTCTCACGGCAGGTGTTGCGTCGATTTCCCCTCTGGAAGTCGGGCGGCGTTGCCCTTGTGAGGCCGTGCGTCAAAGTTACGGTCGCTCCGAAGGCGTCGCGTCGATCAGCTTCGGTGTGCGGCGATTTTCTCGCCGCAGGGCAAGCTGTGCGTCAAAATTTTCGGGGCACGAAGAGTCCAAATGAAGAGAAGTCTTTTTGGTCCTGAGACTTCAGGGAACAGGAGGCAAGCTCTATCCAAGCCCTTGGAGAGCACTTTTACAGCCAGACAAGAGTTCAGAAAGGCAGCAGGACAACAGCAAGGCAGCAGTCCTTTGTAGAAAGCAGACAGGTGAGTCCTGTGAGCAGCCAAGCAGTTCTTCTTGGCAGGATGTAGTTTCTGGTTCAGGTTTCTTTTCCAGCAAGTGTCTGATGAGGTAGTGCAGAGGCCCTGTTTTATACTAAATTGTGCCTTTGAAGTGGGGGTGACTTCAAAGAGTGGCTAAGAAATGCACCAGGTCCCCTTTCAGTTCAATCCTGTCTGCCAGGGTCCCATTAGGGGGTGTGGCAGTCCTTTGTGTGAGGGCAGGCCCTCAACCCTCCCATTCCAGGAAGACCCATTCAAAATGCAGATGTATGCAAGTGAGGCTGAGTACCCTGTGTTTGGGGTGTGTCTGAGTGAATTCAAATGCCATCCAAGCGTTGCCATTACCAACTACATATCACCAAAACATACCAGATGTATCCATTGTGTTTGCCTTCACCTGTCTGGTGCATTGTGCCGCACACATAGGAATACAACATCACCAACCATGAAATACCATGTATAGGGATGGACAACTCACAGAACGGCTACAATCATACCCGGTAATTCCACAACTCCCTAACATGATACCAGAGTACCAAAAGGGGACTGTGCAGCTGGACTACTGACAATGTACTGGGAGAGTCCAGAGATGCATGTGAATGAGGAGACATGGGACATAGCAGGCATAGGTATGGGATTCAAGGCATTGCAGAAAACCACATCATTCTCTTTCCTGTCACACAGGTGTTTGAAAATTCATGCATACATCACAAAACATACCATATAGCTGTGCCACACTGTGCCCGTGATCCACACGCATATACTAATGTCAGCCAGCAATAGGCAACTACAAAAGTTTGTGCAAGGGAGCTTTTCCAAGGGAAAAGGGGTGGCATTCACATGCTACACACAGGGCAAAGCACCTGCGTGATGGCACACAACACACAAAATAGGTTCAAAGTCCCAGAACCTCACTCTTCCATAGGTTTAAAGTGAAGGGGCTGAGGGCCACATGTCAGGAAATTGGTGCAGCATCCACAGCAGCACTACTGTAATTGTGCGCCTTTGCCGCACCCTACTGCCACCATGTAGTTGCCATATACTATATACTGCACAGAGTAGGTGTAATAGTGTCAAGATAATGGATGCCATTGATGTACTCTGTAGCAGTTCTGACAACATACCTGACTATTTCATGTACAGTACATAGGGACCCATTTGAATTAATGGTGTGTTCCCTCCTAACACGTCCTCTGTGCAGGTGTTTAAAGTATCTGTGAAAAGTCATGCCTAGGAACCTTGGATAATCCTCTGTACCAATTGTGCTAGTCCTCCTATTGTGTGAATCTCCCCCTTATTCACATGATGCCTGGCAAATGCAGAATCTGCCACAAAGGGTCACTGAGTGTCGCACTCCATGCATAGTGGCACTTGGAAATATGGTGGCCTGATTTTGACTGTGTAGGGCAACCATAGTGTCAATACAAGTGGTGCTATTGTGGTGCAAGGAGGTGGTAGGTTCCATTAACATTAGGACACAGCCACAAATATGGATAACACAACATATATTTGGCATGGTCAAACTGTCAGTCAAGATTTAATTTGACAATCACCAGGTCCCTGAGGTACAACCAATGATAGTAATGTCCCCCACCACACACCAATGCAACCATTCAACCAAACAGGAACACACACAATACCAGATGCAAGTCTGAGTCACCACTTCACTTAAAACTAACATATGCCATGGCAGATAGGAAACCACAAATATGCATGAATGTCACATGTTCTCACATCCCTTTTTAGCAGACCAAGGTTACAGCATCCAGCCATGGATGATGAACACTTTTGCCAACCCGACAACGGAGGAAGAGCGGGCATACAGTGAAGGCCACATAACAACACAAAAGGTGGTGGAGAGGACATTTGGGATCCTGAAGTCAAGGTTCAGTTGCCTGGCTCTGACAGGAGGAAGGCTGTTGGTGCACCATCACTGGTATGCAAGATAATTCTTGTATGTGCAATCTTGCATAACATTTGTATTCGGGCTAATGTCCCCTGGGATGAACTGGTAATGAGGAGGAGGATGACAATGTTGCAGCACAGGTGGAGGGGGAACAACAACACACTGTGGCAGTAGTTTGCAGGAGACAGCAAATTGTACTGAACTTCTTCACCTAGACAACGTAAAACAAAACTAACACTGCCAATATCACCATTGAATCACTAAGCACAAGACTGTCCATGGCACACTCATTATCTGCTTCATATAACATTGGTAAGTTGCCCATTCATCAGCGAGCAGGAAAAAAACACATCAGTTGCAAAGAATGTTGGAATATAGGTTGTGATTTATGAGTGTCTAGGTCCTCCATGCCGCACATCAGTGGCGCATTACTCATGCTCGTGTACTCTTTAAGGCCCAGATCCACGTACCAGAAACACTAAGTGGCATAATGTATGTATTTCGCCAATTACAAACCCTTCCATCGCATCATGTCTATGCCAGGCAAGATGTATGCAAGGGGGGGCTGTACATATGGTAGGGGGTTGGTACGAGGATGACTGAGTTATGACTCCGGACTGCAAGGTTTTGGTTTCAAAGAACTGTCTTTTATTGTTCTTGAAACAGTATAAACAGTAAGTATTAGGTAAAAAACTGTTGAGAATAGGTTGGTTGTGATGATTTCCTCTTGCTTGACATCTTAGCTCGTCTTCTTCTCTTCTTTCTTCCAGGACCTCGCGGGGAGCGTGGAAAAACAAAAGAGAATAGATACAGTAAGTGGGGAAGAGGTTTAGGTTCTGCTATTCTTTCTTGTCTCTTTTTTTTCCTTTTCCTCTTTCCTTCCTTGTCCCTATCTCTTCTTTCCACTTTACTCTTGTATTTCTTTCCCTTGCTCTTTCTCTTCTGCTGCTCTCCTGGCTGGCTTCTTTCCTTCCTTTCCCTCTTTGTTTCCTGATTAGGACTTCTTTGATCTTGTATGCGGTTTTCCGTCTCTCTCTCTCTTATTCGTTTCTACAATATCTTAAGTAGGTGGACTTCTCTGCTGTCTTGATCCCTCTTCTCTCTCTTGAGTCTGTTCTGTCTTCTTGCTGCCCCTTTTTTCTCTGTCTTTGATTTTTCTCTCTATAACTGTGTTTAATAATGCTTCTTACTCCGTGTCCCTGTTGCCTTACCCCTTCAAACCAGTGCTTCCCCAAAGTGCTCGTTTCCTTTACCTCCCTTCCCCACTCTTCTTCACCTCCCGCCTCCCGCTTCCCCGCTCCTTTCCCCGCCCGCGCCTCCGTACCTGGAGTGGCCACGCTTCTCCTGAAGCGTGGCGGCTCAAGCGTAGGCTCCCCGGGACCAGCAGTCTTCGGTTACTCTCTGGGATTTCTCCGCTCCAGACTGCCCCGTCGTCACGCTCGTCCTGATGGCGGTTTCCGTGACACCTTGCTCCGCGTCCTCTCGATCCGTCCAGTCTTCCGATTTCACCAGCTCCGGGTTGTTCCAGCTTCCGCTCACGACCTCCTCTCCGGGAAAAGGAGGAATCTCTCTTTTAATCCACGTCAGTTCCCGCGGTGGCGGCAACCGACCAACGAGAGCGCCGGTCTCTCCATTAGCCTCCAGGTGAAGCGTGGCAGTGTCAGCACAAGCAAGAGAATTGTGTGGGTCGGGTCGGAGCGACCCATCACAAACACTCCCCCTAGAGAGCGTCTGTAGACGACGCTCAGCCCGAGGACACCGGGAGAGAAAGTCAACATTCGCCATGAGACGAACCGGAGAATGGAGCACCTGAAAAGAAAAGGGTTGCAAAGAAAGAAACCATCTCAGGATTCTAGGGTTGGTATCCTTATGACGAGAGAGCCAGGTAAGAGGGGCATGATCAGTCAAGAGGGTGAAGGGACGGCCACTGAGGTAATATTGAAGGGATTCAATGCCCCACTTAATGGCCAGACATTCCTTCTCAATAGTGGGGTAGTGTCGTTCTCGCGGGAGAAGCTTCCTACTTATATATAAAAAGGGGTGAACAGAACCATCAGATTGGGGTTGAGACAACACAGCCCCTAGGCCTACATCAGAGGCGTCGGTTTGTAAATAGAACGGGCTACAGAAGTTAGGGCAACACAATACAGGGTCAGTAGCCAGTGCCTCCTGGAGCCGTAGAAAACTGCGCATACTAGCTGCTGATAACGAGGAAAAGGTTTTAGGGGACTCATTCTTCAGTAAGTTAGTAAGGGGCTCAGCTATGGTGGAAAACCCGGGTATAAACCGCCTGTAGTAGCCGACGAGACCAAGGAATGAACGCACTTCTTTTTTTGAAGTCGGTACCGGTATCTGTTGTATGGCTTCTACTTTTTCTATTTGAGGGCAGACCTGCCCTTGTCCCAAGACGTAACCTAAATATCTTATTGAGGTGCAACCTAACATACACTTTTCGGGATTGGCAGTTAAGTGGGCTTCCCTCAACGCCTGTAATACTTGTGACAAGTGTCTGAGGTGGTCAGTCCATGAGTCACTAAATATCACTATGTCATCTAAGTATGCAGCCGCATACAAGCGATGGGGATGTAAGACCATATCCATCAACCTTTGAAAGGTGGCAGGGGCCCCATGCAACCCAAAAGGGAGGACGGTAAAATGATATAACCCAGAGGGTGCCGCAAAGGCGGTTTTTTCTCGGTCGGTCTCTTTTAATGGGATCTGCCAGTACCCTTTCGTGAGATCTAGAGTAGACATGAACTTGGCGTGCCCTATTTTCTCCAACAGTTCGTCAATGCGAGGCATAGGGTAAGCGTCAAAGTAAGTGAGTTCATTAACCTTCCTGTAATCTACACAGAATCGTGTGGTCCCGTCTGGCTTGGGTTCCAACACTATAGGAGAACACCAGGGACTATTGGATGGTTCAATAATACCTGTTTGCAACATTTTTTTAACTTCTTGTTCAATTATATTTTTCTTGGCCTCGGGAATTCTATAGGGTCTTTGTCGTGCGATTGCCTCACTCTTAGTTTGAATACTGTGTTCGGTTAAAGTAGTGTGGCCGGGTTGTCGAGAGAATACGTCTGCATAGGATTTAATTGTTTGAGATAGAGAAGTTTTATATGTTTCATCAAGGGAGGTATTGATCCAGTGTTTTTTATCCTCTAAATTGTAAGAAGAGGAAAATGAGGGATACGGTATGTCTTCTTTCTGATCTGTCATGATATGTTGAACTCTATGTATATTATCAGTCTCTTGCCATTTTTTTAACAAGTTTATGTTATAGATCTGTTCTTTTTGGGGTCTATGGGGTAGAGCCAATCGATATGTTGTTGGGTTGATTCGTTCTAACACTTCATATGGTCCTTGCCATCGGGCTAATAACTTATTCTCACTACTGGGGAGAAGGATCAGAGCCTTGTCCCCAACATTAAGAGTACGAAGCACACTTCTAGTGTCGTAACTCTTCTTTTGTTTGTCTTGGGCTTCTCGTAGGTTCTCATGGGCCCCATCCTAAACAGACTGGAGATTCTCTCTTAATTCTTTAGTATATGTCAGGAGATCTTTAGTTTCCTCGTCTCTTTCTTCCCATTGTTCCACTAACATATCTAGGAGGGTTCTAGGTGTTCTGCCAAATAACATCTCGAACGGACTATGTCCAAGGGAGGTTTGTGTATGAGTACGTATTGCATAAAGTACAAGAGGTAATTTATTTTCCCAATCCCTTCCGTCCTCTGCTACGCTTTTCCTAAGTAATGCTTTAATCGTCCTATTATATCGTTCTACTAAGCCGTCAGTTTGGGGATGGTATACTGAGGTCCGGATTTGTTTTATTCCCAAGGTTTTACTGACCTCCCCCATAAGCCGGGACATGAAAGGGGTACCCTGATCAGTCAATATTTCTTTAGGGAAACTGACCCTTGAAAAGAACTCGATCATGGCTTGGGCTACTACCTTAGTATGCATACTGGGAAGAGGAATTGCCTCGGGATACCTCGTGGCATAGTCTACCAATACCAGTATATATTGCCTCCCTCTAACAGACGGTGTGAGGGGACCAATAAGGTCCATTCCTACTTGAGAAAAAGGGGTTTCTATAACCGGGAGGGGTTGTAAAGGGGCAGGGGGTTGCATTACCGGATTATAGAGTTGGCATTTCTGGCATGTTTGGCAGTATCTGCGGATATCCCCATATACACCTGGCCAATAAAACCGCTGTTGGACCGCTTCTTCGGTCTTGTCTGTTCCGAGATGCCCTTCCCCTGTGTCACCATGTGCTAACTGCAAAACCTGCTCTCGGTAGCTGCCAGGGACTAACAATTGTCTTCGGTCCATATCTCCTGCCTGGGGGTCCTATATAAAAGATCATTATGGATGTTAAATGTGGGTCCACCCCTTCTTCCTCACGGCTAAGAGCCTTTGCCCATGCATTCTTTAATGAGGGATCCTCTCTCTGTTTTTGTCTAAAATCACCCACCACGGTATATACCTTTCCCATGATTCTTAGCTTGTCCGTGTTTCCCCTGTTCTCCTCCCAATGTTGTTGTCTCTGAGCTCTTTTCTGTCATTTACTCAAGTGAGGTTTGAGAGGTCGAGTCTCGGCTATCTCAGTATCATAGGGTACTTCATCCCACCACTTCTTCATCATATGCTCTTCCCCGGCTTTACTTAACAACCGTGGAAAGGCTGCATAGTCTGTCCCAATGATGATATCTTCCTCGAGATGTGGCAACACCCCAACCCTGAGGGTTTCCTCCTCACCCCTCCACTGGAACCTAATCCTAGCTACTGGATAATAGGACTGATCGCCATGGACACAGGCTATCAGTACATGGGTCTGGGGCACGGTTTGCCTTGACTCCACTAGGTCTTGTCTTATAACGCTCTGACTGCAGCCAGAGTCAACCAAGGCTACTTTCTCGTGTCCGTTTAGACGAATGGGAAGCGTATATGTAGGCTTAGTCTCTCCGGCCCAGAATACCCTGCCTTTGGTGACACCAATTTCCATTGGTTCTTCTATATCTTTTTTTTGTGGACAAAACCGTGCGATGTGACCTCATTCCGAACAGTTATAACCCTGAGGCCCGTTAGAAGGATAGGAGGCTGGAGTGTGATGGGGATTACGGATTTGCTCCTGTTAATGTGAACTTGGAGGTTGGGAAGGCACTACTTTCCCTATATTTGGCCGTACAGAAGATGTGCCCAGATTTCGATTAGGATTGGCTCTAAAATCCGGGCTCCTGTGAAAGGCACAGGCTAGGTCAATGGCCGTTTCGTTGCTTAACCCTGGGTGTTGCCAAACCCAGTTCCTCGTGGACTGAGGCAGTGCATCAAGGAATTGTTCCAGTACTATGACATCGATCATCTCCTCCCGAGTCTTTTCTGTGGGCCGTAACCACCGACCCGCAGCGTGTTGAACCCTGTAATATAGGGCACGCGGATTTTCCTGTAACCCCCATTTCATGTGTCTGAATTTGTTCCGATAACTTTCGCTGTCTAGTCCTATTCTTTCCAGGATGGTCTTTTTAATCTCTTTGTATGGCAGTGTATCTATGGGTTTAATGGCTTGATATGTGGCTTGTAACTGTCCGGTCAATAATGGGGCTACATACTGGCCCCATTTCTCTTCGGGCCAGCTGGCTGAGCTGGCCACCCTCTCGAAATTAAAATAAAACGAGTCGGGATCCTCCTGGTCTTGGTATTTTTGGAGCACACTGCTGGGTACATTCGGATGTACTTTGGTATGTGCGATGGTTTCTGTTAATTTGCTTAGGGCAGTTTCATGAACCAGTTGATTGTTGGCCATAATTGTGGCCTGACTTTTAAGGGCTGTTTGTAACGCCTCTCTCTCCTCTTTAGCGTCCTTCATTTGTTGCTCCCACATCAACTGGAGATGGCGTTGTCCCTCCGCGAGTTGAGCAATTACATCCGCCATGGTGGGTTTTTCCTCCATCTTCTTTTATATGTATACCGGTTCAATAAAAATCCCACTTCTGACACCACTTTGTACGAGGATGGCTGAGTTATGACTCCGGACTGCAAGGTTTTGGTTTCAAAGAACTGTCTTTTATTGTTCTTGAAACAGTATAAACGGTAAGTATTAGGGAAAAAACTGTTGAGAATAGGCTGGTTGTGATGATTTCCTCTTGCTTGACATCTTAGCTCGTCTTCTTCTCTTCTTTCTTCCAGGACCTCGCGGGGAGCGTGGAAAAACAAAAGAGAATAGATACGGTAAGTGGGGAAGAGGTTTAGGTTCTGTTTATCTTTCTCGTCTCTTTTTTTTCCTTTTCCTCTTTCCTTCCTTGTCCCTATCTCTTCTTTCCACTTTACTCTTGTATTTCTTTCCCTTGCTCTTTCTCTTCTGCTGCTCTCCTGGCTGGCTTCTTTCCTTCCTTTCCCTCTTTGTTTCCTGATTAGGACTTCTTTGATCTTGTATGCGGTTTTCCGTCTCTCTCTCTCTTATTCGTTTCTACAACATCTTAAGTAGGTGGACTTCTCTGCTGTCTTGATCCCTCTTCTCTCTCTTGAGTCTGTTCTGTCTTCTTGCTGCCCCTTTTTTCTCTGTCTTTGATTTTTCTCTCTATACCTATGTTTAATAATGCTTCTTACTGTCCCTGTTGCCCCAAAGTGCTTGTTTCCTTTCCCTCCCTTCCCCACTCTTCTTCACCTCCCGCCTCCCGCTTCCCCGCTCCTTTCCCCGCCCGTGCCTCCGTACCTGGAGCGGCCACGCTTCTCCTGAAGCGTGGCGGCTCAAGCGTAGGCTCCCCGGGGCCAGCGGCCTTCGGTTACTCTCTGGGATTCCTCCGCTCCAGACTGCCCCGTCGTCACGCTCGTCCTGACGGCGGTTTCCGTGACACCTTGCTCCGCGTCCTCTCGATCCATATAGTCTTCCGATTTCACCAGCTCCGGGTTGTTCCAGCTTCCGCTCACGACCTCCTCTCCGGGAAAAGGAGGAATCTCTCTTTTAATCCACGTCAGTTCCCGCGGTGGCGGCAACCGACCAACGAGAGCGCCGGTCTCTCCATTAGCCTCCAGGTGAAGCGTGGCAGTGTCAGCACAAGCAAGAGAATTGTGTGGGTCGGGTCGGAGCGACCCATCACAGGGGTGTTTCAAAATGGTCCACTTGAAACTAAGGAACTAAACTGTGTCACATCTCAGGCAGGTAGCTGTAACACCAGCACTGAGCAGATGAGACAAGGGGGAACACCATTGGTATCAATGGACACTTATGTACTGGTCAGGGCTAGGGCCAAAGGTTTGATCCTAACTCTCCACAGTATATCTCTGGCGTCACATACTGTGAGTGCTATTGGCCCCAACCCTGCTCCATGGTGTGCTGTCTCTCAAATAAAGCACACACATATTGGCTGTGAAGCAATGGGTGCTGCTCCACTTTCCACACATATGCCCCATAGCCAGGAATGATTAATACAATTGGAGAATGCACCACCACATGAATGTGTGTGTGGAATGTAGGCATAGTCAGTAGCACTTCCAATGTATATTCTTGGACGCATGTCACACAATTGTGTTCCCTTGACATATGTCTGCAGCTAATCTAGAAATACATGTGAAGACTGGGACTGTTGTACCAGTGTATGGCTTCAATAGGAAAGGGTTAGAAATTACCTACAACGGTTGGTTTGCGTCAGCAAGGTAGCCCAGTGAAATCTATATGACACAATCACACATGACATATGAAAGCATACCTCTCAATGACACTCACATGTCTGACGAAGAGAAAGTGAGAATGTGACATCTTGGGACCAAAACCCAAAAATGTTTAAGTCTGCCACAGCCAATCCTGTTTGGCATGTGCATGTAAAACTTACAATGTCCAAACATGTCACAGTCCCATCCAAAATTGTATGGGTGAAGAAGGAGACAGAAATGTTGCATGTGGCATTTCACATAATCAACTGAGATGACTCCACACACTAACAAGACACACTCATAGTGAAAGTGACATAGGTTGTGTAATGCAGATGTGAGTGCATGACCATGTGTACCAAAGGATGTTGAAGAACAGCTGAGAGATTCCATCAAACACTTGAAGATGCAGCATGGGGAAGTCACTCTGACACTACACAACTGCTGTGGCTAGTGTACCGTCATGTGTGTGTGGAAGTCATGTAATCTAGCAAAGCCTGAGAATGGGAGGGGTACTATCACTTTGCCAGTAGAAAAAGATGTGTTCATCTACAAAGTACACAAGTCTGAAGTAGCATCCTGTCCATGTATTACTGGACAATGTTGCAGTAGAAGATGTGTATAAAGGGTAAGAACCCTAAAGAATGCCAGCAATGTAGGGCCAAATCCATTCCAAACAAGATATGCCATTAAAGTTGGAGAAGGAACACACATAGACCAGTACTTACTGTACAACACAACAATGTTACCATATGATCACCAGACATATATTCTGTTAGAAATGGGGTCTTTGGTTGGCAGTCAGGTTACCCCCTTTCTAAGCAAGGACCTTTACTCTAGTCAGGGTAAAAGAGAATCACCCTGAGCTAACCCGTCCTTACCCCCTTGGTAGCTTGGCACGAACAGTAGGCTTAACTTCAGAGTGTTAGGTGTAAAGTATTTGTACCAATACACACAGTAACTTAATGAAAACACAACAAAATTACACAACAGAGATTTAGAAAAATAGGAAATATTTATCTAAACAAAACAAGACCAAAACGACAAAAATACACAATACAAAAAGCAGGAAGAGTCTTCATGTAGTTTTAAACACACTCTAACTCTGTTAGCTTGAAAATGTACCTTGGGTGCGTCAAAAATAACACCGCACGGGCGAGTGTGAGTCAAACAGGGCTTGCGATGCATTGATTTCACTTCATAGTGAGACCTTGTTTTGTTTCTCCTTTCGTTGGGTCGGAGAGCGCTGTTTCTTCTCTCCGCAGGAGAGCGATGCGTCGATCCGGTCAGCACTCTCGGGTCTGGGCGGGCCTTGCGTTGTTTTTACACGTCCAGCGGTACTTGCGTCGGAAATCCAGCCGCACGATGATCTAAAAACCAAGCAGCATGGGTTGCGATCTCACCAGCCTCCGTCAGCAATGCTGTGCATCGTTTCTACAGCCCCGGGTGTTGATCTTCAGGTCGCGTTGCAGGCGAGCTTTGATTTTCAGCTGTGAAGCCGGCGGCGCATCAATTTTTCAGCTGCAGATCGAAGTAGCATCTATCTTTTCCCCGCACTCATTCTGCACGTAGATTTCTTCCTCTTAGGCTGCCAGCTTCTCCTTTCAGGGTCCCAGGAACTGAAAAGGCACCACTTGGCAGGTTAGGAGTCTCTCCAGAGACTGCAGGTTCTGGCACAGAGAAGTCTTTGCTGTCCTTGAGACTTCAAATAACAGGAGGCAAGCTCTAAATCAAGCCCTTGGAGATCTTCACAAGAAGGAAGGCAACACAAAGTCCAGTCTTTGTCCCCTTACTCTGGCAGAAGCAGCAACGCAGGATAGCTCCACAAAGCACAGTCACAGGCAGGGCAGCTCTTCTTCCTCAGCTCTCTAGCTCTTCTCCAGGCAGTGGTTCCTCTTGGTTTTCAGAAGTTTTCTAAAGTCTGTGTTTTGGGTGCCCTTATTCTACCCATTTTCGGCTTTGAAGTAGGCCTACACAATGCACTGCTGAGGAGCAATCATAATGAAGGTAGATCATGCCCTAACTCCCTTGCTGAGGCTGCACTGACTCGTGACACAGTCAGGGGGCTACTGCTTGTGCACAGTGGACTGAGCTGAGTGGAGCATAGTCAACCTGTGTCAATACATGCAACCATGGGTCTGTGTTGGCACACACAGTGCCACAGGAGCAATGATGACTCGGGTGCCATCATTGCCTAGTAGCAACCCTGCAAACAGTTGTATGCCATTGTATGTAACAGTCAAAACAAACATGTTTTGGTCGATTGTATGTACCAAGTGTGTGCCTTTCACACATGTCTGTGTTCTCACCACACATGTACAACTTCAATGTCTCAGGCTTGGTATTGTTTATTGGAGTATGCACAAAAGTCAACTTTCTACTAATGAAAATGTATATGTATCACATAATCATACATAGACTTATGTGTCCTTCAGGTATGTTCCCACATATGGAATTCAACACATTTGAATACACAGCCATGAAACAATGGCCAACATATGTCCATGCTGGAAGAAAGATTTGGGAGGTGTCATATCCCATGAACACACCACTTTGGCATACATTAGACACATTACACAAAATCTATCATTCCACACACACGTCACATACAAACCTTCATTGGCACATGTCAGTACAGCATCTCCTGTATCGTATATGCATGCGGAACCATATGTTACATGTGTAGCATAGCATCATGAACCCTCAATCATACAACACACAACAATGTTGGCACACATGTACTTACATCGCCATGGGTTACGTGAAATCAACCCAGCCGTAGTCCAGAGCACCCTTTGTGTATGATTTGTCAATGGTATCACATACATGATCTTGTATTGGACATAGCCCATCATATCTAAAGCGGTGTTCTCAAACATAGATTTGGAAATCAGACATGACGATGTGGTAGACCCAAAAATATATGTTACATCACATATGTACATTACCAGTACACATATGGTAACGTGAATGTGAAAAAAATCTACCAACACTGCACATTTGTAATCATCCCAAGCATCACACACACGTAGAAACATATGGTAACACATTCCGATATTACTGTTACATATATATGAATGTACGTGCACACATACATAGCCATACCATACTGGCTACATAGATGCATAGCCCCTGTAACAAGGAACGTGAATCAGGGTGCACTGTCCCACAAAATCCATGCATTCCCACTACTCATCAAATATTTTGATGAAAACGACAATTCTCCATACATTGCAAAATAATAAAATGACGCCTGGCCTCTGCACATCAATCACAGGTTGACAGGCCTTGTCAGCCTTTGTGGAAAAAAACACACATGACCGTCATGCGTCAAAAAATATGACACATATCAGAAAACATGATGCACACACCCAGAAAGTGAAAAACAGGACTTCCTTGTTGCAAACATGGTACGGTGATTTCACATTCACTTTTACTTTACAGTCTTTTAGTCTGTGAATGTGAGAGGTTGTGTGGAGCTGGTGCTGACTGAGGAGTGTTTTTTTCTGAGTTTTGTGTTGTCTCCCCTGATAATGTTGTCATTTTTGTAAGTTTTGCGCAGTGTTTTTGTCCTGTCATAGTATTTGTTTTGTCGGGTGCTTGTCTTGGGGCAGCATAGTCTGTTGGGGTGTTTGGTGTTAGGTGGGGTAGTGTTTAATTATTTTTGTGGGTAATATATTTTCAGTGGAGGGAAACTGTAATATTTTGGGGAAGGGGAGAGACTAGCGCATGAGTGGAGAGGAACTGGGAGGGTTCATCTGGTTGGTGAAGCACTACCTCCACATGAGGTTGAATATGGGCGGCCGGGTCATCCAGGGCGACCAAACGGAGGCATGGAAGCTGCGGTGCCCCATCACCCGCTATGGAGGATCTTTGGTTTTGTTCAGACAGACCACCAACTCAAATACCGGTGGGCAGACTTCTTTGCATGAGAGGGAGATCTCCTGGATCAAATGGTAATTCGGATTGGTAAACCAGTTGGTAAGTACCCCTTTTGCATTTCAATATCTTGCATGTGCATGACAGGAATACATATGGTTAAGTGCAGCATGTTTTGTCAAGGGTCAGGGCAGGAAATTTAAAACCAAATGGTATTTAAGAAAGCTTAGCAAATCACAGGTTGAAGACAAATTGCACATTCCTCTTTGTTTTTACATATACACCATAAGGTGTCAAATATCAGACACGCATGTGCAATGGTGCAAGGGTAGATATTTCCCATGCACAAAATTGCATATCCATCATGGTCATTAAAACTGTGTAAATGGGGTAAGTAATGTTAAAGTGATCAGAAACATGACATAGGAGTATTGCCAGTCATGGGTATGTGTGTGCTAACAGTCATATATGTGGAGACTGACATGATAGTTACACACATTGTAGGAAGGAGTGATTGCCTCATGATGCAACATCTGTGTCTATTTTTTTCAGGTAATGTTGCCAATGGAGGCAACTACTACCTAACCATATGTCAATTTTTGATAAGTGCAAGCATTGTGGCAATGTGAAGGGCTGATGCCACATGACAGAATAACCAGGTCTGAGGAATTCAAGCTGTGCATTCCTCCCATAGGTGGCACCCAAAAAATAAAGCCTTAACATCAACTTGGTTTCACCGTTCCTTTATTGGAGTCAACTTATATTTCTGCCTAAGGCTGGTTCATTACCAAACTGTTCCCTTGTCATCAAAAAAACAGTTTCCACTTTGCACATGTAGAATATTCATGTATGGTGCTAAACGTGCCAAGCGCAACCATACTGACAAGGTTCCCAACATCAGTGCCCTGACATCCACCATGGTGTGCCATATGTTACATATGGCATGTATAAGATGAATGTATGTGATGGTTGTTGCTGGGGATTGAAAACAGGCAAGCATCTGAGTGGTTGCCTGCTTCTTAACATAGATCAACTACAAGAGACAAAGCTTATGCCAATCAACAGTATCCTGTTTCCCCAACTGTTAAAAATATGTATCTGAAACATGTACATATGTCTGCCACCCAAATCTGTGCATGTTCTTGTGTGATAAATATGAATCACATATGTGAGAAACAGGTGCATTGCAGTGCAGTGCCAACATCAACCGCACTGCACTGGATTTTAAACACAGGTCTGCCTCATAGTTCATAGAGTACAGGGCAGGCCTGCGACCGGCACCAGCACATAACACAGTACCCAGCGCCAACGCAGGCATGCTTGGACCATAGTGCAAGTGTGTCTGTCTTGAGGGGAAAGTCTATATGCGGGAAGGTATCCCTTCCTGGACATAAACAACCTACAATGGAGATATGCCACTTCTATGTGTGCTGCAGAGTGCAGGGCACATAATAGTGCAAACATGTCTATTATGTTAAATTGTAGTATGCAGAAAAGGAAGCCTACCTGCACATAAACAAACTTCCACGGCATTTTATCGCTTCTGTGTGTGTCTTCAAATGGCACACACATATTAGAAGCAAGAAACAAGGAGGTATTAAAGCATTCCTCACCTTTCTGCTGTGCTAACATCACCCCTGGGGTGTTGATACTCTTTTGACGTTGGCAGTAAGTACGATGTCTTGTAAATACCGGACAGCATCAAAAGCTACGGGTGTTGCAATGGGACGGCCACTGCAACAACCAATGCATGCCCCTCTGACGCAGAATACTGTGTCATGCTGCCCCATATATACATGGAGGTGTAATGATACAAAAAGCAGCATAACAGCTCCTTGTACATATGGTGCAGTGTAAAGCACCACAGGAGCGTCACGGAAAGTGACACTGTGGTGGAGCCAGGGCCTCTTTAATCTGGCCCTTTGTCTTACAGACAGAAATGCAGTGGTTGGTAGCTGTTCATTCCTAACACAAAGTTGACTAGTTTACTCAGCTAAACAAGTTGAATGTGTAACAGGTGTCCATGCTCACAAATGTTCAAAAATCACAAAGCTATGCGTTCCTGTCATGTCTTGCATTTGGGCCTCCACTCAATACCTTTGGCTATTGACATCATGTCTGATGCAGATTAAGTTGATTTTTGCACAAGTGCCAACGTGTGCTGCTATGGAATTGTGGGTATTATGAAAAGGAAAGCATGGCCACATACACAATGATGTCAGTCACAATATGTGTCAGAAGTGCTGTTTATCTGATTAGCGTGCCTGTTGCCAACATATTTGTCACAGCACATGTTACAGAACTGTGTGCCATATGTTGCTTTCATTTATTCAGGACATGGTACAAATGATGTACATGTGTTGAGGTCTCCAGGAGCCTTAGCAAGGAGACACGTGCACTACAGTGCCTCACTACGCTTCTGAAATGAAGTTAGGCCGCGGCTTTGCAAGGAGCCATGTTGTGCTGGGCAACAGTCAGTTAAGTTTTCATCTCTGCTCCAGATGGTTGTGAGACATGTCTTTGGGTTGTAGCAAACAAGATGTGTGTGGATTAACCATTATGATAATTGTGAGTGAGCTTGGTCACATCACGTGTGTATAGATTGTGGATGGTGAGTGTTTACCTGGTACTTAGGAGATATAACATATGCATGTTCACAGGTAGTTCAATAATAAGGAAAACTGTTGCTGCACCCGGTGCAGCGCCACTCTACCTGTGCCCCTTAGGGCACCCCCACTTTCACCATGTGTGCACAGCATAAGAAATTTTACACACCATTCCACAGGGTAGGGGACAATAGGTACAAAATATGTAGACAATATAGACGTACTGTTCAAGCATAGGGCAAATGATATTGACACTAACCCTGAACTGTACATAGGGGCCCATTGTAAGCAATGGTGTGCCCCCTTGTAATGCCCGCTCTGAGCAGGTGTTAACTGAAGGAAACATAAATGATGGGTTGGGATCTCTTAGAACTAGAGCTATTTTTCCTGCCCCCCCTACCCGGTGAACCCCACCTTTCATCCATGATGCCTGGCCAGGGCATAATGTAGCACAAGTGGTGTCAAAGTGGTGGAATGCATGCATTGCGTGACTTTGTGACTATTTCACAGGGATATGGGGCCTGTTGGGCCACTTGATATTCACAAGTATGACGATGCAAATGTGTCACAAGAAGGCACTAGTCCAACTTACCTCTGGGCCCTAATGGTCAACGATGGATAGCCGTTAACCCTGTGACATGAACATGATACCGTTGAAGGGTGGTAGGAAGTTTAGTCTTGATTTGGTAATTGACATTGTTGTGAAATATCTGGTGGACAGCATGTCTCATCTGTTGATGCTGTGTACATTGCATGGTTGTTCTACTCTCTACCTAATGCAGTATTAGATGTCATGTTCTCCTCATGCTTTAGTTGCCACTATGACCCCAGCACAGAAGTGTGCTTTTGATAAGAGGGACAAGCGTATCTGCGACAACATGGAGGTACAAGCAGGGTACAGGAAGATGTCCAGAAGATATCGGTGATAAAAGTCATTGAGGCCTTGGCTTGCATTCCCACATGCGGGACCTCCTAAATAGGCCACAATAGGGCAGAGCACATCGAGCACCACATCAAGGGTCAGGAATGTCTCAGCTGGTCCAGCCCCTCCATGTCCATGGCACCAATGGAAACACAAACACCGCAACAGCCACCTGCAGCAGTCACATCCTCCAGTTTTGAGACAGACATGAGGAGGGCATGGTAGCTATTATGGCCACCTTGGATAGATTGGAGCAGGACAATGCTCGCAATTTCAAACTCTTAAAGTTTGGTAAAAAGAAGCTGAAGAAGATATAATCCAGTATATGCACAGCCACCCAGTTCATTCACTTCTCCTGTTGTAGAACAGTGGGTTTTAGGTGGGTACTAATAGGTTAGGTAGCATGGATTAGATTACTTGTGGGATAGAGTAAGTATAGTTGGGGATAGGTTTTGGTTTCATTTTTTTGTTTTGGAGGGTTGGGTGGGGAGTTATGTATGGGGCTCTATGTTAAACAAAATCCATTTAAAGATGTACAAAAAAATATATCTGTTTAGGTTATAGGTTAAGTTAATATATTTGTAGCTTTAGTTTATGTTGTTCCTCTCGTATCTTATCTTTTAAGGGGGTGGGAGGACAATTTTTAGTGTGTGGTGTTACATGCATAAGATGAGTTTAGATTAAGATAGATAGCTGTAGGGGTAAGTTCAGATAAGTTAATAGAGGTTAGCTAAGTGTAGGATAGTCTTTAGTTTAGGTTTTTATAAGGTGTTGTTTTTAAGTACCAATAAATCCTGTTAATTGTAGGCAATTAGGTGTCCATGATGATTCAGTGTCTAGGTGTTCTCATGTGGAACAACCTGCCTTTCAGTATAAGATCTAATTCTCAAGAAACTTCCTTTAGGAAGGACCTGAAAACATGGTTATTTAAAATCTAAATTCTTCAACGAATAGAAATAGTTTCATCTTTGCGATGGCATTTGAAGCACTACGAGGCCTTTTGGCAGTTAGGCGCTATATAAATACACATAACATAACATAACATAACATAACATGTGTGCACTGGCCAAGTTAGCAGAATGTCTTAGGGTATGCTTTCTGTGTTGATTTACATGTGTGACTATGTGGATACCCTATGACCAGGAGCTATCTAATTGTCTGCAATATCACATTAGCTACTCAAAATATTTTGTATCCCCAGTTTCTGACAATCACATTGTGTATGTATACAAAATCTTTCACAAGTAAGGATGCAACATCAACTGTCATCGCTGAGGTCTGTCACAATTATTCTTGTAAAGTGTAGCACGTTTTACTTCAATTTATTTGGAGTATGTTTCCTGGCACACTGACAGCTGCCCATCACTGATCAATTTTGCCTCTTCTGTTCCTCACATTTTTCTTGTACTAGTGTTATCATCAGGGAAATTTCCAGACACTTGAGTTCTGACCCATACATGCCATATGTCAACTTGCATGGATAACTGTTTGCTACATCCTTTAAAGGCTCTGTAAGTTGGTTGCAGTCCATAACACTACTAGTCGCCTTTTTCATGTTAGAGTCCTAGTGTGTCTGACAGTAAGCCACACATGGAGTTAGGTCCTGCTCTTATTGACATAACTTAACACAATGCATACATTTAGATGATTTGATTTGTCACAGTAAAATATGACATGATACATGTGACTATGGAGCTTTATTTACATGTGCAAGTTTATTTTCCAATGCAGCATAATGTCCAGTTCACTGACCCCCATGAGAGATCCTGAGCATTTGATGTATATTCAGAGTCCAAGGGTGAGAGATATGTCATGAGACATAGGTCGGAGAAGTGTGTATTAGTGAAGAGGTGTCAAACTGAAAATAGGTAGGAATTGAGACAATGACAGTCCATAGCAGATAATTCAACAGCTGTTGAGTGAAGAGGGCACATTGTGAGCTGTCACAACAGTGGCATGATCCTAAGCACAGAACTAAGAAGATACTGTCCATGTGGCACAGACTGGTGCTACTGGGTGGTTTTCTGTGTGAAAGTTGTTCCTTCTACATATTCATCCTCTGATGTGTGTGGTGCCTCCTGTGCATGGGTGATGCTGTTGTGGAGGTAGAGTGGGCCACACACACACATCACAGAATAGAGATGTGGAATCAAAGGTCCTGGCAGCTGTCATTTGTGGGAACACAAAAGGCATCACTGCGGGAAGGAGGATCTGCTGATTTCTCAACACTGCAGCTACATCACAGTGGTAGGCAGCCATGTATTCCCTGAGGGTGGCCACTTCCTGCTAGATGGAGTATTTTGTATTGCCTCTAGTCTGTTATCTATCATGCTGCTACCGCTTTGGGAGAGCAATTGTTAAATCCTTTGCCTCATGACAGCAGTTATGTTGGCCAGAGACTACTGGAGTCCACGTAGCAGGGAGTGGGTGTCTCCGATGGCATCTGAGTTGTCCTTATCTGCACTCCCTCTAGGGTGCCTCCCATGGTCTCGATTCCCACTCAGACCTGCTTGGCCAGCACCCACTGGACTCCTACTGATGTCCTCTGAAAAGTGATGTCTGGTTCCTCAGAGTCCAGGGCTGTGGCAGGACTGGTTGGTGCTGTGTGTTGGTAGTTGGGGGTTCATGTGTAGACCCGGCAATGCTGTGTGTCGTCCCTGCGACTGAAGGTGGTGTCTGGAAACAACCTAGGATATCCTGGAGAGTCTCTTCATTAATGGTCGGCAACTAGTCATCCATGTCATCTGTAAAATCAAGGAATGGCAGGTCAGCAGGAGGTAAGGCATCATCCTCTGCCATGAGATAGTTTCATGTCAACTTTTTGACTGTAGTTGCTGTTGACATGGCTAATCATTTGCCTGTTACTGGTGGCTCAGTGACATGTTACAGACCCCAGGTTGTAGTTGTTTATTATGTGTTCCACTGTGCATCAGACATGGGGCAACCTTACAAGGTATTATGTGCATTGATCCTACACCACCATATTCCTTGCAGGCCTTGCAGGCCCCTTACCACAGCTACTGGCACCGTGATAGCATGTCATTTACCTTCTGATTCACCATGGTGGACATTCCTATAGTAGTGTAATGAGTGTTGTCTCTCTTTTGGTGCTTTCCTGCATTGGCACCATGAATGATGGCACTAGTGCAGCAAAGCACAGGGAGGTCCAGTGCGTATAATGCTTGAGTAACTTTGTCATCTTTCTTTAGCAGGCCCCCACAAGTGCTAATTGGATGGCACCTTTATGGATTGTCAGCCTCATTAGTTTGTCCATCCCTACATTAGTGATATTTCCTTGCACACAGCATATCTGCCATAGACATATGTTGTTCTAAGGCTGTACCATGTGGATCAATGCATGCATTTTGAGAGTGTGTTAATGTGACATGAGGGGGAATAGGCAGCTTGCATCCACATTGGCAACAATTTGTATGATGGTACTGTTGCATTACGGGCTAGTGACATTGTGCCCGTAGTGCAACATTGATGTCACTTGTGCCTGTTCTTATGCAGGAAGGTGTCCCTTTATGCACAACGCCAACCGTTCCCACAACACAGGTAACCTTGTTACATGGTGAAATTGAAGCTACTTGTACTGCAGTTCAAATGATGATCACAGATGTGCCCCATATGTTGTATATGTTCACTTTTGTGCCCATTCCTAAATGGTGCATGGAGGTGTGCGAGAGTTGGGCCCCCCAGTGTGGGTTGCGTAGGACATGATGCACACTGAGTCCCTGTTTTTTTCTAAAGTGATGCAGCGGCAAAAATAGCTGCACCCGCTGAGCTACTTTTGAATCACTGGGATGTTCTGCATTTACAGGTATAAGGTGCACCCCTGTGTTCCCCTAGCACAGAATTAAGCTCCATGCAGAAAAGCAGGCATCTTTGCACCATAGTGCAAGGGTGCCTGCTTTGAGGGGATGGGTTATTTATATGCAGGAAGGTGACCCTTCCTGCACATAAACAATCTATTATGGCAATTTGGCATTTCTATTTGTGCTGCAGCATGCAACACACATAAGAAGGACAATGACATGAGGAGGATGGAAAGTGTTTTGGCTTGTTATGCCATCCTAACACCACCTCTGGGGTGGTGTTGGCTTTAGTCAAAGCCTCAGGTTAACATGTAATCTTGGATCTGGGGAAACAACAATAAGCAATGGGTGTTGTAGTGGCACAGCACAGTCACATCGATTGCATGCCCCTTCCAGGCAAAGTGCTGTGTGTATAGGGCCCTTATCTACAAGGTGGTGTTAAGCCACAGTAAGTGGCTTAACACCAAGTTGTGTTTATGTTGGAGTGCATAGCGCCACCAAAGCGTCACTAAAAGTGAGGCTCCGGTGGCGATGGGGCCTTTTGATTCTGGCCCTAAGTGTCCCGATGCAACCCTTTTGCATGTATTCAGTGTGTCCTATGTGCCCCCCCTTCTACCATTGTAAAACTCCAGATAGTCCGCCCGCAACTTGCCATATATTTGTGGTAGTTATTGGTAGTCTGAGCTGTCGTGTCCTGCAATTCCAGTGACTAGCTCCTTCGGGATGACCGCTGTCACCATCTCCTCCAACTCATCCAGGTCCTCCTTGGGTGCAGGACTTCCACCTCTAGTCTGCAGTGCTGCCTTTTGGTTCCTGCCCGGTTTCTCCTTAGTTCTGCACTTGCAATCGGGCTAGTGCTTCTTACAATCAGTGACAGTCCTCTTCACCTCTGACTCACTGTTCACGTTATCTACTATTGTCTGCCATATAACCTCTCTCCTATCTATTGGGAATTTGGAGGTGATGAAGAGCTGGTGCTGGTGCTACGTCACCTCTCTGACTAAGATGTAATTCTCCTCCTCACTAAAGCGACACTTCTGCTTCCTCTTCTTCTCCTAGGACCTTGCTGGTCCCTCCTGGCTGGTACTGGGTTGATTGGGATCTCTCTGGAGGCTCTCCTGGCCTGCATTGTCCATTTTGGGTTCTTTTGGGAAGATCAGCAGGCGCGCTGTTTTTTTTTTTTTTTTTTTACACTAATGCTGGAAACCTGGCACTAGCACGGTTATCACAAAAAAACTTGCTGCTAATCATGCTAATGCCACTTTTGCAGCAGTACTGTCATTTTTACTTACGGCATGTCACAAAGGTTAGAATCATTGTTTTTTTTTTTTACACTAACCATTCCTTAGCACCATTGTCCGTCATTTTATAACTATGGCACAGATGGCACTAAGGAATTTCATTAGCTGGCAGTAATATTTTTGTCGTACAATTGTGATAGTGCTGTTGTGCATCATTTTTGTTAAATATTCGCCTAAGTGTTTCTGAGTTTGAAAATGTCTTCAGTGTAGTTTAGCAGTAGATAAAGGAATGCATCCAATCGAGCCCTAGGCTACTATATGAACAGTAAATTAACCCAGTCCTAAAATGTGTGCGGGAGAAATTTGTCTGGATTTGAGAACTACATGCAAACAAAAATCTAAGGATGAGGTTTGGCTTTTATATTTTGGAGTTAGTATTTTTGCAAAAAGACTTTGTTATTCAAGCCCTCAATTCTGATGGCAGTGCAAACCCCAATCTGGGGAAAACAGTAGTTTGACTGTGCGGTTTTTACCAGATAGAACTTGGGCCCATATTTATACTTTTTTAACGCCGCATTTGCGTCGTTTTTTGACGCAAAATCGGCGCAAATTTACAAAATACAATTGTATTTGGTAAATTTGCGCCGAATTTGCGTAAGAAAACGGCGCAAACGTGGCGCAAAAAAGGATAAATATGGGCCTTGGTGTGATTAAAGTGGGCAAACAACACACATTTTGGGTTTTTAAGCCTAATAATAGGCAATAACATGTGCTGATAATCCTTTATCTCCCGTTCGAAGGTCTATACTTCGAATCGGAGTGGGCCTCTGGTAAACATCAACATCCACACAGCAAGTATTTACCGGGTGCATATTTCTGCCTGTGATTCATTAAATATGGATTGCGGATTTATGTTTTCATATGACAAAAAAGTTAGACATTATTTAACTAGTTTGTGAGAAAAGTGAATTTCACAATGTTTAATGTTTTTCACAATTTTTCACACTCTTTGTACCTTAAAGAATTTCACATTATAGGTATGTGGTCTTTACACCCTGGCATGATTTTAGTGAATTATTTGTTAAATGGGCGCACATATTAGTTACTCAAACATTTCACATGGAACAATACCAAGATTATGTGTCATAGAAAAAATGGTTGCCACATGCAATAATGAAATGCAACTCAGGAATCCTGATTGCAAATACTTCAGAATGGTCCCTGAAGTTAAACCTCAAATCTGCTTATTACGCATGTTTACAAATACCAGATATGTTATCTAAGAGATATGGATAGGCTGAAAGAGGATAATTAATAGAATTGCAATGCGTAATGAGTAGAAGAGAACCTGGGAGGAGGCACTGCACGGCCGTCATAGACATGCCCACCTTTGTGCTGTCCAATGTGTGATAAGTAAAGCAGTTTACGGCATCATCCATCATTCCTGTATGGGCATTGGTGGCACAAGAGATTCTACGTTACCCCACAGTAAATGCATGTGTGGCTGCAACAGCAAAGGTATCAGTGACCCTCTGACGGGGTTGACCAGGCTTCTACTGTAGATGTAGGAATGCTGAGTATTTAACAATAGGGTTTCCTGAAGGTTCCTTTCATGCATGGAGATTCTATTTCATGAAATGCATGCGACCACAGTCCACATTGATCTGCTTATTTGAAACAATCATTAATAGAACCAAGGCATAACTACATGTCTGTTTAACCCTGAGTTCTCACCCTGGGGAGGCAAACACTAAAACAATGGTGGGAGAGTGAAGAGACATAAGGAATTTTGTGAGGGGGTCATCCTTTGAACAGTGAGGTGAAGGAAGGTTAAAAGTGATGGAAACATATACCAATGACATGGGGGTCAAGAGCTCTTGTCGTATTTAAAATCCCCCTAAATTAAATACCTTGCACAGGTGCAAACATATTACCGATGTCAAACTTTTACCATAGGTTGCCCAGGAGCACCTACAATGTATGATCTTGATAAATTCAAACCGAGGACTCAAATAAAAATCGTTGATATAGTGAGCGTTAAATTGCTCAAGAAATGACAAAGACAACACGGATATCAGTTGGCAGTATCGAAGATGACCTTTCGAGAGAACCTGCCATCTATCCAGCTCCTAAATTACGTCAGATGGGTGGTGTGAGACGCCTGGCATGGTCCGTGCTGAAATTAGTCCTTGATGAGAAACTTCCAGTGAAGGGTGTGGGCCATACAGCACTGAGCATGATAAGGTGAACTACCGCTGAGGAGGGAAATTGATGTGATAATCTGGTTGCAAGAACTGCACTGAGAAAACTTTCTCGGTGAACTACTGCTAAGGAGGGAAATTGATGTGATAATCTGGTTGCAAGAAGTGCACTGAGAAAACTTTCTGGGTGATATTTTTGAAAATGTTAAATTCAAAACCCAAACATTGGTGTAGCACAGAAGAAGAAATTGCAAAGTTGGAAAGCTCTAAAATACACCTATACAGAGGAATAGACCTACCAGTTTCTATTTCCCTGAATTATCTGAGACCCATGGAATCTTTTTGAAATCCACACATTCCAGACCTGAATGTCACACATCACCAATGAACATGACTAACGGGCAGAAAAAAGAGGTTTCGGGTAAAATCTTTTCTTTATTAATCTATTCAGCTAACCCTTCATTACAGATAATAGTGATGCCGTTTCTGACTAAGAAAGTAAAGACTTTATTAACTGCAGCCTGCCCATCTGCCAAGTAGCCCTAAATGTTTTACAGGCCAGCAATAAGAGCTAATCGAAATAAAATATTCACCTATGGCTACTATAGATTTCATACCGTTCATCCCTCAATTTTTTTTTTGCTGGCAATTAATTTACTCAAAGACAATTTAGGCTTATGCCCTACTGGCTGCCTCTGAAACCCAATGGAAACAGATTTCAATAAGCTTGGCCAGGATTATAATAGGAGCAGTAACAGTAGAAATGATAGGCAAATGCCTACAATAAAAAACACTAAGAACAACAATAAGAATAAATTATATTGAGCATCCCAAAAGCCTAACACAATGAAACATATGAAGAACTCTGAAAGAATCCATATAGGAGAGTGAAAAATAATTTGAAACTATGGAGAGTGAGGAATATGACTCGACTCAATGAAAATTGTGACTGAGGTTTTATTTTTCCACTTGTCACTCTTTCTATGGCATTACTAAGTAATGAAACCATTTTTCTGACAACTCCAGTTTTCTCAACTGCTATCATTATTTTTAATAAAACAGATTATTGAGTTTAAGTATTTTTGTACTGCAAATTCAATTGTGTATATTTGAAACGCTGTTAGACCTGTCAGGCTCAGGGTGGTCTTCCTCCAAAACCTTTGCCTGCTTGCCTCATCTTTTTGCTCAGTCTTTTTGTTGGCCTCTGGATTCTGAGCACCTTACCATTGCTGACCAGTGCTAAAGTGCATGTGCTTCTCCCCTAAACATTGTAACATTGGTGTATATACAATTGACATATTTAATTTGCTTGTAAGTGCCCTGTAAAGTTGTATATTATATTCTCCTGTAAAATAAATGCTACTAGTGGGCCTGCAGCACTGCTTGTGCCACCCACACAAGTAGCCCTAAAAATATGTCTCCGGCCTGCCACTGCGGAACCTGTACGTGCAGTCTTACTGCCACTTTGACTTGGCATTTAAAACCTTTTGTCAAGCCTTAAACTCCCCTTCTATTACACATATGAAACCCTGAAAGTAGACAGTATTTAGCCCATAGGGCAGAGTGTTGTGTAAGTAAAAGGTAGAGTATGTACCTTTAGGTTTTGCATGTCCTAGTAGTGAAAAACACCTACATTCATGTTTCACTACTGTGAGGCCTACTCCTCTCATAGGTTAACACTGGGAATTTCATATTACACTTTTAAGATGTAATTTCTGATTGAGGAGGAGTGGCAAGAAATCCTCTTTACTGGACATTACTATTTTAGAAATGCCATTTTTAGAAAGTGAGCATTTCTCTGCTCTTACAGCTCTGTGTGCCTGCAGCCTATCTTCGATACATATCTGGGGTGGGTTACAGCTACACTTTGTGCATTATCTCTATACAACCACAAACACAGGGAGATTAGGTGTGTCTGAGTACTCATCTGCATTCTGGTCGCTATTCCTGGGCAGGAAGGGCAGGAGGGGCTGATACTTACTCCTGAATAAGAAGTGCATGCCCCCACACAAATGGCTGAATACTCCCTACTGGTAGTCTGTCACCTTCAAAAACCATTCTTAGAAGTCACCCCCACTTCAGAGGCACGTACTGGGTCTTCGATCAAACCAAATCAGATTTCTGGACCTACAACTGGACGCTGTCAGGAAATCTGTTGTGCCGCAATAAAGACTGTTACTGTGCTGGACAACAGATCTGGAAGGACTGCTTTACTGCTGTGCTGACTGAATCCCTGTTGCTCTCAGACCTTGCTGAAGGAGAGCTGGACTCTGCGTTGCAATGGAAGTGATCTCCAAGGGCTTACTGGTTGCCTCCTGTTGCTTGAGACTCAGGGTTATCAAAGTCTCTACCCCTGTTATTTTGGCTGATTCACTGGAAGTGGACCCAGATACTTGTACCAGAGAAAGCAGTGCGTCTCCAGTCTGCTTGGGAAGGAATCAGTGAATAGAGCCTGTTGTGAGAGTAGAACTGGTGCATCTCTTTCAGACCAAAACATTGCCTTGAGAGCCCTGACGCTTTCCGATCCGCGCATCACTGCAGCTCAGAGAGATAGGCATATTCCCTCGACTGTGCATAGAAACGTGTCTCATTGCACTTCCAAACCAACACATTGCATCTCCTCACTTTGTCCTCGGAGCACAACATCACCAATGCATGAAGAAAATTGACACATCACCTCAACAGCGGGCCCAGCATCAATGCATCGCTCAACACATCTTTCATTATCTTCTTGCCTCTCGCTGTTGTGACCAGGATCAAAGTACTCTCTTCACCAGGCCCGCATGGCTCTTGTCCACAGCCTGCACTCCATTGTGTTCGGTCTAAACTTTTAACTTTGTCCTGGTACAGCGTGACCAGATAACTCCCATTGTTGTTTATTGCTTGTAAGCGCTAGAACTCTTTTTATTCTTCAGAAATTCATATCTCGACTTCTGCCAATTGGATTTTTGCTATTTTGGTCTTGATTTATTTATACAATTATTGTCTATTTTTCTAACCTGGTGTGGAGCATTTTGTGGTGTTTTCATTGTGTTACTGTGTGTTGTCTTGCACAAATACTTTACACATTTTCTATTTGGACTGATCTGTGCCAAGCTACCAGAGGATGAGCACAGATTATCTTTTAGTGTGTATCTGACTTACCCTGACTAGGATTGTGGTTCCTGCTTGTAGAAGGTGCATACTCTTGCAACCTGAAACCCCAATTTATAACAAGCATGGCCTAGGACAAGCCAGCCTTTAAATTAAATTTAACATTTGATCAGCAGGTAACCCACGCCTATGACACATGCACACACACACACATACACACACACCACTAAGCTCCCTCATTGTGATTGAAACATGGCAACAGAGTTAGAAGCACACCCCTGCAGCTGGTGGTTGAACCCACCAAACTGTTTTGCAGAGCTCTGACTGAATTACCTACGTTTTAATTTTGCTAAGCTGTTTTGTTTACCATTTAATACTCTCTCACTCAGCTCTCTAGCCTCAGCCCTCCTCCTTTAGCTCCCTGGCTTGAACACGATGGGCCCTAATCTTAAAAAATAGTTGTAAATCTGCATCAGTAGATATCCTACCTCACAGGGAGCTGATTTCTAACTGCTGGAATACATTCAACTATTTCAGATTAGGCCTTGAAACCTATATTAGTCCCTCCCATCTTTCTAGACAAATTAATGAAAATCTCTTGTAAATTCCTATTTAGAAAGTAAAAATACACACAACCACTTCAGTCTCCACTTCAACTGCTTTTTTCCCTTTAACATTACATTCCACCACTGCCCATCCTATTACTTCTGACCAAAGCCTAGGACCTACATGCCCCACATACCCTAATACCACTACCTAAATAGTTTTATAAGGTACCTTTACTTTAGCCTATTCTCTAATCAAATCTCATTCCTATGCTATTCACTGTGTAACCTTGCCTACATTCTAGGCCCACATTTACATAGAAGTCTTGCAATGCAGGGAAGCAGGTAAACTTGCTGTGCTGAGTTTTGTGAAATTGAGAGGAATGAAAAGCTGACACTTCAACCCCTATTTATGCTCAGTCTATACCCTACTACATCTTTGTTATACATTCCACCCTTAGGTTGGTCTTCACCCAAAATCTGTGGTTACTTACCTCTATTTTTGTTGTTGAAATCTGTTTATTTTTGGCTTTAGGACTTTGTGCACTTTGCCACTGACCAGTGATAACATACTTGTGCTCACTTCCCTAAACATGGTTTAATTGGTGTATACCTGATTGGCATATTTAATTTACTTGTAAGTCTTTTATAGTGTGGTATACCATAAACCCAGGACTGGTAAATTAAATAGTTCTGAGTGGGCCTGCAGGACTTACCTTGTCACCCACTCAAGTAGCTCCCTTAAACATTCCCACAGCCTGCCATTGCAGCCTGTGGGTAGTTTCAAAATACCAATTTTACTTGCAAAATAAACCATTTTAAGGCCTAAAATATCCTTCATAATACATTTAAGACTCTAAACAGCCCTTAGTGCACTATATCTGAAATGGTGGACATGTACATTTCAGTTTTACGTGTCCTGGTAGTAAATAGCTCCCAAATTTGTTTTTCACTACTGTGAGGCCTACCTCTTCCATAAGATAATATTTGGATACCTTTTAAAAATTTAATAAGGTATATCTTTTGCTTGGGAGGAGGTTTCACATTTCATGTATTTTGTCTACGGAATTGTAACTTGGAATCCTCTTTAATGGTAAAGATGTTTAAGTCACAATCTTGTAAATGCCACATTTAGAAAGTTGTTTTTTTCTTGTCCTAAACAGTTTGTACCTGCAGCCTGTTTCCTGGGTGGGTCGCATGACTAGGTATAGTTGAGAGTTGGTCTTTGTGTATTCCTTCCAGACAGCCTCACAATAGAGGGACTCTGTGTTGGCAGGATGGGGCATCCAAGCAGGATGAAGGGGGGGAGCTGTGCACAGCTCCACTTCATTTTTAAAAACATTGCCTCTACTCACACACGAAGAGCTTCACACTATCGTATTATGGCTGCAGACAGCCTGGGACCGTGGTAGGGAAGCCGGGAAATTCAGACACTTCAGTGGGGGGAAAACTCTAGAAGTTTCTTTCACTTCAAACTTGGTACTAGTTATAACACTAGGACATTCTGACCCACTCTTCAGTTGACCTCTGGAGCTGCAGAAGGACTCTCGGAGGAGTGCCCTGCTGACATTAGCCTTCTGTGTAGTTCAGAGGACTGCACTACTGCAAAAAGAGGACTGTTTTTTTGTCTGAAGCCTGCCCTGTGCCGACAGAGGACTGTTCTGCTGTCTGAGACTTGCTGCTTGAACCCAAGACTTCTGGTGTGAATCCGAGGACTAGCTGTCGGGTTCCTGATAAAAGCCTCACAAATAGAAAAAAAACTCTAATCATCTTGAACCAACATCTAGACCCAACCTGACCCTCCAAGTTGTGCCCCTCCAGCCCTGTACCCTTGGAAGTGGTGCTAAATATGCCCAGATAGCCCAAGTCCAAAACTGGAGACTAGCGGACCTCGTGCAGCCCTCATCAGTTCTAGCCTGCAGCTTCATCCAACTGGAGATTGATAACTGCCATTGATGACTGCCATAAAATAAACTCTGTCTGAACGTAGAGATCTTCATCCCAGCTTCATCCAGCAGTTCTCTGATGATGATGGCTTTTCCTTGGACACCGCTGAATGCCTTTCCCCACTGAACTGCACTTTCTGAGACATTTTTCTACAAAAATTCTTCTGAGTCCAAAGGTAAGCAGAGAGCGGGTCCAATCCACTGTGTGTCTGAACTGTGCTTTATCTGGATCAGCCATAGCTTTCAACTTTACGCCGGTCTTGATTGACTAGATGTCCACGGTTGGTGATTTTATCTTTTAAGAGCTATTTTTCAATTTAAACTTTAAAAATTCATAACTCTGGTTCTGCTTATTGAATTTTTGTAAATTTATTAGCAAATTATTATTTAAAATGTACTCAAGTTTTCTAAATTGTTGTGGATTTTTCTTACGTTTTCTCTGTACTGCTGTTTAAATGCTGCATAAATATTTTACACATTGCCTCCAAGTTAATCCTTACTGCTTTTGTGCCAAGCTACCAGAGGGTTAGGCACAGGGTAAATTAGTGTCTTTTTGTGGTTCACTCTGACAGGGACTGTGGCTGCTCACATCTCCCTCAACCAACAACACAATCGCTCACATTACTCATTATGGGAAATCACTAAAAAGGCATTTTTCCTAAGCGTGTGCCATCAACGTAGTGTTCCCCATTTTAATTTTCTAATGAAACCGAGGTGTACCAGGTGCAGATTTTTTCAGCAGTGTCTGCCATTCTTCCCCTTCTGTACACTGCAAGGTGTATGTATTTCTTTCCGACATATTCCATTATTGTTTACATCACATTAGTAAATTAAATGTTCCCGCTCTACACTTTGAAAAGTATGAATGAGTCCCATGTTTAAGGCACGCGTTCAGTGTGCTTGGCGAGGCCTGAACTGGATAGCATGACATGCATAAGGACATTCTGTATTCATGAATCTGGGTATTCCGTCCACACTGCTCACTCTGCCTGGCCCTTTGTTGTGTTCAAGGTTTGTTTGGCACGCGGCAACATTACCGCGTGCCGAACCTATGTAGTGTGCTGCCAGCTGTCGCATTCTCCCGTGCTCTCGAGCGCAAGAGAAACGGTTGGGAAAGCTGCGAGGTCGGAGGACGTGACAGTGGCGGTCTGTGATTTTATGGAAATAAATTTATGTGAATCTTCACATCGTCTCCTACTTTCATTACAACATCGATTTGTCGACGAGGGAGCCATTGGACCGCCGCTAAGCACCCACGCATTAGTGTTCATTTATTTTTTTTCTCCAGGAAGCATAAGGTATTTTGGAGGCAGGCTGGAGGAGGATCGTGTGACTACTTGGCAGAGACAACTAGAATGGGACTCTGCAGTTACTTTGGTTGGCAATTTTGAGCACCATTTTGAAGGTAGTTGTCAATGCTACACTGGGGCACAGTATTGAGAATAACAGCGAAAAATACCATTACATTGGACATTTTTGTCTTAAACGCTACATTGTATCTTTGTAGCAGGGACTAATGGGAAAGATATGGCTATATTGCTTCAAAGTGCTATAGTTTTTTGGTGTTTTTATTGATACAATTTTCATCTGAACACGTCCTGGTCAGTTCTGTTTTTTTGCTGCCTCTTGATTTGTGATATGCAGTCTGTTAATCCTCCACCACCCTTTTTGGAAACTCCTGGTGCTCCTCCCATCCCTTGGAGACAATGGTTTGACGGTTTCGAGACGTACCTAGGAGCTATTGGAGCCTCGCGTTTTCGCCCTGAAAGGAAGAAGTGCCTTCTTTTACATTCTTTGGGATATGAAGGTAGAGAGATTTTCAAACACTTACCGGACCTGCCGCAAACTGATGAGGAGCTTAATGAATATGATATGACCACCAAGAAGTTGTCCACAAGGTTTGATGTACTCCCAAGTTTGGTGGTTTTGCGGCACAAATTCTTCAAGCGTCAGCAGTCTCAAAGTGAGGATGTTGACGCATATGTCAGTGCGCTGAGACAATTGGCCTCGAAGTGTGAATTTAGAGATTTCCAAGACCAGTTAATTAGGGACCAGTTCATCGGTCACTGCACAAATAAGCACATTCACAGAAGCTACTTACCATGGGCAATCCTACCTTGGAAGATGTCATTAAAACAGCTATGAGCGTTGAACTGGCGCAGATATCTCTAAAGGAACTCTCAATAAGTACTGGAGTGAAGGACTCTGATCAAATGCATGTGAATGTCGTTACTAAAATGAGTGCGGTCTCGAGAAAATATGACAATCCATTCTTCAGGTCGTCTAATATATGTTTTAGATGTGGGAACATGCCTCACTTTAAGGATGGCAAAAGCTGTCCAGCAAAGAATGCTGTATGTAGGAAGTGTAGTAAAGTAGGTCACTTTGCTAAAGTCTGTCAATCCATGGGTAATAAGCAAGATAGGGTGTCCACAGTGGTAGAGGAAGAGGGGGAAAATGGAGAGGATTCTTTTGTTAAAGCCTATCAAGATATGATTGTGGTGGTCACTGAAAAGGTTTGTGGAGTCAAAGATCAAAATCCTCTTGTAGATATTCGGGTTGGTGATAAGTGGCTTCGGTTGTTGGTGGATTCTGGGGCACGTATTACTATGATTACATCTGATCTCTTCCACAATGTGTGGGGTGACAGGAAGTTATTGCCTCCCGACAGATCACCTGTGTCTTATGAGGGCAGGAAAATTGAACTGGAAGGCTACATAGAAGATAGTCTTGAGTTCAAGGATCGAAAGATTTTTGGTTAAATTTATGTGGCATATAAAGGCTTGAACATTTTAGGATGGTACCACCAAGGGCTGTTTGGCATGGTGTTGAAACCTGGTGCTAAAGAACAAGTACTGGTTGTAGGGAACTCAGAATCAAAGGCACCATTTGAAGAGGAGTTTCCTAGCATTTTTGCACAGGGTTTGGGAAAGATTGCGGGTTTCAAGCACAAAATTAAGGTAAAGGATCGGGCTATCCCAGTGAGACATAAGGTCAGGTCCGTACCATTTAGTCTAAGAGACGATCTTAAAGCTGAATTGCACAAACTACAAAATAATGGTGTTATTGAGCCTATAGAGTCCAGTTTGTGGCTTTCTCCATTGGTGGTTGCCCGGAAACGAAATGGGGACCTACGTTTGTGTGTGGACCTGAGGAATCTCAATAAGGAGATATGGGTAGACTCGTATCCTTTAACTAAGATTAGCGACCTGCTCGATGAGCTCAGAGGCTCTATGTGGTTTTCAAAAATTGATCTGGCATCAGCATATCACCAAGTGGTGTTGGATGAGGGTTCGCGCCATTACACAGCTTTCAATTCCCCGTTTGGCACTTTCCAGTTTTGCAGGGTGCCATTTGGGTTGGCCTCTGCTGCCTCAGCGTTTCAACGTATCATGCACAAAATGTTGGGGGAAGTACAGGGCATTCTGGTTTTCCAAGATGATGTCTTGATTCATACTCGGGTTTTGGAAGGTCATCACAAGAAAATCAGATCTGTCTTTAAAATTTTTCAGTCATATGGCGTTTGTGTAAGGAAAGAAAAATGTGAATTTTACAAGAAAGAGATAGAATTTTTGGGTCATTGTGTGTCTGGGGATGGTATTGCACCGCAGCCCGGGTTGGTAAAAGCGATTGTGGAATCGCCTAATCCCAAGGACAAAGACGAGTTGCGATCATTTGTAGGCATGTGTGAATACTATTCTAGGTTCATTTCCAATTATGCTAGCAAAATTAAGATTTTGTCAAACTTGCTCAAGAACAAAGTACCGTTCATATGGGACAGTGAGTGTCAATCTACATTTGAAAGGGTCAAGCAGGAGTTGGTCGATGCAAGGCCGTTGAGTCTGTATGACCCCAGCCAATTGTGCACCATAACTGTTGATGCTAGTAGGTATGGTTTGGGTGCTGTGCTGTCTCAAGGTATGGGGAAGGATGAGAAGGTTATTAGTTATGCCTCTAGAGTATTATGTGAGTCAGAACTCAATTACTCTGTGATTGAGAAACAGCTGCTAGCATGCTATTGGGCTAGTGAGAAATTTAGAAGCTATATATGGGGGAGAAAATTTGTTGTTCAAACTGATCATAAACCATTGGTGTACATTTTAAATGGTGACAAGATTAATTATACTACCCCTCGCATAGCACGCCTCACCACAAAACTGTTACAGTATGATTTTCATGTCAGATACATTCCAGGAAAAGATAATTTCACAGCTGACTCTTTATCTCGTTTACCGGTTTGTGATGAAAGTACTGTTGATGTGGAGGATGATGTGGAGGATTGTTTTATAGCGGCTGTGGATGCTGATGAATCCAAAGTGTGCACGGAAACGGTATGGAAGATGGCTGAAAGCAATGACGAGGCGCTATCCAGGGTTAAGCAGTATATAGTCAACGGTTGGCCTAAGGAAAGGAATTTGATTTCAGAGGTCTAACCATATGCCAAGGTGTGTGATGAGTTATCAATTGAGGATGGCATTGTGTTAAGGAACGATAAGTGTGTACCTCCGTGCGAGGTTAGACAAAAATTGGTGGACCATGCACATGATGGGCACCTTGGTAGCACCATGACAAAAAGACGGATCAGGGCGCTCTATTGGTGGCCTTCTATGGATAAAGATGTAGAAAGGTCAGTTCATGGATGTGTTGTGTGCAATTGTGCCGAAAAAGGGTTGAAGATTGTGAAGCCACCATTACAACCCATACCTTTACCAGATAAGGCTTGGTGTAAAGTGGGTGTTGATATGGTTGGGCCTTTCAATTTTCTCCCTAGTCACATGCATTATGCCTTTGTACTTATGGATTACTTTAGTAAGTGGCCAGAAGTGCGGTTTATCGCTAAGCCTTCGGCAAGTTCTGCCATTCAGTTCATCAAAGAGATCTTTTGGAGGGAGGGTTTTCCAGAATATTTAGTCTCGGATAATGGTGTACAGTTTGTGAGCAATGAGATGGAAACCTTTCTAAGAGAGTCTGGTGTGAAACATTTGAAGAGGTCTCTGTACCATCCTCAAACAAATGGTTTAGTCGAAAGAATGAACAGAGTGGTTGTGGAATGCATAAAGTGGGCTAAAGCAAGTAGATTGGATGTGGAAGAAGCTGTGAATTCGATGTTGTGGTTTTATCGTACCACACCACATTCAGTGACAAAAATCTCCCCATTTGAACTTTTGAAAGGTAGGCGTAGTACGTCAAAACTTTTCCCGGCTTGGTTAGCCAGGATCGTGTCGGGTAAATTTCCGGATGCAGTGGACAAGGATATAGTTAGGGATGAGGTAAAGAAATATCAGGATAGGATGAAAGCTAGGTATGACCAGAAAAATTCTACAAAAGAATGCTCTATTCAACCAGGTGATGTTGTGCGCATTAAGCTACAGACCTTTGTGAGGAAAGGGGATGCTTGTTATGGTAGTCCAGTTACTGTGAGGAAAGTGTGTGGTAATGCTATTATGGTTGAGGGTGGTCAGTGGTGGAATGTGAGTAAAGCTGTGAAGGTGAATGACGACAGTGACTGTGGTATGAGACGGGGTAGTAGAGCGGTACCTGAGGGCATGGTTCAGGAACGATCAGAGCCAAACACTAAGGCCCATATTTATACTTTTTGACGCTAAACTGCGCTAACGCAGTTTAGCGTCAAAAAGTTTTGCGCCGTCTAACGCCATTCTGAAGCGCCATGCGGGCGCCGTATTTATGGAATGGCGTTAGACGGCGCAATCAGACCGGCGCTGCCTGGTTTGCGTGGGAAAAAACCACGTAGACCAGACAGCGCCGGCGTAGGGGGAAAATGGCGCATGGGCGTCTTAAAATGGGGCAAGTCAGGTTACGTCGAAAAAATCGTCTTAACCCGACTTGCGCCATTTTTTAACGACGCCCATCCCCCATCAACATGACTCCTATCATTGTAAAGATAGGAGTCATGCCCCCTTGCCCAATGGCCATGCCCAGGGGACTTCTGTCCCCTGGGCATGGTCATTGGGCATAGTGGCATGTAGGGGGGCACAAATAAGGCCCCCCTATGCCACCAAAACAAAATATAAAAAAAAAAAAATTATACTTACCTGAACTTACCTGAATGTCCCTGGGGTGGGTCCCTCCATCCTTGGGTGTCCTCCTGGGGTGGGCAGGGGTGGCAGGGGGGGTCCCTGGGGGCAGGGGAGGGCACCTGTGGGCTCATTTTGAGCCCACAGGCCCCTTAACGCCTGCCCTGAGCAGGCGTTAAAAAGTGGCGCAAATGCGCCGTTTTTAGCCACGCCAACTCCCGGGCGTCTCTTTTGCCCGGGAGTATAAATACCACGTAAAGGCCTGGGAGTCATTTTTTAGACGGGAACGCCTCCCTTGCTTATCATTAATGCAAGGAAGGGGTTCACGCTAAAAAATGACGCACATTCCGGGAACTTTGGCGCTATTCGCCTCTAACGCCATAGTATAAATATGGCGTTAGTTGGCGTTAGTTTTGCGTCGAAATTGCGTCAAAAAAAACGACGCAATTTCGGCGCAAACGGAGTATAAATATGGCCCTAAGTTGGGAGTTCCCCAAACACTTAGAAGATCTGTTCGAGTGAGATGGGTGCCGCTCAAACTTAGGGAATCTCATGGTTGTTAGCAGGAAATCTACTTGTTGTTAGTGTTACATTCGCCAATATTGTTTAGTGGTTTATTGTTATGTTGTTTATCTTTTAGGTTGGGGTGTGTAGAGAAAAAAAATAAAAATAAAGGGAGATATTATGTTGTGTTCAAGGTTTGTTTGGCACGCGGCAACATTACCGCATGCCGAACCTATGTAGTGTGCTGCCAGCTGTCGCGTTCTCCCGTGCTCTCGAGCGCGAGAGAAACGGTTGGGAAAGCTGCGAGGCCGGAGGATGTGACAGCGGCGGTCTGTGATTTTAAGGAAATAAATTTATGTGAATCTTCACATCGTCTCCTACTTTCATTACAACACCCTTGCCTGAAATACTACTTCTTTCCTTGACATGCAGCATCCCCACACAGAATTCTGATTTGTGTTTCTTGATCCAAATTAAATCTATCAAGCTATGCATCTCTCTACTGCACGTATATAGTACAAATATGTCAGTTGTAGCGTACAATAGAATTAGGAAAATTACTCTGTAAAAGTTAAATATAATGTATTTTCCACAACAGAAAGCTGTGAAAACAAAACTTTCATGAAACGCGTGCATAACAATTCTTGCTTTTTCACATTGACATACCCATTATAAAAATCCTCACAGTTCAAGATACAGAGCAATCGTCCATCCTAATGGTTATGTTTGTGCTCATGCCATTTTCATGGCTGCGCAACACCATCTCTATGCGCCTGGAATCAGACCTCGGCATGCAGGTCTTGGGGCGTTATATATAACCACCCATTACATACACCGCATAACTTTGCATAACATTGCTTAACAGAACACACCCCAGCGGAAAACATATTGGGCATTTCCTGGGGAGTGCTGGAACAATTAGGTACTGCTTCTGTTGTTTCTAAAACAGAGTATAATGGCATGCATGTAGAGCTATATTAATAAACACTGAGATAAAACTATGGACCACATGTAAACATCAGCCTTCATTAGGGAAATGGTCCTAGCAAATATATGTGATATTCTGATTATAAAGTTTTGCCTGACCGTTTTTTATAAATGTTTGTGCTTCCAGGTGTGCCAATAATTTGCTTTTACATGTGTATTTTGGTTCAAATGAACCCTGTTAACGAAATAGCCTATTTCATGAGGTGGTCCAAATCATAGGGCTCGTGTGGTTGACAAAACAAGGAGCAATAACATTTATGATTTATTTAATTGTTTTCCTCCACAATTTGAAGTAGGGCAGTCTTGATTAAAAGCAATGGACCTTTTCGTTTAAAGCACTTCATGGTTAAACAGATCTGCCACGTTTTCTTCCGGAATGCTTGCAAGCTTGGAAAATATTTATTATAGGGAGATGGAAGGCTAGATGTACAAAGCATTTTTGCTGCCAAAAATGCCCCTAATCACATAATCGGTCAATTTGCTACTGCAAAAGTGCTTCTTGTAATGAACAAACACCAAATTGCAATTCAGTAACCCCATACAGGATCGCAGTTCGGGTTTAGCGAACAAAAAATAAGTTGCTATGTGTGTTCAGGGTGTATTCAGGGCATCCCATACAAATAGGTAATCTGAGTGGTACTTACTAATGGTTTGTGATCGAATTGCGGTCGGAATATATTCACACTTTACCACTGTTTTGAACCCCTTCCCCTTTCAAACTGTTTTTTTTCAACAAAAAAAAAAAAGGAAGCAATGTTCCTATGGACCACTGCCTGCTCTGAAAAAACAAAAATTAAACATTTCATTTTTTACTTTTTAAACACATCTGCATTTAAAAAAGAATATGCTTTATTGAAAAGCAATCACAGACACAGTGGTCTTCTGACCCCAGAAGGCCAAGAACATCCCTGTGATAGCAGGATATCCTACGGGGTCACAAATTGTGACCTACCTCATTAATAATAATGAGGTAGGTATATTTGCAGCCCTCACAAAATCGCTAATTTGGAAATCAGGGCCAGATTTCACTTTAGAACATACCAAATAGCGATTCACAAAAAAAAACTCTATTTGGTAATCTGTTGAACTAATGTATTTACATCTACCCCTTTATACATAAGCACAATTTTGTTATGGGCCACATGTGTATCAATATTTCATAGGTCCCTCTGATTGGGCTCAAGTTTACAACACAGCATGGAACATAGAAGGATAGCTGACCTTGCACAGGAAATACATGGTAGGCATTTGCTCAGACACAATATCTAATTTGCATTATGAAATAGGTGATGAAGACAGTCAGATGTAATACAAAAATCACAGTTATTTTCCATGAATAAAAGGATCTCTGAAGCTATCTCTGGAAATTGTCCCGGTATCTGGTAAAGAACAGTTGTCTTGCTTCTCATTACAAGGAGGGCCGCAAACACGGAGGACAGGAGAAGGGCAAGAGCTACTTCTTAGAAAAGGACATTTATCGGTGTTATGCAAAAGCACATTAAATCAATAAAGATATGAATTATGTCAGAACACAAATTTTTCCACGGGTCTCTTAGAATATTTTTAAACATATTCCTTAAAGTTTCATGAATTATTAATGAAATGTGCCATCACTGAATACAAATATTGTATTATTTTATTTGTAAATAATCACCATGAAAGATCAAAAAGAAAAGACATAAATAACCTTCTGCAGACTAAAGGAACTACTCTCTGGCATTAAACTCCTCCTCAAAATAAAAAGAGATAAAGCCAAATGTGAGAAATTGAATGTCTGTCTCTATTATGACTACATGTTCCTTTCCATTCTCTGGGTGCACTGTTTGTACCTACACTGTGGACTAATAACCACAAATGGGTGTGCCTGGCAAGGCCGTCTCTCGCAATGATGGTGCCCTGTGCAACAATCTTTTTTGATGCCCCCCCTCATGACCTCCTCTTCCAAATCTATCAAAACCCTCCAGTAAAAGTGCCCCTCATCTCTCCATAGCTCCTCTCCCTCATGCATTTTATTTGTTTCAATGCTCTGGTAAAGGCTACCGTGACTAATCTACTCAGCCATCCACATAAAATACAGATCTGTTCTTTGCAGCAGGCATATTAACCATTTCCCCTACTTTATAGCGAGTCAAAACTGCCACTGGACACAACTAGGGTCTCTCTCTGTCAGGAACATTAATCACAAAGTTATCTTGACATTTTTATTGTTGCCTGATAGCTGGTGCACATGGAACTTTGGTTCAGGTGCTTTCAAATGGTAAGTTATTGCTAAACACATCTCCCCCCCTCAGGTCAGCATCCCCCTCCATGTCAACATCGAGTGCGGCCGCACCAGTCACACCCACTACAGCCAGCCCTGGTGCCAGGTTCAAACAGGAACAGGCACCTTCCTCAGTAACCTAAATTTCCACAGCAACAACTCCAGCAACAACACTGCACATCTTCTCAACAGTATGAGCAGCCTCGAATTGACCCAGATTATCCACAACCCTACATACACCACAGGACACACGCTGCACCCCATTTTTACCTTCAGCAATGCGTCAAATAGAGCCATGTCACAGAACTCACATGGACTGATCAATACATTGTCCACTTCAGCATTTCTAGTCCCTGCACCTCCATCCTCAGGGTAACCTCCAACCCCCACCAGGGGTGGAACAAAATCTCAGAGACCAGCTGGGAAGAAGCCCTCAGCAACTCCATCCCAGCTACCGCCACCAACCTCAAACAGGGAGTGAAAATCTTCAATTCCTGGATCACCAATTGCACTGACAGCATTGTCCCCATCAGGAGCAACAACCAGAGAAAACCCTTCAAAAAAGCCAGCTGGCACACCCAAGAACTCAGAACAGCAAAATGAGGTAGCAAGCAGCTGGAGAAGAGATTGCACGCCAGAAAGGATGTCTCAGATAGAGCAGACTTCAAAACCTCCGTCAATATCTAACACTGCTTGCTAAGGGCAGAAAAGAAGACAGCCCTTGCCACACACATCAAAACCAGCACCAACACTTAGGAACTTTTCAACATCATTAAGGAATTTCCCCAACCCAGCAGCCAACAAAAATAACATTACTCCCTCACAGGAGCTGTGGGACAACTTTGCCCACTATTTCCATGACAAGATTGCAACCATATACAGAAACTTTGAATCCCAACCCACATCTCTGGACTTCCTGGATAGAAACACCACCACAGTAAGTGACATGACCACACACTAACCAACTGGAACATCTAAACCACCCAGAACATCACCTTCACCATGAAATCCATCTACTTTGGAGCTCGCACAAACCCATGCCTGCACCACATCTTCAACCTTGGAAACCATAGGATCGGCCAGGTACTCACCTCTATCACCACTGCAACATTTCCTGGTGGCTGGAAACATGCAAAGTCATACCACTACTTAAATACCCTCAGCCAACCCCCGCAAACCCAAACACTACCAGCCAATCTCTATACTCCCATTCCCAGTGAAGGTACTGGAAAAGATCCTTAACAAGCAACTCATGACATACCTTGAGTAGGACCAGCTACTCAATGCATACAGATCGGGCTTCTGCAGCAGTCACAGCACCAAAACTGCCCTGATCACAGCCACCAACGACATACAAACCCTCCTCAACTGAGGAGAAACAGCAGCTTTGATCCTCCTCGAACTCTCAGGAGCCTGCAACACCATATCTCCCCACATGCTGGTCGAAAGACTCCACCACACTTGCATCCAAGGGGGCGTGCTCAAATGGATCACCTTCTTCTCCACTGGAAGAACCCAAAAACCCACCTTTCATCTCTGAACCTAAGGCGATCACCTGCAGTGTCCCCCATGGCTCATCCTTCATCGTCATAGTCCACTGTGTCAACATAATTTTCTCTGCAGGTGACACCCAATTCATCCTCTCATTCACTGACAACCCCTCCACCACCAGAAACGACTTCCACAGATGAATGACAAGTGTCGCTAACTGGATGAAGAACAAGTGCCTGCATCTCAGCACAGACAAGACAGAATAACTGATCTCTGGCAGTAGCAGAAACACATGGAACGACTTCCGGTGGCCATCAGACTTAGGACCCACACCCACTCCCTCTGGCTATGCCAGAAATCTTGGAATCATCATTGACCTCAAGCTCACCATGGAATCAGAGATCAACGCCATCTCCTCCGCCTGTGTCCTCACTTTGCACGAGACGCACCATGACTCAGGCCTTCATCACCAGCCAAGTTGACAACTGCAACATTCTCAACACAGGAATTGCTGCATACCCCCTACAGAGACTTCAGACATAACAGAACGCGACAGCCAGACTCACCCTCAGCCTTCCACGATGAACCCACATCACATCCCACCTCAGGCAACCCCACTGGCTCCCCGGACAGAAGAGATGCCAATTCAAGCTGCAGACCCAGGCACACAAAGCTCTGGACAACCAAGGACTCACGCACATTAACCACCAACTGACTTTCCACCAACCATTGAGAAGACTACACTGTACCTCCCTTTCACTTGCTCTTTCTCTCACGTTGCAGATTTTCACCTGCCTCCTCTTTGTGGAATGTTTCCCCATGCTCAGGCACTGCAACAACAAGGCAGAAGGAAAACCTCATAATTGCAGGCAGCAGGTAGAGACAACGATACAAAACAGCTCACCAACAAAACTGCTATATGGTACTCACCCCCATGCTGGTATATGAGGCTTCTCCTCTATTGGTGGAGAAATCTGCAACTGGCCCAAGCAGGCACCCATCTCCATACCAGGATGCATGTGCAACCAAACACGACCTGGAAGCCAGGCACTCAGTCCTAGGAAAGTCAGCACAAGTCCTCCAGCACAGCGCAATGCTGGCCGGGCCATGCACACGTCTCCCAGCAAGTCCCGTAGTCCAGGAAACATGTCTTCCACCTGGCCGACATCTCTGCCCCGCTGACACACCTGGCACCAACAAACCACTGATAGGATTGTCCAATCCCTACAGGAACAACAACCACTCCTCGTCCTCTTCATCCAATGTGCAACAGAAAAAGAAACCAGACAGAATGCTTTGTAAGTGCTGCCCTTTGTGGCCTCCAGCAGGAAGGGGAGGGGCAAGGTGGTAGCATTCCTCTGTTCTTTTTTCTGTATGTGAGATAGGATATATCTCACTTGTGATGAAGGGGACTAGGACAGGGGGCCCTGGGAGTAATGGCTTGTTTGTTATTGTAGTCACACCTGTAATATGGCAGAGAAGCAAAGGCACTCCCTCATTTGCATTGGGCCATGCCATCACTTAAAAGGGACAACTTCTGACTTTACAAATCTACCTGATACAATATTGACTGTAAGATATGTGAACAATGTTGCTAAAGTAAGCCGATGTGAAGTTAGAATATTAAGCCCCTCATTAAGCATGGCCTCCTAATTCTAATTGGGATGGTAATTGCGGTTACTGGCCCTATTTTAATTCTGAGAGTCTCTTGAATGCCTCTGGTTAATGTGGGGCTCAAAATGATGAATTGCTGTGGGCATTGGAACCAGAAAGAACTGATACCTCCCCAATATTTCCCCATTTATAAACAGACCACCTGTGTCAAATCCCCCGCTTCCCTGCCCCGTGATTAGAATCAGTAACTTTGGGAGCAAAGAAAATCCAGCCCAATTATTGGGCTACTTGTAATACAGTCCTTAATGTCCAGTTTACTGTGTAAGCTTATACGCTTACGTTAATGATAATGTGCACTAGTTGTTGTCATATATATACATATATATATATATATATATATATACATATATATATATATATATATATATATATATATATATATATATCATAAACTCAATACTCTGGATACTCATTTAACCTTTTGACCTAAAGGTTAAAAGTGCCCAACAGATAAAACAGGTCCAGTGCACTTACTAAATTCAAAGACATCAATGTTTTCATGCATTCTATGTTATGGGGATGAATATGTTTCTACCTCAAATGCAAGAATAATATTTGACATAGTAATGCACTATCATTGACAAGGTATTGGGAGGAACACAGCATGTCATAGTGGTCAGGGCACAGAACACAAACAATGGTTTGACAAGCAGGGAGAAAACTCCTAGTGCATCAGGGTCATTCATTGTTTTGTTTTGCTAAAACAAACTCCTACTTTGAAAGTGTGTTTCAGTGGATCAAAAAACAGAATGCAGAGTAGTGCAGACAATATTGACAACCCACTGGAATTCTGAACTGCCGTCTGTGCATGCGCCCCACAGGCATAAGCATGAAAGCACAGAGTTTCCTAACAGGCAGCCAGTCCTCTATCATGAGACTGGAATTCTGAATCTTCACTGATTTGTCTATTAAAATTAGACCCTACAGCCTTTGTAGGTTTATAATTACAGGCTAAAGATGCCTCAATAAATAAATAAAAAATGGCACAAAAAACACATAACGTTTCTGGTTGTATAATATCCATCTCTATTTGATACTGTTACCACATTACTTTGTGAAATGCAAAGCATAATCTATAGTTAATTCAAGAATGCACTTTATATGTAGCTTTCTTCACTCCGGGCTCTTTATGTAGCCATATAAATTGTGTTTTAACCCCTTCCATGCTGAAAACGGAGTGGTCCCATCCTCAGCTATGGTGGGCATGTGCTGAGGATGGAACAGTTCCGTCCACTGCACACGACCAGGAAATCTCTCTGCTGTTCACAGAAGAGAATTTTTTTTATTTTTATTTTTTTAGTCTCTGGAGTAGGGGAAGAGCTTCTCCTGCTGTGTGAGGCATTTGTTTTTCACTGTAATGACGATCGGTGTGCATGGTGCACTGATATCATTACATTGAAAGTGAATGTGAAATAAGCCTATGGGCTCATTTCACTTTCATTGCTTCGGTGCTGGCAGGGCTATTTTAGCCCCTCCTGCACCAAAGCACACAGAAGAGGTATCATTAGAAAGGGAAATATCTCCCCTTTCCAATGGTGTCTTTTCTAGGTGGATCTCTTGGGGACCTCCAAGGAGTGCGATTACCAAGCAGAGTTATACTCCACAAGGCACCAGGGAGGGGGAAGCAGCCCTTGGGCAAGGGCTTTTACCCCCCACCCCCTTAGTTTTTATGGGTAATTCAGTTTTTCTGCCCCCCTAGGGGACAGATGGAGGCAGTAGCTCCTGATCTGCCCCTCTTGGGAAAGGGGGGCCACTAGCACACCAAGGACTATTTTATTTTATTAGTGTAAGGGTAGGGGCTGCCTAGTTATGGGCATGTGAAAGCCCCCCCCCCAAAAAATTAAAAAAAGATAACAGTTTGTCTCCCCTCCTTGGTGGGTGCTTTCTCCATGGGCAAGGTCATGTCCTCACCTCAAATAAATGGGTGCAAAGTCTGTCTGCACCCCCCTGAGAGACATTTGGGGTATTTACCCCAATAATCCACCCCCCGGGTAGCAGACAGTCCACTAGATGGCAGAGAATTTTAAAAAAATAGATGGGCTGCTAACCAACAATGAAAGGAGACAACAGTCTTTCTGCTTCTTCTACGGTTTAAAGTATCTCATCCCAATGGCAAGCAAGAGGACATTTGACTCTTTTGGGTGTTGATTTTTCAAATGTGCCAGCAGAGTTTGGCTTACTCCCAATTTTGTCCCACTTACAATAGTGAATGGCTGCACTTTTTGGACTTGGGTAGGCTGCTATTCAGAAAAACCTACCAGACCGAATCACTTCTGAAAAGTAGATATCTGGGGGAGTCCAGGGTGGTGGGCTTCTCATGCACTCCATACCAATGGTCATTTACCTAGGCCTAGTGCCAGTGACAGGAACAGATCCAAACGAGATCCATAGGAATCTCCACACAAGGACACTAGGACTAGCCACACAGGTGGGACAGCGTTTTTATTGGCACAGTTGGGGCAATGCTGGGTAGTGGGAATTTGGTGGATTTCTGCAGATTCCGAAAGTTTCCATCACAGACATATAAGGAAATATGAGAAAGTGCGTGATTTAAAGAAATTTTGAGTTTTGCAAGACACTGTGGGGAGAAATACCTAATGGGATCCACACAAGTCAAACCACCATGAATACCCCAATGTGTCTACATTTTAAAAAATGTACAGGTTGGCTAGGTTCCCCTAGGTGCCAGCTGAGCTATGGTCCAAAATCCAGAGCTACCCATATCGAAAAAAGAGGGTCAGTTTCCGGTTGAAAAATGTGCTGCAACCATGCTGCATTTTGGGCTATTTCCTGTTGCACTAGGTCTACCCATACAAGCGAGGTACCATTTTTATCGGGAGGTTTGTGGGAATACCGGATGAAAGGAAGTTTGTGGATCCCTGCAGAATCCAGAACTTTCCATCACAGAAATGTGAGGAAAATTATTTTTTTAGCCAAAGTTTGAGGTTTACAAGGCATTCTGGGTGCAAAACATGGTCAGAGCCACGGAAATGAGCCCATGCTGGATAGCCCTCAGTGTCTAGTTTTCAATAATGTACAGATTGGCTACTTTTCCTTAGGTGACGGCTGAGCTAGGGTCCAAAATTTTAGAGCTATCTAAACTAGAAAAAAACAGTTTGGTGGAAAAACGTGATGCAACCATGTTGCATTTTGGGTAATTTTCTGTTGCGGGCTCTAGGCCTATCTTGCCAAGTGAGATACAATTGTATTAGGAGACTTGTAAGAGCATAGGAGAACATTTTTTATTACCAATGGGATTTCACTTTATTTGTGCCTTTCAAGCCAGTGTATAAGAAGGATGACATTTTGAAAAAATCCTTTGAAAGCATGCACTAGTACAGGTACCCACAAATTCAGAGATGTAAACATAACAGCTGCTCCTAAACACAATATCTTGTGCCCATTTCATAAATACATGAGTTTCCTTGATACCCATTTGTCACTCTGCCTAATTCACAATAAGAATTGGGCTATACGTGATACTCAAACGTATGGTGCAGCTCAGTTGTTTGGTCTGGGTGCCTCGGTTTCTTGAAGAGCCTACAAACCCTATATATCTCCACAACCAGAAGAGTCTACCAGATGTAATGGTATACTGCTTATGTCAATCGGCCATTGTCAGAAAAAGTTACAGCTGAAAATGTTGTCACAAATGCCCTTTATTTCTTACTCATTTTCAATATTTCTTTAAACAATTATTTTCCTTGGGAAAATGTTCAGGGATCTACAAAAATGACCCTGTGCTGATTTTAGCTTTTTTTTCTTCTTTTCAGAAATCTTTAGCTTTTCTGGATGATTCGTGGGATTCACATTGGTTTCCACCACAAACTGGAAAATAGGCGACCTCTTAGAAAAATTCTAACACTGTGGTACAAAATTAGGTGTTTTGATTCAGCTCTGCATGTTGCTGAAAGCTTGAAAGATGGAGACTTTAGTACATCAAACCGTTCATGGTTGCCATTTTTATGCAAAAAACTGACACTTTTATCTGGAGCTCTTTTTCCCTATTTTTCTAAAAAAAACAACTCAAACTGTAGCTATATTTTGTTTATTTTCTCAGTTCTCTCCAGGGGAATCAACAAACCCCAGGCACCTTTAGACTCACCAGGATATTGAGAAAAAAGTACACAAAGGTGGCGTGGACAGCTCATGTGGACAAAAAGGTATGGTGGCCTAAGCATGAACTACCCCAAATAGCCAAAAAAGGTCTCAGCACTGTGGGGGATGGGGGCGGTGACTCCAAGCAGTGAATGGGTTAAATTTCATGGCACAGAACAACCAAAAGCTACATGCATGCAAGTCTAATTCTTTACTCACAATTTTAAACAACCAAAAGCAACATGCATGACAATCTGGTTCTTTAATCACAATTTTAATCTTGCAGCCATCCATAGATGTAGTTGCACACATTCTCTAACACAGTTTAAGAGGTTTGTGTTCTAAATGCACATTACCAAAACATATTCCATATTTGGCTTACTGCACATGCACACTCAATTAAACAATACACTTGTATAGCATTTTAAACTTACCATCTTTCATTTCTTTTCAAATAAACTCATATCAAGACACAGAAACAGAACGTACAAAGGCACAACTCAGGTCCCCACACCACATCAAACAAGCATTTGCAATGCAACGGGTCTCGCATTAGCGCTATTAGCATTGTAAACTCCTAACCGGACTTTTCTTGACACATAAACTAACAATGAAAAGTAAAACACTGCAATTATCCATGTAACATGGTCGATGTCATGCAAAGTGCATGACTTCTGCCCAGCAATTTCACGCTGTGCAGGAAATGAAAAGATAAAGTAGTCCACAAAACAGCTGAAAACACAGAGCCTCGTATGTTTTTAGTAGTTTACCGGTGCACTCAAGGAGGGCTAAACACCAGAAAAGGCATGACGTATGCATGCCTTTCACAAATTGAATCAATCGATTTTTAAAAGGCAAGCCCACGAACTAATGAAAGTGATGGGTGTGACATGGGCGTGTTAGAAGCCCACATAGAGATTATAACATGGTCCGGAGCGCTTGCGTGAGCTCGACCCTAAAAACTGCACATATAGGCAACTTGAATGACAACATTTCATCCATAGCACTCCCATAGACTGGTGTGCTACAGGCCTGAAAATGCACTTAGGCTTCTCGTTATAGGTGTGAAATGCTTTATAAAATGCCTTCCATAGAGAGCAACACTTGTAGCTTTTTTTTACAATTAAAAATGTAGGAATACAAATCCCAGTATACAAAAACTTGGATTGGAAGCTTTACTCACACACAACATGGGCAACTTGAGATATGTTACCTCTTCATTCAGGTACACAATGTTTCCTGAAATGGGGCAAAGAGGGCAACTCTTGAAACATTGTCCATTGTTGTTTTCTCTGCTGACTACACGGTTTTAGGTTAGATGTATGTAGCAGCTCCATTTATGTGGTTAGCACATTCATATCCTTGAGGATTTGCTTTCCTTTTATAAATGGAGGTGTACAAATCCAATAGAGCATAACTTGATATCACTCTGACTCAAGGGCTATGCTTGGGGTGTTCTTTGACAAATGAGATACTTGAGCATCCAGCAAAATATTAAACTGCATGAGAGGCTCTAAAATCAGATTCAGCAATAAAGTTGAAATGTATCTCTTGATCTCTAATTGGCCTCCAAAATAAACATAAATTTGGGAAGCATCTGTAATAGATATTTATCGCCCGAAACAAGCTGACCCACAACTCTAATAAAACATCCATTCTCCTCTTGTAAGTTAGGTATGTTGTGGCTACTTACTATTTCGTTCACTCATATATGTTCATAAGGAGTTTCTTAAGTAACAGATCTGTTTGAAAGTCATTAAGGAAACACATTTTTTTAAATGACAACTGACGTTCACATTAAACGCTTTCCTCTGTCTTGGCCTTTCTACATCCAAAGCCTGTGAATATTGTGTTAATTTATCCTTCTTCCCACACTTTTTGTATTAGTTGCGTATAGACCATCCACCTGAACCTTATGTTTGCATAAAGCTAGGGAAATGCACATCCAAATAGATAAACCCAAAAGATGTTACTGGGTGTGCACCTTATTTGTATGAGATTTTCCTGACCACCAACCTATCAAAGTGCCATAAAGGCATACAAGGGACACTTGAAAGAAAATATAGGTGTGTTTATGTTAAGCACAGTTAGTAAGTTACACATTCTTAATTCAATGACATGCTAATACATTAACTTGTTTAACTATGGCAGTGGTTCCCAACCTGTGGTCCGTGAAGCCTCCTCAGGGGGTCCGCAACTGCTTAGAGAATTAAATAATATTAACAGATTAGGTCCCCACTTTTCAGTAATCACTCAGTAGGGGGTCCCCAGATTCCAATAATATTCAGTGGGGGTCCCCGGGTTCCAGTAATGATAAAGAGGGTGTCCACAGAAGTCAAAAGGTTAGGAACCACTGAACTATGGTGTAACTTAGATAATTTTTGCTACTTATTATAAGTATTAGCCGGTTGGAAATCGAAAATCTTTTTCTTTTGGAAACCCATCCTATGTTTTTTTGCACTCAATGACTTATGAGTTGACAACAGAAGTAATGGCAATGGTACATGCTTCAGAATTGATGAAACCTGCAGAAAAGGACCTAGTAATTCTGTGCATGGTGACTTGCCCCCCACTCCTTGGAGTTTCTTTTATAATCCCCCTTAGCTCACAGGCAGATACCCGCCAGAATCCTTACTTCTGACTGTTGGACCTGGCTTTTTGACAGGGACATCCCCAAACTTTTTGCCTCCTTCCTCCTATTTTTTCTGACCTGTTGTTGTTGGCTTTTGACCTCTGGGCACTTTACCACTGCTAACCAGTGCTAAAGTGCATATGCTCTCTGTGTAAATTGTACTACTGATTGATTTATCCAAGATTGACTATTTAATTTACTTGTAAGTCCCTGGTAGAGTGCACTACATGTGCCTAGGGCAGGTAGATTAAATGCTACTAGTGGGCCTGCAGCACTGGTTGTGCCACCCACCTCAGTAGCCCCTTAACCTTGTCTCAGGCCTGCCATTGCAAGGCCTGTTTGTGCAGTTTCACTGCCACCTCGACTTGGCATTTAAAGGTACTTGCCAAGCCTAGAACTCCCCTTTTTCTATACATAAGTCACCCCTAATGTGTGCCCTAGGTAACCCCTAGAGCAGGGTGCTGTGTGGGTAAAAGGCAGGACATGTACTTGTGTGGTTATATGTCCTGGTAGTGTAAAACTCCTAAATTCGTTTTTACACTACTGTGAGGCCTGCTCCCTTCATAGGCTAACATTGGGGCTGCTCTCATACATGGTTGAAGTGGCAGCTGCTGATCTGAAAGGAGCAGGAAGGTCATATTTAGTATGGCCAGAATGGTAATATAAAGTCCTGCTGACTGGTGAAGTCGGATTTAATATTACTATTCTAGAGCTGCCACTTTTAGAAAGTGAGCATTTCTTTGCACTAAAATCTTGTTGTGCCCTTCAATCCACGTCTGGCTAGGTTTAGTTGACAGCTCCTTGTGCATTCACTCAGACACACCCCAAACACAGGGTACTCAGCCTCACTTGCATACATCTGCATTTTGAATGGGTTTTCCTGGGCTGGGAGGGTGGAGGGCCTGCCCTCACACAAAGGACTGCCACACCCCCTACTGGGACTCTGGCAGACAGGATTGAACTGAAAGGGGGCTTGGTGCATTTCTTAGAGACTCTTTGAAGTCACCCCCACTTCAAAGGCACAACTTAGTATAAAACAGGGCCTCTGCGCTACCTCATCAGACACTTGCTGGAGAAGAAACCTGAACCAGAAACTACATCCTGCCAAGAAGAACTGCCTGGCTGCTCAAAGGACTCACCTGTCTGCTTTTCTACAAAGGACTGTTGCCTTGCTGTTGGCCTGCTGCCTTGCTGAACTCTTGTCTGGCTGTAAAAGTGCTCTCCAAGGGCTTGGATAGAGCTTGCCTCTTGTTCCCTGAAGTCTCAGGACCAAAAAGACTTCTCTCTTTCTCTTGGACGCTCCGTGCGCCAAACTTTTCGACGCACAGCTTGTTCCGCGGCAAGAAAAACGCCGCACACTGACGCTGATCAACGCGACGTCTTCGGGACGACCAAAACTTTGACGCACAGCCTCGCAAGGACAACGCCGCCCGACTTCCCGGGAGAAATCGACGCAACGCCTGCCGTGAGATCAAAATTTTGACGCACGGCCTCGCAAGGACAACGCCGCCCGACTCCGCAGGAGAAATCGACGCGACGCCTGCCGTGAGAACGAAACTTTGACGCACGGCCTCGCAAGGACAACGCCGCCCGACTTTCCAGGAGAAATCGACGCGACGCCTGCTGTGAGATCAAAACTTTGACGCACAGCCTCACAAGGACAACGCCGCCCGACTCCGCCGGAGAAATCGACGCGATGCCTGTCGTGAGATCGAAACTTAGACGCGCAGCCCCGCAGAACGACGCGCAGCCGGAAAACAAGCAGGAAAATCCACGCACAGACCAGGGACATCTGGCAAGAAAAACGCCGCACACCGACGCTGATCAACGCGACGTCTTCGGGACGACCAAAACTTTGACGCACAGCCTCGCAAGGACAACGCCGCCCGACTTCCCGGGAGAAATCGACGCGACGCCTGCCGTGAGATCAAAATTTTGACGCATGGCCTCGCAAGGACAACGCCGCCCGACTCCGCAGGAGAAATCGACGCGACGCCTGCCGTGAGATCAAAACTTTGACGCACGGCCTCGCAAGGACAACGCCGCCCGACTTTCCAGGAGAAATCGACGCGACGCCTGCCGTGAGATCAAAACTTTGACGCACGGCCTCGCAAGGACAACGCCGCCCGACTCCGCCGGAGAAATCGACGCGACGCCTGCCGTGAGATCGAAACTTCCACGCGCAGCCCCGCAGAACGACGCGCAGCCGGAAAACAAGCAGGAAAATCCACGCACAGACCCGGGACATCTGGTACTCCGCGCAAACCACAGTAAGAGACTGTCTGCGCGCCGGAAGACGACGCCCGACTCCCCACGTGGAAAATAACGACGCAAGTCCGTGTGTGCTGAGGAGAAATCGACGCACACACCAGTTTTCCACGCACCTCTTCTCCTGTGGCCCTCTGAGGAGATTTTCCACCAGAAACCAGGTACTTTGTGTTTGAAAGAGACTTTGTTTACTTTCTAAAGACTTAAGACACTCTCTATCACTTTTCAGTGATATCTTTACAAATTCGTATTGCAACTTTGATCGTTTTGACCTGAAGATACCCAGATAAATATTATATATTTTTCGAAACACTGTGTGGTGTATTTTTGTGGTGTTATGCTATGGTGTTGTATGATTTATTGCACAAATGCTTTACACATTGCCTTCTAAGTTAAGCCTGACTGCTCGTGCCAAGCTACTGGAGGGTGAGCACAGGCTGATTTTGGATTGTGTGTGACTTACCCTGACTAGAGTGAGGGTTCTTGCTTGGACAGAGGGCAACCTGACTGCCAACCAAAAACCCCATTTCTAACACTGACTCTCTTTCCTCCTCATAGGGAAAGATCAGGAACAACGTGTAATGAACCATGCCTGCGTTGTTCACACCAGCAGTTCGACGCTTGCCTGAACAACTCAAGCCTTTTTTTCTGCCTTAACCACGCATGTGCTGAACAATGCACAGGAGTGGCTAAGGCAGAGAAAAAAGAAGATCCATCAGGAGAGGACGCGGTCAGGTAAGTGGGGCTGGGGTAGGGTTGGAGGTAGTTTTTAGGGCTGGGGCGGGATGAAGGGGTTGTGGTGGTTAGATAATTTTTTTTTAAGGGGTCGGTTGAGGGAGTTGGTACTATGATTTTTAGGGCTGGGTGGGGTTTTGGGGTTATTTTGTCTTTGGGTGTTGGAGTAATTATGTCATTAGGGCAGGTGGGGGTGGGTTTTTAGGGTTGAGGTCGGGCTAATTTTGTATGTAGTGCTTGTGGGAGGTCAGGTTTTTAGGGGTGGAGTGGGGGTTGGGGTAATTTTGTATTTAGGGTAGGTGGGGGCGGGTCGGGTAATTTTGTATTTAGGGCAGGGGTGGGTTTTTAGGGGTGGGGGGTCGGGGTAATTTTGTATTTTGGGCCAGTGGTGAAGTTGGGTTTTTAGGGGTGGGGAGGGGGTTGGGGTAATTGTGTATTCAGGACAGGTGGGCTCAGGTTTTTAGGGGCACGGGTGTGGGGCAGGGTAATTTTGTTTTTAGGGGTGGGGTAGTTTTATTTTTGGGGGTGGGGGTCGGTTTTAGTGCTCAGGGTGGGTGGCAGGGTTTCAGAGTAGTTTTTAAAGGTGGGGGGTCAGGGTACTTCTGGTTTTAGGGGCGGGGTGGGGGGGTTGGTGTAATTGTGTTTTTAGGGGTTGGGTTGTTTTACTTTTGGGGGTGGGGGTTTGGTTTTAGCACTCATGGTGGGTGGGGGTATCGGGGTAGTTTTTCAAGGTGGGGGTTGGGGTACTTCGGTTTTTAGTGGCGGGTCAGGTTAATTTTGTTTTTAGGGGTTGGGTTGTTTTATTTTTGGGGTGAAGGTTAGTTTTAGGGCTCAGATTGGGTGAGGTGTATCAGGGTAGCTTTTAAGGGTGGGAGGGGTCGGGGTACTTCTGTTTTTAGGGTGGGCGGTGGCATGCAACAACCATGCATGCCATTTCCACACATGCCTTCACAATGTAAAATCGTTGTAAAGGCATGTGTGGAAACAACGCGGTCACTGTTCCAATCGCATTGTTCAGGCATGCGTGGTGGCTGCATGCGTGGTTCCAACATACAACCTCCTCATGGAGTATAGAGAGAACACGTAATGAGGCTCTCAGAAGCCAAGCTTTAATGTTAGCAATACTAGTTATGATTGCAAAGGGCACATAAATCCTGCAGAACATCCACTTATATGACAGTATACTGTATGTGAAAGGACTTGACCATAGCGCAACTACCACGAAGTGCTACATTCCACATCTGGCTCCTGTATGTAGTTTAATAGGATTCTTTTTGCTGATTCTGAGCCTAACACTGCTCTAAATAGAGCGCATAGCTTGCCCAAGCACGTAACAGGAATGATAATGGTGAAAATGCGAACCCCTCTGCTCGGAGGAGTGGTGGTGAGTACCAGGGAACAGTGATGAAGTTTTTTGATAATCAACACTATGGACCATATTTATACTTTTTTAGCACCACGTTTGCGCCACTTTTTGCAAGTTTGCACCGCTTTTGCGTCAAAAATGACGCAAATGCGGCGCTAAAAAAGTATAAATATGGGCCTATATGCGCCTAGTGTTTGTTATGCCTTCTTATGCTGCTCCTTTCGTAACTCACACACCAGAGTGTGGGTTCAAGCAGTGAAGGTGCACGCCATAAAGTGGGATGGAAACGTGTTCAGATCGCAGCTAGGTCACATGAGCGTGGTTTGACATATTTTAATATAAAGACATCTTGTTTCACAGGACACTTAAGATCCTTTTTCTTGACTGTAATACTGAAAAAAAATGCATATGCAGTTGTACAAAAGTAGAAATATTGCAAAGGGATTGTTTGGTTTACGGTCAAATGTATGCACACAACCTTTGCAGCATTGCCTTCGGTAAAGTCTGCATTACAAAACGTATTTGACGATTTGTATTTTTGTAATTTGTAGGCTGTGCATTTGTTCGGGATAACACTTTGGCAGTGCTAAAAATAAAGCTTCTGTCGGAGATAAACTTAGTAGCTGAATTTTAAAAAATAAGTATAAGAACTTTTGGCCTCGGGGCAATGATTGTAGCGTGGAGGAGGAGTAAAAACGCATGGGTTACGATCTAAATCTATACCCAGATCTCAGATGTAGGCAGGTGCATTTACTCACTTAGATGCCTCACTAGGCTTTTAATCTGATTTGCAGGCTACGTATAGATCTATGCAGTTAGCATGTTAACCAACTAAACTTCGTATTTTAAAAAGTCGGTGATTCAAAATACATATCCAACCACCGGCCGGGGGTTGGCTTTTTATTTTGCATTATGTCTTCTAAAAACCCAATAGTTAGGAGAATGTGCAGTCTGATGAAATGTGTTCCAAGTTTCATAATACAGTGACCCGACCTGTGCAGTCTGCAGGTAGGAACTGCAACATTTCACTCCGCCAATGCATGAGACATGTGTGCCTTGTGCAGCCTTGCCCCTTCCATCTACAGTCTTAACCAGCATGTACAGCTTCTTGCCAATGTAAGCAGCCCTGCAGACATGCACAGTCGATATAATTGTGCCTTTACTTCCTTAACATTCTTCATATTCTTTCATTCTAGTGGAGCCAAATAGCTGCAATCCCAGAGGTGTGTCCTGCTGTTGGAGATTTGAGTCTAAATTTCAACTTTTCAGTACGTTTTTCAAGGCCAATCAGGGCCTCACTGCATTTTTGCTGTGCTTCCTTTCGGTTTCTGAACTGTATGTGCTCACAACTGCCACGAATGGCAGTGGCTAATAAAAGTTAGAATATTCCATCGCCCCTCATAGACCCCATGTCCTCTAACACATATTTAGGTAATGCCCATTTAGATTCTGAGGATTTTGGGCAAGCACGTTTGACACTAATACTGAAACTACAAGCTTAAAATAGCCCCTATTGGATAACAATCCAGTAATTGATTAAGATGGCCCTGAAAATGTGAGAGCGGCATCTGCTGAGCCCAAAGCCCAGAGGAAAGGAGAAACCCGTATATGTGATTCTCCTGAGAAGGAAGAAGAATTTTGTAGGAAAAACACACCTTACCTGTAGTCTAGCCTGTCACTCACGATTCTGATCCAGCTGGGCTCACATGGTGGTGGGCGGAAACCCATACAGCAAAACTCTTGGCTGCATTCTCAGGGTGAAATAAATCAGCAATGTGAATGGCATGATGGGTTACAGCCAGAAAACTGCCTCACCCTTCAGGCAATCAATCAATCAGTACATTTGTAAGGCGTGCTACTCACCCATGATGGTTTCAAGGTGCTGAGTGGGGGGGGACTGCTACAGCTTGAACAGCCAGGTCTCGAGGTGTCTCCTGAAGATCAGCAGGTCCTTGGCCTGCCGTAAGTGGATGTGGAGGGTGTTCCAGGTCTTGGCGGCGAGGTAGGAGAATGATCTGCTGCTGGTTGTTGTCCTGTGGATGCATGGTACGGTGGCGAGGGCGAGGTTAGCGGAGCGGAGCTGTCGGTTCAGGGTGTAGAAGGTAAGTGGTTCATTGAGGTATGCTGGTGCGGCGTTGTGGAGTGCTTTGTGGGCATTGGTGAGGAGCTTGAAGGTGATCCTCTTGTTGTCAGGAAGCCAGTGTAGGTCTCTCAGGTGGGCTGTGATGTGGCTGCGACCGGGGATGTCGAGGATGAGGTGTGCGGAGGTGTTCTGTATGCGTTGCAGTCTTTTCTGGAGATTGGCCGTGATTCTTGCGTAGAAAGCATTGTCGTAGTCCAGTCTGCTACTGATGAGGGCCTGGGTGACTGTCCTTCTGGTTTCGGTGGAGATCCACCTGTAGATCTTGCAGAGGATGCTGAAGCAGGAGGATGAAACGGCACTGACTTGTTGGGTCATGGAGAGTGATGAGTCTAGGATGAACCCCAGGTTGTGTGCGTGGTTGGTGGGCGTCAGTGCAGCTCCCAGTGTGGTCAGCCACCAGGAGTCGTCCCAGGCAGAGGGGGTGGAGCCGACGATGAGGACCTCTGTCTTGTCTGAGTTCAGTTTTAGGCGACTGTTCTCCATCCAGTTGGCTACGGCCTTCATTCCTTCGTGGATGTTGGTTTTGGCGGTGGCGGGGTCCTTCGTGAGGGAGAGCATCATCTGGGTGTCGTCGGCGTATGAGAAGATGTTGAGGTTGTTAGATCGGATGATGTTGGCGAGCAGTGCCATGTAGACGTTGAAGAGGGTTGGGCTGAGGGAAGATCCTTGGGGTACACCGCAGATGGTCTTGGTGGCTTCAGACTGGAAAGGAGTGAGGCGGACTCTATGGGTTCTGCCGGTGAAGAAGGAGGTGATTCAGTCCAGGGCTTCACTGCAGATCCCTACGTCGTGGAGGCATGTGCATAGGGTGTGGTGGCAGACATGTTGAAGTCAGCCGAGAGGTCCTGGAGGAAGAGGGCCGCAGTTTCGCCTTTGTCCAGCAGGGTCCTGATGTCGTCAGTGGTGGCGATGAGGGCGGTCTCGGTGCTGTGGTTGCTGCAGAAACCGAATTGGGACGGGTCCAGAGTGTAGTTTTCCTCAAGGAAGTAGGTCGGTTGCCTATTGACAATCTTCTCGATGACCTTCACCGGGAATGGGAGAAGGGAGATGGCCGGTTAGTTTTTGAGGTCCTTTGGGTCTGCCTTGGGTTTCTTGAGTAAGGCGTTGATCTCGGCGTGCTTCCAGCTTTCCGGGAAGGTGGCGGTCTTGAAGGAGCTGTTGATGATCATCTGGAGTTGGAGGCAATGATGGAGCTCGCTTTGTTGAAGATGTGGTGCGGGCAGGGGTCGGATGATGAGCAGGAGTGAATGGTGTTCATGACTTTGGTGGTATCATCGTCGTTGACGTGGGTCCAGGAGAGCAGGAGGTTGGTGTGGCTGAAGGGCGGTGAGTCTGAGGTGTTGGCAACTGCTGGTGGGGTCTTGGTGTTGAAGCTGTCATGGATTTCTGTGATCTTGCGTTGAAAGAAGGTGGCTAGGTAATCGTGGCGCCACTTCTTCCTGAGTTTTCAGCATGTCTGTTTGGAAGTCTGGAGGTCAGCGCTGAACCAGGTGGCCTTTCTGACGGTGCGGTTGTTGGAGGGTTTCTTGATTGGGGCGAGATGGTTGGCGCAGACATGGATCCATTGCCTGAGGTTGCGGGCAGCTGTGTCAGTGTCGGTGGAGTCGGCTGGTGGGGGTCTGGCGGAGATCAGCTGGTTGTTGGTGACCTTGTTCCAGCTGCAGCGGGGGACACTTTGCGGGTGGTGGTGCGCTGTGGGTTTCTCAAAGGAGAAGTGGATGCAGCTGTGGTCAGTCCTGTGGAGTTCGGTGGTGTGGCTCAAGGTGACGTGGCTGGTAGCGGAGAAGATGAGGTCGAGCATGTGTCCGGAGGAGTGGGTGGGTGGCATGATGAGCTGTTTGAGTCCGAGGTTGGCGAGGTTGTTGAGCAGGGCGGGGGAGTTGCTGTCATTGGAGTTCTCGAGGTGGAAGTTCAGGTCTCCGAGGAGGATGTAGTCTGTAGAAGCAAGGGCTTGCATGCTGACGACATCGGCAGAATAATTGTTCTATGTCCGGAGTTTCATTTTGAGTTCTGAAAGTCAGGGAGAAGGTCATCCATTGAGCATGTGCCCAATGCAAGTGAATGTATATGGGGCTCTGATGTTCACACATATATCAGCTTTATCAGCATACAACAGGGCTATTGGATACCAAGAGTGAGGTATAGAGCCTGTGCAAAGGGGTACTCACTACAAGTTGCATAGGCATCACCCACCTAGTAAACCTGCCTGGTGATGGGCTTGCCATTTCTTCAGTCCACACAATTCCCTGCCATCTTCCCTCAGTCTTAGCTGGTCAAACTAAAAGAAGGAATTGGTATTTTCTTAGAATAGAATAAGAATGGATTTCGCTGATTAAAAACACGAACGGAATTACCAAAAGATCATACTCAATATGACCTCTGACTTATTTAGATAGCAAGTAAGATGGTTCTGTAAAGACGAATTAGCAGGACTGAAAATTTCTAAATACGCTTCTAAAAGACAAATGATTCTGAATCTTACATACATGGATTGGTAATCTGTCTTGCATTGATTGACTGGCAATTCTTTGTCAAGTTATCTGTGACACAATGCTTGTTAATAGCCTTCATATTTCCTCTTGTACAAACTGGTGTCTGGACATTTCGCACCCTGGAAAATTATAACAATTTGCTCCTGCCAAGACCCTGGGAAAAGTCCTTTAGAGAGTGGGAAGGGGTTTGGAATATCCCAAAATTGTAGGGCCAATGCCAAGGTGTTTTTCTAAGGGAAATGTTGTCCCCTGGAGAAAATAAGAAAGAAATAGCTAGCTAACGCACCTGCCCTAGCTGGACACATCTCTGGATTACCAAATGTACAATGACGCATTTGCTCATGTGAAAATAAATGTATAACTTTTTTCAAGAATGTACCTGTAAATCTGAGACTGTCACAAGTTTCCAGGCATACTTTTGGAAACTTCTGACATGACTGAGGCCCTCATTCCTACTTTGGCGGGCGGCGGTCGCCGCCCGCCAAGCGGGAACCGCCAGAAGACCGTACTGCAGTCAAAAGACCGCGGCGGTCATTCTGACTTTCCCGCTGGGCTGACGGGCGACCGCCAAAAGGCCGCCCGCCCGCCCAGCGGGAAAGCACCAGCAATGAGGAAGCCGGCTCCGAATAGAGCCGGCGGAGTTGCTGGTGTGCGACGGGTGCAGTTGCACCCGTCGCGATTTTCAGTGTCTGCCAAGCAGACACTGAAAATCAATGTGGGGCCCTGTGAGGGGGCCCCTGCAGTGCCCATGCCAGTGGCCCCACGACACCCGTTCCCGCCAGCCTGGTTCTGGCGGTGAAAACCGCCAGAACTAGGCTGGTGGGAAGGGGGTCAGAATCCCCATGGCGGCGCTGCTTGCAGCGCCGCCGTGGAGGATTCACAGGGGCAGCGGGAAACCGGCGGTCAGAATAGCCCCAGAAGCACCGCCAGCCTGTTGGCGGTGCTTCCTCCGTCCCCTACCCTGGCGGTCTCGGACCGCCAGGGTAGGAATGACCCCCTGAATGTCGTAAATCAGCACCCATAAGAGGTCAGTGTTCTGCTAATAGAATTATATCCGTCTATAAATATTGGACCAATTGCTGCCAAGTACACTCCTGCCGTGTGACACCGCTAGACAATAATTGCTAATTGTTACAAATGCAGACTTTTCGTTCCTCTTTTCGCATTGTAATCATGGGCTTAAATGCAGCAGCATGAAAGTGTACTTTTCTACATAGCAATGTAAGTCTGTCACTGTTACCTGCCACTCTCCCTCTCTCCATAACACACCTTTATCCTACGTAGCTTTGAATATGCAGTCAAAAGATGACAAGTCATCCTTCTCTATTCGTGTATCCCATATTTGTCTAGGGGGGTGTGCATTTCCTGTTTTAAGTGCTGTGGTCAAGACATACAATTGTCTCTGTAACTGAGAAGGGGATTGGACCTGGTGTCTCTTGAAAGTAAATCTATTTTGACAGCCAGGGTATGCCACAGTCAATTAACAATGCATACATCCTATTCGAACCCTGATAATCTCTGATGCTGTTTGACAACAGGTCAAGGAGCCGGTCGACCATGGTGGTGGTTGGAGTCAAGATGGACTTTGAGGGCTTACTTCCAAGTAAAACCTCTGCTGTTCTGGCTAAACTACCAACAGTATCAAGTTGCAAAAGGTGTATACTATATGCAGCAACCTGAGCTCCAAGCAGCTGCTGTTTTTTAAACAAACTGGGCAGAAAAAAAAAATGCACAACTGTTAGACTTTTGAGTTTATGCAGGGTCCTCCCCAATCTTTTTGCCTCCTGCCTCCTATTTTTTCTGACCTGTTGCTGTTGGCTTTTGAACTCTGAGCACTTTACCACTGCTAACCAGTGCTAAAGTGCATATGCTCTCTGTGTAAATTGTATGTAATTGGTTTATCCATGGCTGGCATATTTGATTCACTAGTAAGTCCCCAGTAAAGTGCCCTAGAGGTGCCAAGGCCTTTAAATCAAATGCTACTAGTGGGCCTGCAGCACTGGTTGTGCCACCCACATAAGTAGCTCTGTAATCATATCTCAGACCTGCCACTGCAGTGTCTGTGTGTGCAGTTTTAAACTGTAAATTCGACTTGGCAAGTGTACCCACTTGCCAGGCCTAAACCTTCCCTTTTCTTACATGTAAGACACCCCTAAGGTAGGCCCTAGGTAGCCCCAAAGGCAGGGTGCAGTGTATGGTTAAGGTAAGACATATAGTAATGAGATTTATATGTCCTGACTGTGAAATATTGCTAAATTTGTTTTTCACTGTTGCAAGGCCTGTCCCTCTCATAGGTTAACATGGGGGCTACCTTTAAATATGATTAAAGAGTAGATTCCCTTAGAGAGTGGATGGACATGTGGAGTTTGGGGTCTCTGAGCTCACAATTTAAAAATACATCTTTTAGTAAAGTTGATTTTAAGACTGTGTGTTTGAAAATGCCACTTTTAGAAAGTGGGCATTTTTCTTGCTTATACCAATTCTGTCACTCTGCCTGTTTGTGGATTCCCTGTCTGGGTCAGTTAGACAGTTGGGCTGGTTGCACCTCACACTACAGGGAGTGCAGAATTATTAGGCAAGTTGTATTTTTGAGGATTAATTTTATTATTGAACAACAACCATGTTCTCAATGAACCCAAAAAACTCATTAATATCAAAGCTGAATATTTTTGGAAGTAGTTTTTAGTTTGTTTTTAGTTTTAGCTATGTTAGGGGGATATCTGTGTGTGCAGGTGACTATTACTGTGCATAATTATTAGGCAACTTAACAAAAAAAAATATATACCCATTTCAATTATTTATTATTACCAGTGAAACCAATATAACATCTCAACATTCACAAATATACATTTCTGACATTCAAAAACAAAACAAAAACAAATCAGTGACCAATATAGCCACCTTTCTTTGCAAGGACACTCAAAAGCCTGCCATCCATGGATTCTGTCAGTGTTTTGATCTGTTCACCATCAACATTGCGTGCAGCAGCAACCACAGCCTCCCAGACACTGTTCAGAGAGGTGTACTGTTTTCCCTCCTTGGAAATCTCACATTTGATGATGGACCACAGGTTCTCAATGGGGTTCAGATCAGATGAACAAGGAGGCCATGTCATTAGATTTCCTTCTTTTATACCCTTTCTTGCCAGCCACGCTGTGGAGTACTTGGACGCGTGTGATGGAGCATTGTCCTGCATGAAAATCATGTTTTTCTTGAAGGATGCAGACTTCTTCCTGTACCACTGCTTGAAGAAGGTGTCTTCCAGGAACTGGCAGTAGGACTGGGAGTTGAGCTTGACTCCATCCTCAACCCGAAAAGGCCCCACAAGCTCATCTTTGATGATACCAGCCCAAACCAGTACTCCACCTCCACCTTGCTGGCGTCTGAGTCGGACTGGAGCTCTCTGCCCTTTACCAATCCAGCCACGGGCCCATCCATCTGGCCCATCAAGACTCACTCTCATTTCATCAGTCCATAAAACCTTAGAAAAATCAGTCTTGAGATATTTCTTGGCCCAGTCTTGACGTTTCAGCTTGTGTGTCTTGTTCAGTGGTGGTCGTCTTTCAGCCTTTCTTACCTTGGCCATGTCTCTGAGTATTGCACACCTTGTGCTTTTGGGCACTCCAGTGATGTTGCAGCTCTGAAATATGGCCAAACTGGTGGCAAGTGGCATCGTGGCAGCTGCACGCTTGACTTTTCTCAGTTCATGGGCAGTTATTTTGCGCCTTGGTTTTTCCACACGCTTCTTGCGACCCTGTTGACTATTTTGAATGAAACGCTTGATTGTTTGATGATCACGCTTCAGAAGCTTTGCAATTTTAAGAGTGCTGCATCCCTCTGCAAGATATCTCACTATTTTTGACTTTTCTGAGCCTGTCAAGTCCTTCTTTTGACCCATTTTGCCAAAGGAAAGGAAGTTGCCTAATAATTATGCACACCTGATATAGGGTGTTGATGTCATTAGACCACACCCCTTCTCATTACAGAGATGCACATCACCTAATATGCTTAATTGGTAGTAGGCTTTCGAGCCTATACAGCTTGGAGTAAGACAACATGCATAAAGAGGATGATGTGGTCAAAATACTCATTTGCCTAATAATTCTGCACTCCCTGTAGACAGAGACACAAAGGGATCTGGGGCGTAGTCTGCATTTCCTGATGAGCCATCCGTGCTAGGGAGGGAGGGGAGGAGTGGCCACTTACCCCTGAAAGGGCTGTGCCTGTTCTCACACAATGCAGTCTCCAACCCCCTGGTGAGTGTCTGGTGCCTGACCTGGGCAAGGCATGATTTCACATTCCAAAGAGACTTTTCTTTGAAGAAGGCCTACTTGAAAGGAGAAATTGGGTATAAGAAGGGCACCCAAAACCACAGACTTTAGAACACTTCTGGAAACCAAGAGGAACCTCTGCCTGGAAAGAGCTGAGGAAGAAGAGCTGCCCTGACTGTGCTTTGTGGAGCTATCCTGCAGTTGCTGCTTCTGCCAGAGTAAGAGGGCAAAGACTGGACTTTGTGTGCCTTCCATCCTGTGAAGATCTCCAAGGGCATAATTTAGAGCTTGCCTCCTGGTATTTGAAGTCTCAGGGACAGCAAAGACTTCTCTGTGTCAGCACCTGAAGCTCTGGAGAGACTCATATTCTGCCCTGTGGTGTCCATCCAGTTCCTGGGACCCTGAAAGGAGAAGCTGGCAGCCTAATAGGAAGAAATCCAAGCACAGAACGCCATGCAGGGAAAAGATTGACACAATTCTGATCTGCGGCTGAAGAAACGATGTGCCGCAGGCTCCAGGGCTGAAAATTGATGCTGGCTGGAAATGCGGCTGAAGAATTGACGCACGGAGCTGGAGAAACAATGCGCAGCATTGCTGACGGATGCTAGGTGGTCACAACCCATGCAGCGTCATTTTCGGATCATCATGCGGCTGGATTTCTGATACGAACCATTGTTGTGCATGCGACAAAACAACGCAAGCCCTGCCTGGACTTGTGAGCAGACCGAATCGACGCATCGCTCTCCTGCGGAGAGAAGAACCAACACCCGCAGACTCTACAGTAAGGATGCAAGTTCTCACTCGTGAGTGATATCTACGCATCGCAAGTCCTTTTTCTTGCACACCCGCCCGTGCAGAGTTATTTTTGACACACACCAGGTACTTTTTCACGCTAGCAGTGCTAGCGTGTGTTTAAAACTACATAAAAACTCTTTTTGATTTTTAATTGATAACTTGACTTGTGTATTGTGGATTTTTGTCATTTTAGTCTTGTTTTGTTTAGATAAATATTTCCTATTTTTTTCTAAACCTGTGTTGTGTCATTTTGTAGTGTTTTCATTAAGTTACTGTATGTGTTGGTACAAATATTTTACGCCTAGCACTCTGAAGTTAAGCCCACTGCTGTGCTAAGCTACCATGGGGGTAAGCAGGGGTTAGCTGAGGGTGATTCTCTTTTACCCTGACTAGTGTGAGGGTCCTTGCTTGAACAGGGGGTAACCTGACTGTAAACCAAAGAATCCATTTCTAACACTGGTGATCAGCCGATGGGATTTGGACTTGTCCAAAGACCCCATTTGTAACACCAGGGCATTAGGGTTCTGGGGGATCCCTATGGGGTGCAGCATTTCTTTTGCCACCCATAGAGAACACAGTTAAAGGCTTCTGCAGGACTGCCATTGCAGCCTGTGAGAAATGGTGCATGCATCCTTTCACTCTCATTTACACTGCACCAGGTCACTTATAAGTCACCTATAGGTCTGGCCTTCCATCCCTGAAGGCTAGGTGCAAAGCACCTGTGTGTGAGGGCATCCCTGCTCTAGCAGATGTGCCCCCACATAGTCCAGGACCATTTTCCCAGACTGTGTGAGTGTGGGGACACCATTTTACGCGTGCACTAGTCAGAGGTCAATACCTATGTCTAGCTTCACAATGGTAACTCTAAGTATGGTCATGTAAGGTGTCTAACATCTTGGAATTACACTCCAATGCTGAATCTAACATTGGTTTCCATGCACTCTGGGGGCTCCACAGTAGAACCCCAGTACTGCCAAACCAGCCTTCTGAGGTTTTCGAGCAGCCCCAGCTGCTACCACCTCGGAGACAGGTTTCTACCCTCCTGCTGCCTGTACAGCTCGAGCTCAGGAAGGCAGAAACAAAGGATTTCCTTTGGATGAGGGGTGTTAAAGGCATGGGAGGGGTAGCCTCCCAGAGCCTCTGGAAAGGCTTTGAAGAGCACAGATGGTGCGCTCCTTGCATAATCCAGTCTACACCAGTTCAGGGACCACCAGTCCCTGCTCTGGAACAAAACTGGACAAAGGAAAGGGGAGTGACCACTCCCCTGTCCATCACCACCACAGGGTTGGTGCTCAGAGCTCCTCCAGAGTGTCCCTGGGTTCTGCCATCTTGTTTTCAGGATAGGCAGGGAATTCTGGGAGCATCTGAGTGGCCAGTGCCAGCATGTGATGTCAGAGCAATCCCCTGATAGGAGCTTACCTGGTTAGGTGGCCAATCCCCCTTTCAGGGCTATTTAGGGTCTCTCCTTTGGGTGGTTCTTCAGATTTGGATTGCAAGACTCAGGCAGGAATCCTCTGCATCCTTTACTTCACCTTCTCACCGAAACAACTGCATCTGGACTCTCCAGGAGCTCTACAAACTGCAACAAAGAAGTAAGACGACTTCTGCACACTGTATCTTCAGCTCCTGCAAGCAACTGCAACTATTTCTCGATCATGCATCCTCAGAGGACAGCCTGTCTTCAGCTTGCACCAGAAGAGCGAAGGAATCTCCTGTGGAGTGACGGAGTCACTTCCCTGCTTCAGCAGGCACCCCTCTACAGCAACGACCAGTGTCTAGGGTCCCATCTCCTGAAGAAGTGCATAAAACCAGCAACACAGGTGGTAGACTGAAGTGGACAAAGAAGTGCTCCAAAAAAGAGAGGGTCCAAACTGCAAACTTCCTGTATAAAATGCCTTTTTTGTAAGCGTGGGAGCTTAACCGGAGGACGTGGACCCAAGTCCTCCAAGAGGGATACACTAATAAGAAGAAGGTAAGGTCCCACTTAGTGAGCAAGATTGTTTAATGTCAAATTGCCAATCAATTCAAATCAAATCATTAGCATTTATAAAGCGCGCTACTCACCCGTGCGGGTCTCAAGGCGCTAGGGACAAAGGGGGTGGTTATCGCTGGTCGAACATCCAGGTCTTTAGGAGTCTCCGGAAAGCGGAGTGGTCCTGGGTGGTCCTGAGGCTGGTGGGGAGGGAGTTCCAGGTCTTGGCTGCCAGGAAGGAGAAAGATCTCCCACCCGCCGTGGAGCGTCGGATGCGAGGGACGGCGGCGAGTGCAAGGCCAGAGGAGCGGAGGGGGCGGGTGGGGACGTAGAAGTTGAGGCGTCTGTTGAGGTATTCCGGTCCCTTGTCGTGGAGGGCTTTGTGTGCGTGGGTGAGAAGCCGGAAGGTGATCCTTTTGCTGACTGGGAGCCAATGCAGGTGTCTCAGGTGTGCGGAGATGTGGCTGCTGCGGGGTACATCGAGGATGAGGCGGGCCGAGGCGTTTTGAATGCGTTGTAGGCGATTTTGGAGTTTGGCTGTGGTCCCGGCGTAGAGGGTGTTGCCGTAGTCCAGGCGGCTCGTGACGAGGGCGTGGGTCACTGTTTTTCTGGTGTCGGCGGGGATCCAGCGGAAGATCTTGCGGAGCATGCGGAGGGTGAGGAAGCAGGCGGAGGACACGGCGTTGACTTGCTTGGTCATGGTGAGAAGAGGGTCCAAGATGAAGCCGAGGTTGCGGGCGTGGTCTGCGGGGGTCGGTGCGGTGCCGAGGGCCGTGGGCCACCAGGAGTCGTCCCAGGCGGACGGGGTGTTGCCGAGGATGAGGACTTCAGTTTTTTCAGAGTTCAGCTTTAGGCGGCTGAGCCTCATCCAATCTGCGACGTCCTTCATACCCTCTTGTAGGTTGGTCTTGGCGCTGGCGGGGTCCTTGGTGAGGGAGAGTATAAGTTGGGTGTCGTCGGCGTAGGAGGTGATGATGATGTCGTGCTTGCGTACGATGTTGGCGAGGGGGCTCATGTAGACATTGAAGAGTGTCGGGCTGAGTGATGAGCCTTGAGGTACGCCGCAGATGATCTCAGTGGGTTCTGAGCGAAACGGAGGGAGGTAGACTCTTTGGGAGCGGTTTGCGAGGAAGGAGGCGATCCAGTCCAGGGCCTGGTCTTGGATCCCGGTGGAGCAGAGGCGGGTGATTAGGGTGCGGTGACAGACGGTGTCAAAGGCAGCCGAGAGGTCGAGAAGAATGAGGGCGATTGTTTCACCGTTGTCCATCAGGGTTCTGATGTCGTCTGTGACTGAGATGAGGGCGGTTTCAGTGCTGTGGTTGGTTCGGAATCCGGTCTGTGAGGGGTCGAGCAGGTTGTTGTCTTCCAGGAAGGTGGTCAGCTGTTTGTTGACGGTCTTCTCTATTACTTTGGCTGGGAAAGGCAGAAGGGAGATGGGGCGGAAGTTTTTCAGGTCGCTCGGGTCAGCCGTAGGTTTCTTTAGTAGGGCGTTGACTTCGGCGTGTTTCCAGCATTCGGGGAAGGTAGCAGAAGAAAAAGAAGAGTTGATGATGGTCTGGAGGTGCGGGGCGATGATGTCGTCGGCTTTGTTAAAGATGAAGTGCGGGCAGGGGTCCGAAGGGGCGCCGGAGTGGATAGAGTTCATGATGGATTTGGTTTCTTCCGTGCTGATGTGGGTCCAGTTGTTGAGGGTGATGGTCGGGGATGTGGGTTCTGTGGTGTTTGGTTGGGTCTGGTGTCCGAAGCTGTCGTGGAGGTCGCTGATCTTGCGATGGAAGAAAGTGGCGAGGGATTCGCATAGATCCTGTGAGGGCGTGACGGCGTTGGCGTTTGCGCTGGGATTGGAGAACTCCTTGATGATGCTGAAGAGTTCTCTGCTGTTGTGGCTGTTTTTGTCCAGTCTGTCGGTGAAAAAATTCCTTTTGGCAGCACGGATCAGGTGGTGGTGTTCGCGGGTAGCGTTCTTGAGGGCGGTCATGTGGTCAGCGGTGCGGTCCTTGCGCCAGGCTTTCTCAAGTGCGCGACAAGTTTTCTTTGATTCTTTGAGGGTGTCAGAGAACCAGAGGGGTTTCTTGGTGTTGTTCTGTCGCTGCGAGCGTTTGAGGGGAGCAAGGTTGTCTGCGCAGTTGGAGATCCAGTTTGTGAGGTTGAGGGCTGCGTCGTTGGGGTCGGTAGTGAGGGTGGGTTGGTTGGCGGCGAGTGCGGAGAAGAGTTGCTCTTCAGGGATCTTGTTCCACTGTCGGCGAGGGATGAGTTGAGTGCGGAGGTGGCGGGTCTCGCGTCGGAATGTGAAGTGGACGCAGCTGTGGTCGGTCCAATGTAGGGCGGAGGCGTGGCTGAAGAAGACGTGTTTGCTGGCGGAGAAGATAGGGTCGAGTGTGTGTCCGGCGATGTGGGTGGCAGTGTTCACCAGTTGTTTGAGGCCGAGGTTGGTGAGGTTGTCGAGCAGGATGGTGGTGTTGGGGTCGTTGTTTTGTTCCAGATGGAAGTTGAGGTCGCCTAGGAGGATGTAGTCCGGTGAGGCGAGGGCGTGCGGGGAGATGAAGTCGGCGATGGCGTCGCTGAAAGGGGCGCAAGGTCCGGGAGGACGGTAGACGAGGGATCCTCTGAGGGTGGTCCTCGGGTCGGTGCGAATCTGAAAATGCAGGTGTTCAGCGGCGAGAGGGGAGTTTTCAGTGGAGGTGGTGACGCTGATGGAGTCTTTGAAGACAATGGCGATACCTCCTCCTACTTGGTTGGTGCGGTCTTTCCTGGAGATCTTGTAGCCTTCGGGGATGGCGGTGGCGATGTCTGGAGCAGAGGAGGCGTTCATCCAGGTCTCCGTGATGAAGGCGACGTCCGGTGCTGTGGAGTCTAGGAGGTCCCAGAGTTCAACGGCGTGTTTGTGAACGGAGCGAGCGTTGACTAGGATGCACTTGAGGTGGTGGGCTTGTGGTCGTAGTTGTTGCGTGGTGGAAGATGCGTTTGCAGGAGTTGCAGGCGAAGGGTCCATGGGTGCGTTTGGGGTGAGCTTGGAAGCAGGTGTTGGAGCGTCCTGGGTTGAGGGCATGGAGGGTGGTGGGGTCGTAGCGGATCAGCGGGGCTTGGGAGAGCTGGGGACCAGGGGTCGTGGCGCTGGGCGCGGGCCAGGCGCGGACGGGTGCCATATGAGGTGGGGGGGGGGAGGGGTCAGCTGGGGGTGAATGGGAGCTGGGGGGCGTGCAGGAGGTCGCGGCGGGAAAGCGCGAGGGAGGGGGGGGACAGGTAGAGTGAGAAGAGCTGGGTGAGGGGGGTTTAAGGGTGGAGGGGGGAGAGTGTTAGGAGGTTTAGGAGATTAGGGAGAAAGATAGGTGTAGGGTTGTGAAGATAGGGGAGGGGGGGTTGTAGAGGTGGGTGAGGGTGAGAGGTAGAGTGAGGGGATAGGAAGATAGGTAATAGAGGGGGTGGCGGGAGGGGGGGAGAGATAGAGAAATAGGTAGAGAGAAAAGGTAGATAGAGAAATCGATAGATAGGGAAAAAGATAGAGAGATAGGAAGATAGGAGGAGGTGGAGAGTGAGGGAGTTGGATAGTGGGATAGAGAGATGGAGAGATAGGTAGATAGGAGGAGTGAGGGAGGTAGAAAGTGAACGGGTTAGATAGGGGAGATAGATGGGGGATGCGAGTGGGGGAGGGGATGAGGCAGGAGCAGGAGGGCAGGCGCGGGGAGAAGAGGACGGAGGAGGCAGAAGAGCCGAAGGCAGAAGACAAGAAGACAAGAAGAACAGAAGAACAGAAGAAAAGAAGAACAGAAGACCGGAAGAGCAGAAGACCGGAAGAACAGAAGAAACACAGAAGAACACAGAAGAACACTGAGGAAGACAGAAGAACAGAGAAGAATACAGAAGAACACAGAGGAAGACAGAAGAACACAGAGGAAGAAAGGAGAACACCGAGGAAGACAGAAGAACACAGAGGAAGACAGAAGAACACAGAGGAAGACAGAAGAACACCGAGGAAGACAGAAGAAGACCGAGGAAGACAGAAGAAGACAGAGGAAGACAGAAGAAGACAGAGGAACACAGAAGAACACAGAAGAACACGGAGGAAGATACAAAAAACGAAGAGACAGAGTGCAGAAGACCACAGCAGAAGATGAGGAAGAAGAGAAGAGGAGAGAAGACGGGGAGAAGAGAAGTACAGAAGAAGAATACAGACGAGGAGAGAGGAGGAAGAACAGAGAAGAAGAAAAGAGGAAAAGAAGCAGGAGCAGGAGAGAGGGTGAGTAGCGCGGGGCAGAACGAGGGGCTGAGAGGTGGGGGGTACTTACTGTGAGGTGGGTCTCAGGAACTCAGGAACCTGGAGGAGCTGCAGCGGCAGGGGGAGCGACCTACCCTTGGGTCAAGGGTCGCTACCACTGTCGCGCAGCGGCCGCCATATGAGGTAGGAGGGGGGGGAGGGGTCAGCTGGGGGCGAATGGGAGCTGGGGGCGGGGGCGTGCAGGAGGTCGCGGCGGGAAAGCGCGAGGGAGGGGGGGGACAGGTAGAGTGAGAAGAGCTGGGGGAGGGGGGTTTAAGGGTGGAGGGGGGAGAGTGTTAGGAGGTTTAGGAGATTAGGGAGAAAGATAGGTGTAGGGTTGTGAAGATAGGGGAGGGGGGGTTGTAGAGGTGGGTGAGGGTGAGAGGTAGAGTGAGGGGATAGGAAGATAGGTAATAGAGGGGGTGGCGGGAGGGGGGAGAGATAGAGAAATAGGTAGAGAGAAAAGGTAGATAGAGAAATCGATAGATAGGGAAAAAGATAGAGAGATAGGAAGATAGGAGGAGGTGGAGAGTGAGGGAGTTGGATAGTGGGATAGAGAGATGGAGAGATAGGTAGATAGGAGGAGTGAGGGAGGTAGAAAGTGAACGGGTTAGATAGGGGAGATAGATGGGGGATGCGAGTGGGGGAGGGGGATGAGGCAGGAGCAGGAGGGCAGGCGTGGGGAGAAGAGGACGGAGGAGGCAGAAGAGCCGAAGGCAGAAGACAAGAAGACAAGAAGAACAGAAGAACAGAAGAAAAGAAGAACAGAAGACCGGAAGGACTGAAGACCGGAAGAGCAGAAGACCGGAAGAACAGAAGAAACACAGAAGAACACAGAAGAACACTGAGGAAGACAGAAGAACAGAGAAGAATACAGAAGAACACAGAGGAAGACAGAAGAACACAGAGGAAGAAAGGAGAACACCGAGGAAGACAGAAGAACACAGAGGAAGACAGAAGAACACAGAGGAAGACAGAAGAACACCGAGGAAGGCAGAAGAAGACTGAGGAAGACAGAAGAAGACAGAGGAAGACAGAAGAAGACAGAGGAACACAGAAGAACACAGAAGAACACGGAGGAAGATACAAAAAACGAAGAGACAGAGTGCAGAAGACCACAGCAGAAGATGAGGAAGAAGAGAAGAGGAGAGAAGACGGGGAGAAGAGAAGTACAGAAGAAGAATACAGACGAGGAGAGAGGAGGAAGAACAGAGAAGAAGAAAAGAGGAAAAGAAGCAGGAGCAGGAGAGAGGGTGAGTAGCGCGGGGCAGAACGAGGGGCTGGGAGGTGGGGGGTACTTACTGTGAGGTGGGTCTCAGGAACTCAGGAACCTGGAGGAGCTGCAGCGGCAGGGGGAGCGACCTACCCTTGGGTCAAGGGTCGCTACCACTGTCGCGCAGCGGCCGCCATATGAGGTGGGGGGGGGGAGGGGTCAGCTGGGGGCGAATGGGAGCTGGGGGGCGGGGGTGTGCAGGAGGTCGCGGCGGGAAAGCACGAGGGAGGGGGGGACAGGTAGAGTGAGAAGAGCTGGGGGAGGGGGGTTTAAGGGTGGAGGGGGGAGAGTGTTAGGAGGTTTAGGAGATTAGGGAGAAAGATAGGTGTAGGGTTGTGAAGATAGGGGAGGGGGGGTTGTAGAGGTGGGTGAGGGTGAGAGGTAGAGTGAGGGGATAGGAAGATAGGTAATAGAGGGGGTGGCGGGAGGGGGGGAGAGATAGAGAAATAGGTAGAGAGAAAAGGTAGATAGAGAAATCGATAGATAGGGAAAAAGATAGAGAGATAGGAAGATAGGAGGAGGTGGAGAGTGAGGGAGTTGGATAGTGGGATAGAGAGATGGAGAGATATGTAGATAGGAGGAGTGAGGGAGGTAGAAAGTGAACGGGTTAGATAGGGGAAATAGATGGGGGATGCGAGTGGGGGAGGGGGATGAGGCAGGAGCAGGAGGGCAGGCGCGGGGAGAAGAGGACGGAGGAGGCAGAAGAGCCGAAGGCAGAAGACAAGAAGACAAGAAGAACAGAAGAACAGAAGAAAAGAAGAACAGAAGACCGGAAGGACTGAAGACCGGAAGAGCAGAAGACCGGAAGAACAGAAGAAACACAGAAGAACACAGAAGAACAGAGAGGAATACAGAAGAACACCGAGGAAGACAGAAGAACAGAGAAGAATACAGAAGAACACAGAGGAAGACAGAAGAACACAGAGGAAGAAAGGAGAACACAGAGGAAGACAGAAGAACACCGAGGAAGACAGAAGAAGACCGAGGAAGACAGAAGAAGACAGAGGAACACAGAAGAACACAGAAGAACGCGGAGGAAGATACAAAAAACGAAGAGACAGAGCGCAGAAGACCACAGCAGAAGATGAGGAAGAAGAGAAGAGGAGAGAAGACGGGGAGAAGAGAAGTACAGAAGAAGAATACAGACGAGGAGAGAGGAGGAAGAACAGAGAAGAAGAAAAGAGGAAAAGAAGCAGGAGCAGGAGAGAGGGTGAGTAGCGCGGGGCAGAACGAGGGGCTGGGAGGTGGGGGGTACTTACTGTGAGGTGGGTCTCAGGAACTCAGGAACCTGGAGGAGCTGCAGCGGCAGGGGGAGCGACCTACCCTACCGACCTACCCATGATTCAATGATTTTCATGAATGGGACTGCAATGAGAACTTTAGTTGCTCCACTTTGAGTTTTATTTCAAAAGACAAGTAACTCCCAGCTGAGGTACAACAAAATAGGTCCCACAGAAAAGCAGAAGCTCAGCCAACACATGTTTCGCCCCTCACGCGCGTACGCCAGGGCTTTCTCAAGGCATACTATGTAGACAAAATTCAGCTTGCAAAACAATCTGCTGTATGAATACTAATTCATTAGGTAATCTGTTTAAGGTCGGAGCACTCGTATATTTCAATCGTTCGCGTCCGTCGCCATTGTTTTTAAAACGAATCTCGCTTACTAAGTGGGTCCTTACCTTCTTCTTATTAGGGTAGACTGAAGTGGTCATGATGGTCCTGAAGTCCAGCTGTCCAACTTTGGCGGGGGTAAGGGCTTGGCTCCCCACGCAAGACAGTACCCCCAAGACAGTACCCCTGTTGCCAAGCCTTGTGTGCGTCCTTCCACGATGTTCTTCATGCACAGCACAGTTCTGACTCCCAACACTCCATCCTGTGATGAACAGCTCCGTGAGTGGTTCTCCGGCGGCATTGGATCCCTTTGCGTCGTGCTGTGCGGGCCTCCATTGGCACCTTCTTCCTGTGTGTGCTGCATGGTCTTCCGTGGGCTCTCTGGACTGCTGAGAGTCCCCTCTATCTACCTCTCCTGGGTGGAGTCGACCTGGTCCTTGTTGGGCCTGGACAGCACCATCTACCGCTAACCGCAAGCTTTGTGTTTAACAAGGCTTGTTGGTGGGCTCCAGCGACCCAAACCAGACAGCAATCATCCATCTCGTATGGGACAACTTCTGCACCAAACAGGAACCTGCATCCGTCTTCTTGGGTGCAGCACTGACTTTTGTTCTTCACCAGTGGTTCTTCTTTTGCACCTTCATTCTGGTTAACAGGTGCTCCTGTTCTTCCTGGACTCTTCTGTGCTTCTTGGACTTGGTCCCCTTCTTCCACAGGTCTTCAGGTCCTGAATTTATTGTTGGTGTCTTGGGGTCTCTTCTGGTTCTTGCACTATCTTCTTTTTCATTTTCTTATGTGTTCTAGGAAATGTCCTGTGATTTAATACTACTTTCCTGGGATCTAGTGTGGGTTCTATTATTTACCTTTGGGGTTTTCTAACACTCCCAGCGCCCCTCTACACACTACACTTGCCTAGGTGGGAAACCAACATTTGCATTCCATTTTTTTAGTATATGGTTTGTGTTCCCCCTAGGCCCATTTCTAACTATTGTGATTTTCACTATTTGCACTGTTTTCTGAGTGTTTACTTACCTGTTTTTGGATACAAGTGCATATATTGTGTATTGTGTATACTACTTACCTCCTCAGGGAGTATAGTCTCTAAAGGATATGTGGAAAGTGTGTCACCAAAATAAAGTACCTTTATTTTTGTACCACTGAGTATTTTCTTTCCTGTATGTAAGTACTGTATGACTGTAGTGATATTGCATGCGCTTTACATGTCTCCTAGTTATGCCTTGGCTGCTCATCCACACTACCACTAGAGAGCCTGGTTTCTAGACACTGACTACATACACTAATAAGGAACAACTTGACCTGTTAAAAGGTGTAAGTACCTTTGGTACCCACTCCAAATCAGGCCAGCCTCTGACAAAAGAACAAAAGAGTCCTAAAGTCAGTCCAGAGGCCAGTAGTGTATGGTCAGGGGACTTTCCTCGAAGTAGGTGCCGGAGTTTGGTTTGAGCGTGCGGTGATTAGCCTGCATTGAACGGTTTCCATTTTGTAGTAGCGAGGGATCAGAGATAGGTATGCAAGTGTTCCCTTTTGGCTATGTATTGTCTTTGATGGTCGAGTGCAGTCCTCCTTCACAACAGTTACATTGCTCATAAAAAATATATATTGGTGCAATACCACTTGGTCATGGTAGAAGGAGCCAAGGATTTGTAAATTAATCCTTGGCTATGGTGAAGGGGAACGGAATGTCTTGGGGATTGGGGAAGGTTGTGTTGACCCAAAGCAGTGTATCACTAGGATGTCATGTTACTGTTACATAAAAACAGTTCTCTAAGGACCCGCTTTTCTGAGCCTAACATTTATTGCTATTGGATGTCACAGGTGAAGACGATCATGCGGGCAATCAGCAATTAAGAGTCCACAACCAGAGTTGGCTTGGAGCAGATGCTCTGCCATGGCAGGGACCCACAGGCAACCCTTAATGGAAATACTTTTAGGGTGGCTGTTGGGCTGGTTTGAGGGCAACTGATGGCTGCTGATCTGCCATTCCAGTTATCCATCTGTTTGCAAAATGTTGCTCTCTCCTCATTATTGATTCTTATGCCATTGAGTGATTTGGGTTGCTTACCATAATTTCAGTTTTCTTGCACTTGCCTACCCCATCTAAGGAAGGGCAAGTGACACAGTGGTAAGTGAGCAGGGCATGCAGTACTGGATCGGGTATACAGGGTGGTGTGCTGGAGGGGGAGCAATTCTGCATATGCTGGTTGATACTAAAATTTTCTCACATTTGATTTTTTAATTCTATTGCATAGCTATAGCTGCACCTGGTAGTGCGTAAGGCCCATAGTCATGTCCTACCAAGAGACTTCTGAAGGTGAGAACTCAGAGCGCACACAAACAGGAGTTGAGGGCTCCAAGGACACCAAATGACTGCTCCAATGGCAGGTTCTTTATTAAGGAGGCAAGGAGTGCAACCCCAGCTGATCCAACCAATTGATTCTGTAGGTCAAGGCAATGGAGTGCAGTGATGCTGACCATCAGGTGCTCTATGCAATAATTTTGTTTTTCCATTCAGTGATTCTATGGCACCTAAGGGAGTATGTGCAGCCACAGGTGACCTTAAGCACAGGAGTAACTCCGCTCTTTTAAGGAGCTGTGGAAGGCTGCTAAAATGCACAGCATCAATTGGGCCCTGAAGATGGTGGCAAAATGCCCAGCAAAAGGCCAGAAAGCATCCGAGAACCTTCACAAGCAGCAGAGAAAAGTACCAGTGCACTATAAAGATGCCATTCCAGCCCTGGGGAGTATAGCTGGGACTAAGCTGCAGACAGCCCCTAGTATGGAGGGTGAGTCAACAGGGCATAGACATCTGTATTCCAACAGGTGGGCAGGGTGCTGCAGGGTCTGTGGATAATGCCAATGGTGGAATGTTGGGGCAAAGTAAGATAGTAATATTCCCAGGACTTCAGGGGGAGAGTAGCTTACTGCCAACACCTGCCACCTCTTCCATGTATGTAGTAGGGGCACCCCTCATGTTGCAAGACTCAAGGCCTAATTATGATCTTGGTGGACAGGGTCACTCCGTCACAAACATGACAGAAATCACATCCGCTCTTTTATGATTCCATTATGCCCTATGGAAATCGTAATAAATCAGATGGAATATCTGTCACATTTGTGACAGGGTATTCCATCTGCCAAGATCATAATCAGATCATCAGCCATGGAAACTTAAGCGTCCGTCCCTGCTGATCCACCAACCCAAGTAGCAGGACTGACATCAGTGGCAGCAGTGGGTGGGGTAGTCCTCAGCAGCACTGCAGCTCAGGTGTGGGCCCAACCCATGGAAGATATGGTACCCTCTAGTAGAGGATCAGGGCCAGCCTCCTTCATTTCTAGCCCAGTTCTTTTTTGAATAACCTCACTCACCCTGGCCCCCAATCAGTGATTGCCAGACATGTCTCCTAAGAGGCTAGTTACAAGATACGGAAAGGAGAGCTCTACAATATTTTTTATTTAATAAATGTGAATGTTGTACCTGTAAAGGGGAAGAGTGGTAAAGAGGAAGAAAATAAGCCCAAGTAAATGTGGGTAGACTGGTCCCTAAGGAATTGGATGACCGGATTCTCTTCATATGTGGCAAATTTGACAGAGAAGCTCCCAGCCTTAGTGCCCCAGTTGTTTGGATACGTGTTGTTAATCCACAACACAGCCTCCAAGTTACAGAGGTCCGCTTGGCTACAGTATGATATCATGATTAGGCAGATGAAGGCAATCAGGCCAGAGGTCATCTGGGACCAGAAGGAGATAAATAGTTGCCATTCTGAATTCAGCATGTCTTCTGTTCAGGAAAAGATCAGGGTCAGACAGGAGGTGAGGGGACAAATGTGTGGCCTACTGGCAATACAACAAAAAAGAGTGTTTTAAAGGATTCACATGAAAATCCAAACACTTGTGCTCATTCTGTGAGACCCAAAGACACACAGAGATGAAGTGTTTCAGGAAATACAGGAAACCAAAGCAACAGCCAGACTCAAAAAGTCATTAATGCTCTGTTCTCATTGGTCAAAGTCACATCATCAATACGCTTGCACATACTGGCACACCTACTGGGAAGGTATAAGCACAGTCAAGATGCACATATGCTTTACTGTGGTCTTATGGATAGCTTCCGTATCTCATCCAAAGCCCTGCCCTCTCCAGTCCCACTTAGGAATCAAGGTCCTCATAATGAACATGGCAGTAACAACCGCCGTGTTCATGCTGGCGGTCAAAACTCTGACCGCCAGCATCCCCAGATCCCCGTCGGCCAAATAATGAACCTTCCTGTGGGCTGGCAGGTGGAAACATTGTTTCCGTCCGCCGGCTCACAGGAAGGCCTGGCTGGGACATTGATGGTGGCTCCACATGGAGCCGCTGCCAATGCCTTTGTGCGGCGGGTGCAGCTGCACCCGTTGCACAGATCACTGCCCGAAAATCAGGCAGTGACCTGTGCGACGGGACACTGCACCAGGGCCCCTGCACTGCCCATGCATAGTGCATGGGCAGTGCAGTGGTCCCCAGTGGTGCCCCGATGCACCCCATCTGCCAGCCTGGAGGATTCGGAAACATTATCCGAGGGGTAGAACAGCTACCCTGTTGGATGATGTTTCCACCTGCCGCCAGGCTGTCTGATGGCGGAAGCCTGGTGGTGAGTGAGGGCTGCTGATGGTGGCCCTCACCGTATTCATTATGTGGCCATGCCAGCCAACACGCCATGTTCATAATGAACACCTAAGTGTCAATCGTACAGCAGACTGAGATGGCCATGGAAAAGCTACAGAAGAAGTGCTGACAGGGAGGGTAGCAGACCTGTTTGATACACCACCTGTAGAAGGCCTAGTCTGCTTACTGCTTGGGATTGTGCCCGAAAAAAGAGCCAGGTAAGATTTGCCTAATTCATAACTTTCCCTTCCCAACTGGACAGTCCGTCAATGATGGGTTGCAGCCAGAGTAGTGTACCATTCAGTATTCTTCTTTTGACATGGCTGTTGGCAAATTTCAGAAGCTGGAACAGGGAGCATTGATGGCTAAGTTAGACATTGAAGCTGTGTTCCGCTTATTGCTCATACACACATAGGATATCTACCTACGAGGCTTCACTTTTTGGGGAAAAAACTATGTGGACCTGTGCATGCCCATGGGCTGTGCCATAATATGCTCACTTTTTTAGACCATTAGTCAACTTCTGGAGATGGCAGTGAAGGACCTAGTGGGCTCAGATGACATGGTGCATTATTTGGTTGACTTCATGTTCACGGGACTGTTGGCCTCCCTACCATGTGGGCGGGCCCTTTAAGAACGCTGCAAGCTGACACAGGCTGTGAATATACTTTTAGCTGAGGACAAAACAGGCAACTACTCTTTCCTTCCTCAGATTACAGAGAGATTCAGTGGCAAGGGTTGTACGTGACCCCAGGAAAAGGTGTATGATCTTTGGGCATCTTTTTAAGCATGCTTGTCTGCTAAAAATATCACACTTCACCAACTTCAGATCTTGGTTGGCTAACTAACTTTCACTCTCAGGGTCATTCCAATGGGAAGGGCATTCTCTAAAAACATTGCCATGTACATGTCTGGTCTTCGAGTCAAGCATCACCATAAGCGGTTAGGGAGGACATGTCTATCTGGAAGGAGTCCCTTAGCAACTCTAATGGTATGCTTGTGTGGCACCAGCTGGCGCAATCCAATGCGTATTTAGCCCTCTATACAGACACAGCAAGATGTGTGGGTTTCAGGGTGGTCCTTGGCACCAAGTGTTGCATGGTACACTAGCCGGCTGAGTGGGTCACATCTGGTATCACCAAGTACATCATGTTTCTTCAACTCTTCTCAATAGTTGTACAATTGCAGATCTGGGGTTTGCTCTTGGCCACCAAAAGAAATGTATTCTAGTCAGATACCATGTCCACATATCAGCTATCAACATGCAAAGTGCTGATTGCCGATCTGTTTTTTAGACTGCTTAGGGTCCTAATCTGGAGTTGCCTACATTTTAAAGTGGGTTTCACTGACAAACATGTACCAGGGGTAGACAACACAGTTGGGGACACCTTATCTTATTTTAAGTTGGCAGAAATATGAGCAAGATGGCTCAAGGCAGAAAATCTGATGATAGAGTTCCTTGATAACTTATGAAAGCTTGTTGCCCCATTGACCCAGAGCTGATCGGTGCCTCGCTTGCCCCAGGACAAAATGTGCATGTGAGGTGGCATGACGAGCATATGATATGAGGCAGGCAGTAGATCCAAACTGGTCAGTGCCGAAGGGGTGTTTAAGTAACTAGCAACTAGCAAAAGAGAGGGATTGGGGCAAGTGAGTGGCAGAAGTCAAGAGGCACCTATCAACCTACTGACCCAATGATGGATTTCAGGGTCAGGAATGCAATAATGGGATGGGAGCACCTGGCTCTGGTGGCAAAGGATGACAGGAGGGTGCTTGAGGCAGTAAGACTGTCCAGTCTCATTAGCACACTACCTAGAAAATGATGATCGAAATATGAAACCCTATCCTTTAATCTAGCATGCTTCCTCACATTCTTTTGGGATCTCTGAAAATCAGAGCTAGTGGCAGCATCCAAATTAGATAAATCCCTGGGTGTTAGCACCTTAGATGTCGTCCTGTCTGGGATCTCCATAGGTCATAGAACAAGAAAGTCTACAACCGACCCAACAGGAAAGAGGGCATGGGTGCATCTTTTTGCAGCACCAGGCACTGCTTGGTGGCCAGGGGCTCAGTTTCAGGAATATCTCCATCATAGGCTCCAGTGCAGACATCATAATCTGTTGGTACATGCAGATGGCATTCCACTCACGTGTTTTCAATTCACACGGTTATGTAAGCATGCCTTGACCTCAGTGGAGGATGATACAGAGTACTTCTCCTCCCACTCCTTCTGGATTTGGGCTGCAACTATGGCAGCAGCATTAGGTTTGACTCCTGAGGCTATAAACGGTTAGGGCAGATGGAAATCTGTGTGTTTTAAGCATAATGTAAGACCTCATCTGTCATGAGAGTGCAGTCATCCCTGACAATACCCTTCCCCAGTTCTGTTACCAGTGCCTATCCTGGACAGCAGTGGGACAGGTATTGTTGATAGTGTTCTCCTGTTCTCCATGCATACACCCATCAGAGCCTGGTGAACCTTTGTTAGTGTGGTCATTTATTTATCGGTAGAGCAGGCAAGCAGTTTAGTGGAGCTGCCTGTGGGAGTGAAGGACCACTGGGTGGGGGTTGGGAGCTCAGTTTGGTTGGTTCTGGAGTCATTGACCAAGCAGATGTTCTGGTCATCCATGCAGGCGGCAACGGCATGGGAATCCTTAGGACTATGGCAGATCGGAAATTCTTCTCCATCCTTTCCATGGCGAGGAAGAGGTTCCTGGGTACACTCATATTGTGGTCTAAGGTTATGCTCCAGGCTGTTTGGCAAGGGGGACTACTGGTCAGAGCTCTGAATGAATTGGTGTGGAAGCGCAACTTCTCTGTGCAGAAAATACTGACAGGCTCATCCATGAGCACAATACAGCATAACTTACTGCAACTCTCTAGGGTAGAGCTGTTCCACCTGTACACTTGTCTAGTAAGGGGCATGAGGTCTTCACTCAGACAATCTTAGGGGCCATAGGCAGGGCGATTTAGGTGTGTGAGGGGGCATGGCAAATTCACCAGTGATCTCTTCACCATGGGGCTGCAAGCAGAAGAGAGCAAAGTTAGGACCCCAAAAATTGGTCTGGTGCACTAGTTCTGTCCCCTTGTTGGGGTGTTGATTTTAGGGGCACAGGCTGGCAGGAAGTGGGGCTGACCTGCTGGTGGTCCTGGACCTTCCTACTCTAACCTGAGTTGCCTCAAGTTTGGCAAGGACAGAGCGTTATGCAGTGCCCTGGGGTTGTGACTTCTGGGAGACATAGGGAAATGATCGCATTCAATGGACGGCGATTACATGATTTTCCTCAGGTACGCTTGGGGGGGGGGGGGGGGGGGGGCGTGAGGTGGCTATTTATTAGCACCACGTGCTTTCCCCTGTGGGGATTCTATATTGGGAAATTGGTCTGACATGAGATGTCTGCATTCTGGGGTGATTGCTGATTACACTGAAAGGAAACCTTGACAAATGTGCTTTGTTCAATGTATATTTCAAGAAACAATGCCAATTGTTGTACAGAAGGTGCGCTGCTCGGCTTTTACTGTGATTACTTTTATTTCTTATATATCTATCGTCTAAGTTACTGTTTTCATTCCTTCTTGGGTTTTGTGTAAATAATGAGCTACGTCTTGTTAGAACGCATACAGGGTGTTTGTTTCTGTCTATTAGGCGAACAATGAATGGGGAGTGAACGCCCCATAAACCACGTTAAACTCCGCATCATCCTTGACTTTTGCCCCATCTTTGTTGCTTTCTTCTCGTTCAAATGTTAATGCTCGTAAATAAATAATTAAATTGGGTAGCAAAACAGATATAAAGCGAATAGGAGTAGGAGATGTCTCTTCCATAGGGTCAAGTGTCACCCAAGAGGTACAAGGCACAGGTAGGGAGCAGTCTGCTAAGTAGATTTGTAGTCCCTCTCAGAATACCACAGCAAGCACGGACAGTGTTATACAACGCACAGGGCACGTTAAAGCTGTTACAAATGACCCCTCATACAGCGCAACGTATGGCAACATAGCACGCTTATATTTCATATTTTGTTTGATTTATGTTGCGAGTGCATAGAAAAGGGCTCACTTAGTACTAACGCTTTCGGATTCTTCATTGTGATCCTCTCTATGACCGTTGTACATTGTGCAGAAGCGTTCATGTACAGCACCAAGTTCATATAAATGTGCACAGGTACAGTTTTATAATGTGATTTGAAGCAACCTTTTAATGTAAAGACATGTATTTGCTCTGACTGGCACCTGCAAAAACAATATCTGCAATAGCCAATCAGTGGAAAGGTTACCTTTACGTCAATCGCTATGTGCAAATGAAGGTGTAAAATGCACACCACTGTACACAGGAAATGTAACAACTTACTTTACACTGTTATACACTGTTTGTTCGAACTGCAATGAGCAGAGGTTCTACGATTTAAACACCTGGCATGATGACCTGCCACGCCCCCGCAGCAACGATGTTGATATGCATAATAAATCAAATAAAATGCTTAATGAATTCCTTCAAACTGAAGAAGCTCTCCTGAGCATAAATACTGATGTGTCTAATTCAGACTAAAGCCTTTCTTGCTTTGTTGTGTCAGGCTCCAGGTCAACGTGGTGAATATAACAAGGTGAGGACATCTTTATAAAAAAACATTTCAAGTCGGCTTTGCAATCTAACATTTATAGTTCACAAACTAAAAGAAAGGTTGCAAGGGTAATCATATGATCGCAGATCCACACTAGCACGGATTGAACATAAATAGTCGTAATCAAATATGCAGACATTATACAAGATGTCAAATCATAGACCATGAGCAATGCTAGCAAAAAGGTCGTTAATGCTCTTAGCATATTGGAACTGGACATGAATTCTGATTCATACACTTAAGCAGCTCAGGGAGTGGATTATTTAACAATTTCTTAGCTGTAGCTGTAGTTGCGTCATATTGATGCATAAGAAATTAATGCATTTTTAAGTCTGGCATTTTAGCCTTTGATATCTTGCCAGATTACTGTTTTTCCAAACAAAGCATGCACGACATACATACACAGAGAGACTTTTGATCAGCGGGCTTCCGCCACTGCCATTTTGAATTGTCTTCCACATTTTGCTTTTGCATAGAATAATGGGTTAGCCCACTTCACCCTTTATGGCTCTTCACTTTGAGTGTCTCCACAAGCTTTGCAAAGTGTTCGCAACAGCCTAAAAAGTGTTCCTGGTAAAAAAAAAAGTGTCTTTTTTTATTTTCTTCTTTCAAGAAGTTTGAATACCAGCCTCCATTTTTTCTGCATCTGGGTGGCCAGTTAAATATTGATTTATTTTCTGTCTCCTTCTTAAATTTGCAGTTATGAAATGACATTGCGATCTGGTTAGGTGGTGTTTTATTCCTCTCGCCTTCACAAATGATAGTAAAATGTACAAAGCAACTGAAAGGCTTTCTATTTTTAAACAGTGAAACAGCCACATTAGTGAAGGTTTGTATATATAAAATTTCTAATACAAGCATATGGTGGTGATAATAGGAAGTGGCATCGTTTCTTTTTTCATTTTTGTGGCATATGCATGTGATAATAAATTAAAAAATAACCTGTACACCTGCTTACCAAGGCCTCACCTATTTGTTTTGCTAATTTTTATTTATTTTCCTTAGGACTCTGAGTTTAAATGCTGGCCCAATTACTGAGAAAGGGCTGAGAAATATTTCTTGATGGCCAGAAAATTGATTATCATAGGGCATGCATCCAAAATGCCTAGCACTTACGCACTACATAGTGATGCTGGATTCATATACTTACTGTTTGTCAAGGAAGTCTACGAATGATGATTATTGTCTTCTGGTCATGTCAGGCCCTCAAGACACATGCTCCATCACCTTTAACAAACTCACAAGTTCATCAAAGCCAGTAGAAATGAATGTGAGGGTTTGGAAAACTGTCCCCCACTGTCAGCATCAACTCCTTAAGGAACTTTATATTCCCATGTGAGTCCATTCCAAATCAAAAGAAAAGGCTACATTCGAACTCCATTCAATTTATTCTTGAGATACTCAATAATGTTCTTTAACTGAATCCTGATTATCATCCTCCCACTGAATGTTTCCTTGGATACTCAATATTGCTCTATACCAGACTTCATCATCCCCAATAAAGTAAAACATTGAAAACAAAACATACAAATGTACATTAAGCTGAACGTGGCTGCATTAGTGATGGCTGAGCAAAGTTCAAATGCTTTATAATGTTACACGTCTCTATCTAGAATAGCAGTGACGTGTCCACGTGAGACATGTCTTGAACACGTCTCTTCCTACATAGAGCTCTTCTTTTGGATCCCAGAGAAAGTTGCACTTTTATATATATAAATACACATATATATATATATATATATATATATATATATATTGAAAGATCTGCATTTTCTCTAGTTTAAAAAGAGACAACAAATGCAGAAGGAAGGTACCTGAGTTAAGTATACAAAACCAAGATCACCTTGATAACATTCCAAGCTAATTTCTATCAATAATTGTGCCTGTGTGATTAGTCTTCTAAGCACATGTCAATCCTTTCTATCCCATTGAAGTGATATGGAAAACCATAGGTATGCTGGGGACAAATGATCCATGTTCAACCTAACATACTACTAAATAATTCGATAGATTTCTGGGGTCACAGATGGATATTTGATCACTGGGGCAAAGATATCCCATGAAAATTGCTGCCCTATAGTAAAAGAATATTAATGCAGAAATAGCAGCCATTTTGTTAGAAATGCCACACATAATGCAGGGTCGGAAAGGATTACATGAGGTGTAAGGCTTATGGAAAGGATCCATTTAAAAAAAGGAAATAGTGCCTAAGAGCTAAAGACTATCACCTCTGTCACTTCCATCTGACTAACATTCAATGATGCCAGGTTCAATTAGAATGCATTATTGAATATGCTTTTATTTTAACTCACTACTACTACTGCTATACTACTATGTTTAAAAAAATAGTCATAGATGTTCTCTGTGACTGTAAGATGACGTCACTCCATGCACATATTACTCATGCATTCATACTGATCAAAATAGCAACTATATCTAGGACATACAGGAGTACTTACAGTGAAATTATTCAAACTTATATTCCACTCTATCTCCAAAATCTCATTTTATGACAAAGGTAAATTACATTTATACAAATATACTTATTTCTGCCCCTGTCAAAACTGGCTTAGAGTCAGTTTGGCTCTTCAACTTACAACAAGAGGCTCTTAGTTTGAGTTTACAACCCTGCTCCCCAAATAGTAATTGGCTGACCTCTGGAACGAGAAAGGCTGGTGTGTTGTCAACAGATGGCTACTTAACACAAATTAGTCACGTGGAAGAGGCAGGAAAATTTGACAGAGCAAAGAACACCTTGTCCCTTAGAGAGGGAGGGGACCTCATTTAAATAGGGGAGTGGTTTAGGAAGAGCCAGTTCTCGTATTGATGGTAACAACAGTTGGTTATTTTGGATTTAGCGTATCTGGGAATGTTTAAATAAAGAAAAGCAATGTAAAATATGGTAAAAAGAAAATGTGTATAAAACAGGAAAGTTGGTTGGAATGCTGGGTGGAGATCACTGGCTACTTCACACAAGGAGATTAGTACCTCACCACATCCCTAGGGCATTCCTGGACCACAGGCAAAAACACCGGAAGAAAGAATACTATGCTGGGAGAATTGGACTGGAGAAGTCTTGACTCCTGCTGGCACTGAGGGGCAGGAAATGCTCTCCAAAGTTCAACTGATTCTCCTCCTATTTGAATACTTCACAAACACAAAAAAGCAGAAGGACTCCTTACATCAAGAAGTCCCATTTGAACACTCAGGACTACACACTGTAGAAGCCCTGGTTAGAAAGAGACCTGGTTGCTAAAAATCTGCCATGAGGACCTGAGGGATGCAGGAGTTACAAGGAGAAACTTTACCAGCATCTAAAGAAAAGTCGGAGTTAGTAACATCTTTTCTTCTCTGAAAGAATGAGTAAGATGCCAAGGTTAGTCGAAGCAAGAACACCAGATTCATACTCATAATTGTTACCCTGCTGAAAATGGGCTCAGTACAAATTTCCAATATAATTGTCCAGCCTTGTGAAGTGCTGTTCAGCTGCACCTCAAAGCCTTGCAGCACTGGAGGATTCTGAGAACCAAATTTCATATACTTCCAATCAAATTGCAAAATATCAGTCCAGCAAGGGGGCTGAATACTTGGATCAGAACATTGCTACTTGAAAATTCTGAAACAAGCCACACCATATTAAATAAAAATATCCAAATCATCATACTAAGAAATAAGGAATGGGTACTAGAAATTATGAAAGTATATTTCCCACCTGGTACTTGGGCCCAGGTCAACCAGACGTTCTCTTGCTTAGAGAGCATTTCCTGAGGAAAAAATCCAAAGAAGAGCTGAAGTCATCAGCCAAAACTGCATTGGGAGATTTCTTTCACCCGTGCAAAAATTTCCTTCTGATATGCAGCGACTTTAATACCAAGGCACATCCCATAATGGGGGACGACTCAATAACAGAAGAAGATAGGGTCTGGAATATTCCACCCCCTATGAAACGCTGCTCCAAGACAAAGAAAGGACAACTGATCTTTGAAGCCTTAATAGAAGGCAGAATACACACTTTAAATGGAAGAACTAAATCAGATAAAACCCTAAAATCAACATATCAAGTCAATAGTAGGCAAAGCGTAATAGATTACATTGCGATAGACATCGAAGCATTGTATCATATTATAGACATAAAAGCCTTGGACAGGCTAGAACGTGATCATTACCCACTCCTATAGGAGATGGCCCATCCAAATACAGGTTCTTTGGCATTCACTACCCCCAATAAAACAAGTCACTCACAAATCGCATTAAAATCAAACAGGAAAAACACGGTAATGGTTGATAAGTGTGAATAATGTATCTATACCTCCAGTCAAAATTGGATGGTGTAATACACCACGATCCTAGCTCTTGCTGGAAAGGAGGTGGCCTAGCAGGTGCAAAAGTTTAAAGAACTGTTAGCACAAACAACAGTGGAAAAAAACAATAGCATCAGAAACTCCCTCAAAAATCTACCATCTGATGACCAAGACTGGTTCGACAAGGAAAGTTGGAAAAAGCATTGTCCCTGGCCCTAAAGAATCAGCATTTGAGTAACACTATTGAGCAACTATTTATTGGATGCAGACAGCAATATAAATGATTGATAAGATATAAAAAAGAAGCACCACCCGCATATGTGTTGGAAAAATCTCCTAAATGCAATTTCCTCGAGAAACTCAAAAACAATTCTGGGAACTAATCAGATGGGACTGCGAAGGTCTTCCAAAAAATCTGGAACTGAACTTTAGTTCACAACTCTGGATCGATAATTTTACTACTTTGTATCAAGGAGAGGGCAAGATCATACTGAAAGACTCTAATGAGCCACCAGGTCAACACCAGGTGACGAAGGGGGGAAATTCCAACTTAACAGAAACAATACAATCAGCGAAAAACTGTGATATCATAGCTCAGTGGCATAAGGAGACTGTGAATGTAATATCTGATAAGTCTATTACTGCTACTGCCCAGTCAATGTCTGCATCCAAAGTCCAGGGCAAGTCCTGCACCATGAAGCAATCTCAAGAATCCATCAAAAAGAAAGTTGCTCAAGCCATCCTGTCGCAAAAACAACACACGGCAGCAGGCAAAGATAGAATTCTATCTGATGCCTACTGCAACCATCTAGCACTATGGCTACCAATGATAATCCGCTCTTGTAATAACATCTGGTCCTCAGAAGAAATACCCCATCATGGAGAAAATCAATAATTGTGCCCCTACCCAAAAAAGGTCCTAGGGTCCTAGTATCCAATTACAGGCCAATTTCAAGCTTGACAGTAAGGGCAAAATCTTTGGTAAATTGATACTATTTCATTTAGATCAGTGGATAGAAGTGAGAGACTTAATGTTGTCATTCCAAGCAGGTTTCAGCAGGGGCCAGAGTACTGTAAATCAACTTTTCAGAATGAACTTAATCTGTTCCAAATATGTTTGCTTAAAAAATACTCCACTGTATTTGGTATATGTTGATCTCCAAACAGCATTCAATAGCATTGATTGCTCCACATTATGGCAAATTCTGATGGAGATGAGAGTCCCAGAAAAGATCTTGAAATTAATTATGTCATTGCACTCTGGCAATACCATCAGGGTCAGATACAGCAGCAGGAGCAAATGCACATCAGTGATTACAATCCAACGAGGTGTTAAAGAAGGTTGTGTCATTGCACCAACCCTCTTTAATTGCTATATAAATGACGTAATTCAAATTGTAAAGGACCTAAACCTTGATGTGCCGAAACTATCCAATGAGAGCCTACCAAAATTGCTCTTTGCAGATGATGTAGTGTTATTGGCCAGAACAGAGTTATTGACGCATTGCTTACCTAAAGGTTTTGAGTCCTTCTGAGCAACCAGAAAGTTGATGAGCAATGTTGGTAAAACAACATTTATGATAATTAACTAGAAGCAGAAGCTGCGAGCTACTTTGAAGTCAATATTAGGCCTCTGTACCAAGTAACTACTTATGGCTATTTGGGCAGCCATGTGGACAGAAAATTAGCTTGGTCTCCACATTTATATAAAAGCAACATCTCCTTGGCCCAGCAAGCTGGTTCCGGTGTTAAGATTCACAAAATCTAGTGACAACCATTCTGTGAGATCGGCACTGCTGGCCTACAAATTAAAAGCAGGGGTGGCAAAGCTATATGCGCTGGGATCTGGGGATTCAAGAAGACTCCAGCAATACAAACTAGTAAGAATAACTTAATAGAATGACTGCTACACCTGGGCCGTGGTACACCGATGGATTCCATAAGAATAGATCTGCATATAGGAAAAAATGAAGATTTCATTGCATTGGCACCAATAAATTACTGGTTCTGCATCTGGTTCAAGGAGAACTGGCCCCATACAGAGTAACACTAGTAGACTTTATGAAGCTACAAAATTATCATAAGTTGCCATGGTTTATGCATGTGTGAAACATTTTTGTTACTATTGGCATGTAAGAATTCTGCCACCATCCTGAAAAAATCACCCAAGCCATGCATACTGGAATCATAAAAATCAGATGGTTTACAAACAACCAGGCCCTCTGCTAAAATGCTATCTGCCATTTCATCAAGAGCATGACCCGACCATCTTCATTGATGACATCTTTTCAGCAGAAAAAAAGATCTCTCTATATAAAATTTATCATGGGTATACTGACTGTGGCCTCAGTGACCAAGATGCGGACCTCAAATCCTTCGGTGGAGTCCAGTTGCTGTCCTTGCGCTCTGGGAGGCCAAGAAACATTTTCCCACTTTCTCCTGCTATGACATTTTATGCTGTATCTTAGTAAGCAGAATCTACGTCCACTTTTCCAAAACCATACGGTCAGGATATGCAAGAAGGCTGAAACCCTGTGCACGTGATCTGATGATAATGGCATTGTGGTGGCTGTATCCCCATAAAGTTTTGATGCATGGAGATTAATAACACAAGTACATCAAACAACATTTGTGGTTACATAATGATTGTCATTTCACAATGGTAACTCTGTAAATAGTTCCTCCCAAGCTGGATGTACCATCTAGCAAAGTGCTGTGCGAAGTAGTGTCTCAATTTTGCCAGACTCACCAAATGTATCTGCAATGCTCTTTGGGTGACTAGTAACTTGCATGCTGGAAGTATTTTGTATTGTGCGTGCTGCATTCTTTCTACTACGGCAGAGCTCATGATTACTTTTACTTCTTTTTATGATAGTCACTGCTGGGTTAGATTTCGTTGAGGGAAGTGCACTAGGACTGTAGGTTGGTAGCATCTTGAGACATTTTCTGGTTGCCCTTCCAGCTTTTTATCTTTTAAGACCCATTATGTTATGCACTTTATGTTTGGAACACTTTTAGATTGTAAACCAATTTATTTTTCTAGGTATGGCCCACGTATAACTACCCTAAAAAATTCTATTAACAACTTCGGCCGTAAAGGCATTACCTGAGTGCAGGTCACTTTATATTTATATCTTTTTGCATGATTTGCATATAATTATTCTGGAAATTGCTACCAATGATTCTAGTACACTAAACCTGCCATGGTTTGTTCTGAGTGTCTTGTGAAAATGTAGCTGAGTGAGTTGTCAAAAAAAGGAAATTATATATTTTACAGGTCACTGACAATATTATTCCACTATTATTTTGAGGTGATGTTCCTAATGTAAATTGTTTTAATTGTTATGGCCGGTTCAGCTGAAGGAATAAACAAATAATAAAGAACAAACAAGTTACCAGGTAAAATCTTTGATTATGGGAAGGCTACAAGTTAATCCCAGAAAAAGAATGGCAACAATGGCTATGAAATCCTGCTTTGATAGGACAAATTCCGTCAGCTGGAGCTCATATTGACATATAAAGCTTTAAGTGGCCCCTTCTGGCTTCTACCTTGCATCTTGCCCCAGTGGAAAACTTTGACCTCCAAAATTAGAATAGGTTAGATGGTACAAACTTTAACTGAGATGACGGACTTTGTGAAAGAACTTCTGTTCCATAGAGGTTAGCCTTAAGTCGAGCCTAATTCTTGGTCCACCATGAACTGAAACTTTACATAGGTGATTTCCTTTAACCGCTTTGGTGCGGGCGTCGGCCACTGGCCGACGCCCACACACCCTCCCTGGTGCGGGTCACGACCAGTGGCCGACACCAGGAAGGGCATTAATAAATCCAAGGGTGCGTCGCACCCGAGGATTTTTTTTTTTTTTTTTTTTTACTTCCCTGGGGAGACACGGAAGCTACCGTGTCTCCCCCTGACCCCCACCCGCCCCTTTGTGGCGTTAGCGCACCGCGAGGCGCGCTGACGTTGCAAAGGTGTTTTCCCCATCAAAGCAGGAAGCAGCCTTGCGGCCGCTTCCTGCTTTGATGGGGAAAACGGCCTTTTACACGTTCAGGAAGGCCTCGTAAGAAAGAGGAGAGTCTCCCCTTTCTTACGAGGCCTTCCTGAAAGTGTTTCCTGGCCCCCGGTCGCAGCTGTGCTGCGATCGGGGGCCAGGAAACACTTTCAGGTTTGCTGGCCCCCCCGATCGCAGCACAGCTGTGATCGGGGGGGCCAGGAAACACTTTGAAAAGGCCTCGTAAGAAAGGGGAGACTCTCCCCTTTCTTACGAGGCCTTCTGAAACTCGTGCTGCGATCGGGGGCCAGAAACAGTTTCAGAAGGCCTCGTAAGAAAGGGGAGAGTCTCCCCTTTCTTACGAGGCCTTCTGAAACGGTTTACTGGCCCCCGATCGCAGCACAGCTGCGATCGGGGGCCAGGAAACCCCACTAGACACCAGGGATTTCACTTTTGGGGGGCGGCCCCCCCGGAATAAAAAAATAAATGAAATGACAGGGGGTCGCCCGTGGACAGGGTGACCCCCTGTGGGGGCAATTTTTTTTTTAGATGTTGTAGGGTTTCCCTGGGGGCCATTTTGGCCCCCAAGGAAACCATACAACAACTAAAAAAAAATATATGTATATATCTATATATATCTATGTAGATAGATATATCTAGGTACATGGATATATCTATAGATATATCTATGTAGATATATATATATATATATATATAGAGGTAGATCTGTATGAAAGAGATTTATAAAGCGTGCTACTCACCTGTGAGGGTCTCAAGGCGCTGGGGGGGTGGGGGGTGACGGGAGGGAAAGGGGCTGGGAGGTTCACTGTTCAAAAAGCCAGGTTTTGAGGCCCTTCCTGAAAAGAAGTAGGTTTTGGGTCTTGCGAAGGTGGGTTGTGAGTGCGTTCCAGGTTTTGGGTGCAAGGTAGGAGAAGGATCTGCCCCCGGTGGTGGTGTGTTTGATGCGGGGGACAGAGGCGAGAGAGAGGTCAGCTGAGCGGACGTTTCGTGTGGGGGTGTGGAAGGTGACTCTCGTTGAGGTAGGCAGGGCCTGTGTTGTGGAGTGATTTGTGTGCGAGGATGAGGATCTTGAAGGTGATACTTTTGTCAATGGGGAGCCAGTGGAGGGATTTGAGGTGTGGAGAGATGTGTTCGTGTCGGCGGAGGTCGAGGATGAGTCGTGCTGCTGAGTTCTGGATGCGTGTAGTTTGTGCTTGAGTTTTAAAGTGGTGCCGGCGTAGAGGGCGTTTCCGTAATCAAGCCTGCTGCTGATGAGTGCGTGAGTGACAGTTTTTCTGGTCTCTGTGGGGATCCATTTGAATGTTTTTCAGTATACGGAGTTTGTTGAAGCATGAGGAGGTAAGAGCGTTGATTTGTTGGGTCATCGAGAGGGAGGAGTCTAGGATGATGCTGAGGTTGCGTGCGTGGTTGGCGGGGGTGGGTGCAGGGCCTAGCGTGGTGGGCCACCATGGGTGGTCCCAGGTGTTTTTGTGTGGGCCAAAGAGGATTATTTCGGTTTTGCTTGAGTTGAGTTTCAGGTGATTGGCTGTCATATATATATCACTTTTGTCAATATGTGTGTGGTTTCCCTGGGGGGAAAAGGGTCCGACTTGTCTAGTGGCAGTTTTAGTGCCATAAAGAAGTGCAGAAGGTTTATATGCCTACTGCAAAGAGCACATCTGTATTTTATGTAAATAGCTGAGTACATTAGTAAAGTCTATGGAGAGATGAAGGGCACTTTTGCTGGGTGGTAATGAGGGAATCCGAGGAGGAGGGAGTGGGAGCACCAATAATGATTGTTGGACTGGGCGCAGGAGGTGCTAAAGACTGTGACGAATGGTATGTGACAAGGTGTTTTTTGAGTGTCTTGAAAGTACGTGCTGATTGAGGGAAGAAGCGCAGGTAAGGTGGCCTCTACTGTTGCACGTATCTCACACACACCATCGATTTTGTGACTGTCTACGTAGGCTAGTGTTTTAGAGCAACAGTTTAGCCAATAGCAGAAATGGCATCTTGATGGATGACTGCTGCCTGCACTCGGGTTATAGAGGACCGCTCTGACATAGGATCAGAGACTGAGACATCAGATACTGAGACAGCATCTGAGGGATAGGATAATGGCGCAGACTCTGGGAGTGATTTTTCAGTCAGAGGAGTCCCATTCGAAAACTCCTCTTCCAGTACATTATGAGGGAGGTGATGAGGACAGTCCTGCTGTCCCTTCGCAAGCTGTTCGTGCAACTGGGTAATAGTGGGTTAGGCCAACCCAGACAGCAGGTGAATGCGGCGGCAAGCAGAGAGAGAGTGCTCTCTTGGGAGCTCACCAATTTAGTTCAGCCCCAAATTCCACCACCCAAATCATATTGTGGAGACATCAAAATTGTCTATGGCAAAACAAACTGGTTTTGTAAGGCAGGCACCTGTGTTTTTGGTCCTGGATTCGGCGGCCATATAGAGAAACACACTAAACCCAAACATTTCTGGAAACTAGACATTCAGGGGAGTCCACAGAGGTGTGACTTGTGTGGATTCCCCAAAGTTTTCTTACCCAGAATACCCTGCAAAGCTGAAATGTTGAAAAAAAACTCTATTTTTCTTGCATTTCTGTCACACAAACTACAGGAATATGCTGGGATCCACAACATTCCTACCACCCAGTGACTCCTCACCTGTCCTGATAAAAACACTACCCCACTTGAGTGCCTACACCTAGTGCCTGTGTCAGGAATGGATCACCCCAGGGTCAACAGGTGCCTCACGTAAGGACCAACATTGACCGTTGTGTGATCTATTCCTGTCGCAGGCACCAGGCCTAACCACACAAGTGAGGTATCATATTTATCGGGAGACTTGGGGGAACGCTGGGTGGAAGGAAATTTGTGGCTCCTCTCAGATTCCAGAACTTTCTGTCACCGAAATGTGAGGAAAACGTGTTATTTTAGCCACATTTTGAAGTTTGCAAAGGATTCTGGGTAACAGAACCTGGTCCGAGCCCCACAAGTCACCTCATCTTGTATTCCCCTGGGTTTTTAGTTTTTCAAAAATGTGCTGGTTTGCTAGGTTTCCCCAGGTGCCGGCTGAGCTAGAGGCCAAAATCCACAGGTAGGCACTGTTTTCTATGAAAAAATCTGATGTGTCCACGTTCTGTTTTGGGGCATTTCCTGTCGCGGGCGCTAGGCCTACCCACACAAGTGAGGTATCATTTTTATCGGGAGACTTGGGGGAACGCCGGGTAGAAGGAAATTTGTGGCTCCTCTCAGATTCCAGAACTTTCTGTCACCGAAATGTGAGGAAAACTTGTTTTTTTAGCCACTTTTTGAGGTTTGCAAAGGATTCTGGGTAACAGAACCTGGTCCGAGCCCCGCAAGTCACCCCTCCTTGGATTCCCCTAGGTCTCTAGTTTTCAGAAATGCACAGGTTTGGTAGGTTTCCCTAGGTGCCGGCTGAGCTAGAGGCCAAAATCTACAGGTAGGCACTTCGCAAAAAACACCTCTGTTTTCTTAAAAAAAATTGGATGTGTCCACGTTGCGCTTTGGGGCGTTTCCTGTCGCGGGCGCTAGGCCTACCCACACAAGTGAGGTATCATTTTTATCGGGAGACTTGGGGGAACGCCGGGTGGAAGGAAATTTGAGGATCCTCTCAGATTCCAGAACTTTCTGTCACCGAAATGTTAGGAAAACTTGTTTTTTTAGCCACTTTTTGAGGTTTGCAAAGGATTCTGGGAAACAGAACCTGGTCCGAGCCCCGCAGGTCACCCCTCCTTGGATTCCCCTAGGTCTCTAGTTTTCAGAAATGCACAGGTTTGGTAGGTTTCCCTATGTGCTGGCTGAGCTAGAGGCCAAAATCTACAGGTAGGCACTTTGGAAAAAACAGCTGTGTTTCCTATAAAAAAAATAGGATGTGTCCATGTTGTGTTTTGGGGCATTTCCTGTCGCGGGCACTAGGCCTACCCACACAAGTGAGGTATCATTTTTATCGGGAGACTTGGGGGAACATAGAATAGCAAAACAAGTGTTATTGCCCCTTATCTTTCTCTACATTTTTTCCTTCCAAATATAAGAGAGTGTGTAAAAAAGACGTCTATTTGAGAAATGCCCTGCAATTCACATGCTAGTATGGGCACCTCGGAATTCAGCGATGTGCAAATCACCACTGCTCCTCAAAACCTTATCTTGATCCCATTTTGTAAATGCAAAGGTTTTCTTGATACCTCTTTTTCACTCTTCATATTTCAGCAAATTAATTGCTGTATACCCAGTATAGAATGAAAACCAACTGCAGGGTGCATCTCATTTATTGGCTCTGGGTACCTAGGGTTCTTGATGAACCTACAAGCCCTTTATATCCCCGCAACCAGAAGAGTCCAGCAGACAAAACGGTATATTGCTTTCAGAAATCTGACATCGCAGGAAAAAGTTACAGAGTAAAACATAAAGGAAAATGGCTGTTGTTTTCAGCTCAATTTCAATATTTTTTTATTTCAGCTGTTATTTTCTGTAGGAAAACCTTGTAGGATCTACACAAATGACCCCTTGCTGAATTCAGAATTTTGTCTAGTTTTCAGAAATGTTTAGCATTCCGGGATCCAGCATTGGTTTCACACCCATTCCTGTCACTAACTGGAAGGAGGCTGAAAGCACCAAATATAGTAGAAATGGGGTATGTCCCAGTAAAATGCCAAATTTGTGTTGAAAAATGTGGTTTTCTGATTCAAGTCTGCCCATTCCTGAAAGGTGGGAAGATAGTGATTTCAGCACCAGAAACCCTTTGTTGATGGCATTTTCAGGGAAAAAACCACAAGCCTTCTTCGGCAGCCCTTTTTTCCAATTTTTTTGGAAAAAACTAAATTTTCACAGTATTTTGGCTATTTTCTTAGTCTCCTCCAGGGGAAACCACCAACTCTGGGTACCATTAGGATCCCTAGGATGTTGGAAAAAAGGACGCAAATTTGGCGTGGTTAGCTTATGTGGACAAAACGTTATGAAGCCCTAAGCGCGAACTACCCCAAATAGCCAAAAAAGGGCTCAGCACTGGGGGGAAAAGGCCCAGCAGCTAAGGGGTTAATTTGGTTCTTCCCATTGTAGAAATGTAACAACTGATCTCTCTGTTTTTTTCTTATGCAATTTTAATCATTTTGATATTTTTGAATTTTCTATTTTGTTTAAATTGTTTTGGGAGTTTTATTGTGTTATTATTTTATATGAAAATCCTTGTTTTTATTAAAAATTACCATAATTCTTTCTTTCTCCAAAATGTGAATTCATTAGAGGCCACTGCTCATGCCTAGCTCAAATACCGAAGCAGTTGTGCTTAGCCTTCTTCCTCGCACCTCTTTTTTATATACTTCTAGGGCAATTAAGCAGAGTCTGTGGCTGTGCACAGACGTTTTTGTTCAATAAGCCTGAAAATTGCAACTCTAGAGAAATCACTCTGAGGGACTGTGCCCAGACCACATAGGGACTGGGCACAACCCGTGACCTCTGGCCCCTTCCTGAAGTATGCAGTGGCATAATTGAAAGTTAAATACATCTGATGGACAGAGAGGTACTTGCAATTATAGGATTTAAATGTTCTGCATCCTGCATGATGTATGAAATTGTTTAAAGAAGATGTGATGAGTATAAGTGAGCTGTATCCCCAACACCTGCTAATCCTAATGGGGCATTTCAACTTTAAATTGCCTTCCAAGATGGTAGACAAAAGGTATGAGGGGTTGTTAGCTGATTTTAATATCAGAAGGGCTAGCTCGTCAACAAAGGAGGCTACTGGAAGAGGTGTAGCATTGTTATATTTTCTTACATCAAATGTGTTTGTGACCTTAAATGTTAGGATGTTAGCAGATATTCCTGCAAGGAAAACATTCAAGTACAGTAACCAAAATTGCCCAATAGATCATGTGTTTGTGCAAAAATGGACCTTTAATTTAGTTAGGGAATTTGAGGTATTACAAATGGAGGGGAGTACTCATTACCCCCTAAGCACAATCCTCAAACTGGGAATTGTCCCAATGCAGACAAAGGTCCTCCCTTTAAAGATCAGATATTCAAAATGCTTAAGAACAAGGATCGCTGAGAAGTATCTAAGCTAATTGAAAGGCTTCCAGCATACATATGGGAAGTTTGAACCTGGAGAGGTACCCTCTGACGTTCTGCCATGGTACCAGGGAATACTAAAAGAGGTTGCTGCATGTTTAAAAAATGAATTGACGTTCTTAAGTGAAACACAGGACTAAATGAGTTTTGTGCAGTAATATAAGAACAAATGGTTTGATAATGAATGTAGATTTGTAAAATGAAAAATAAGGAAGCTTGAAAGATATATGAGACTTCATAAAAATAAAATGGATATGCTGTGTCTGCATAGCCTAAGGAAAAAATGTATAAATCTGGTGGCCAGCATGAAGAAGGAATCTAGAGCAAAATGCTGGGATGTAATGATTGAGACAATAGAGTCTAAAAATATAAATATGTTTTGGAGGTTGGTGCAGAGCGGAATCGGAAGAGCCTAGGGGAAACTGACGGGTTTGGTGGGAGAGGAGGCCTGCAAGTAATTTTTAGAGGAGACATAATAAAGATGTTACTCCCATCCACCACCCAATAAGTTGTCTTGTAAAGGAGAAACCAAAGGAGGGGTCCCACTGTCAACAATTAAGAAAACAATTGAAATGTTAAAACTTGCAAGGGCTGTGTGCCATGATAATCTACCAGCAGTAATAATAAAGTCTAATATAGTCTGGTGGACTAGTTTGTTTCATTTCCTTTTTCAGAAAATCCTTCTGTCAGGCAAATTTCCTGATAGTTGGAAGGGGACAACAATTAAACCTATTTATAAGAACAGTGAGTACTCACACTCAGGAATACAAATACATTTGTTAGATGGAAGTGGGGAGGTGTTCTCAAAAATCCTTTTGGGGATGCTGAGGAACTGGGCAGAATCTAATACAATCATCCCTCAAGAGCAAGAAGGTTTCAAGAAGGTTTCAAGGAGGGCCACACAACAGTCGATTATTGTTTTAGTTTATGGGCCATTGCCAAGAAGTCAATGCAACAGTGTGGAGGTTTGTTCTGCCACTTTGTTGATTTCAGCTCCACATTCGATTCAGTGGACCGGGTTTTGCTATAGGGAGTATTAAATACTCTTGGCATTTCCCATGATCTCCTGCTAAATCTTCAATAACTTCATAGGGATAACTGGGCACAGGTAGAATTCAATCTTGGGGATCGCTCTCTAATAGGATAAACATTAGAAATGGTTTAAGTTGGTGTTGAGCCTTGGCTGACCTCCCAAAAGTACTTAGCCAAACACATAATTTTAGCCCTAAAATGGATGGTATGCATGTCAGCTGTCTCTTCTATGCGGGTGACCTAGTAGTTTTTGACATGACAGAAATCGGTCTCCATGGAAAATTAGACACATTTTCTGAGTACTGTTAAATGAAAAAAATGAAAAATTAACATGGAAAAGGCCAAAGTAGTTCCAATAGGAAAGAAGAGGATACGGCTGGGGTGGACAATGAATACAGTCGAAATTGAGATAGATAGGAAATATATATATTTAGGGATGTGATTTTCCCATGACCTACGATGGAAGGTCACTTAGCCTCTACACAAGCTAAGGCACTGGGGGATCTGAAGAAATGTGATAATCGCTATGGGGGGCCCTCCTTGCGACCTGTGTTGGCAGCCTCCCAGGGTATAACAAGACCTCACTTTCAGTATGGCGCCGAGGTAGTCGGCATCAGTGGCAAAAAAGCTGGAATGTTGAAAAAATAATAAGGTGCTTTACAAATGGCTCACTCTCCCAAGTCTACAATGGTGCAGGCAGATAGAGTGGAAACAGGCCTGGTAGGTTGGTCTTATTTAGCACTTTCAGACATGATAACATTTTGGATACAAATAGACTGCGAGGAGAGCCTTAAAAATGTCCCTGTTATGTAAAAGGTAATTATTACAAAGTGAACTAACTTGGGCTAAAGGGGTTAGAGGGAGAATTCTTGCTTGCTTTAGGAAATTTAAAAGAAACACTGCAGATGGAACCGGTCAGATGGGGTAAATAAGGCTGAACTTAGGAGAATAGTCAAACAGGTCTCTAGAGAGGAGGATATTGAATGAATAGGAAATCTGATTCACACTTGATGATGTCATGGATGGAAGATGAGACCTTTCCCTACCTGGAGAAACTCCCAAATGTACAGATGCCTCAAAGCCTTTTGAGATTCAGATGTGGGGGTGAACCAAGTTCTGATATCTAAGATGCATAAAACTCTGTTAGCTGAAGAGAGAATCTGTAAATGTAGTCTCAACAGGAAGGGAGATCTAATGCACACACTCGTGGACTGCCTGTGGTTCCTAGATCAATGAAAATTGTAACTACAACCTGTTTTTATAAAGTATAATACCAAGAATAGGAGGCAAGAGATCAATTACTTGTAGAAATGAGAATTTCTGAATGTAACATGTTCTATGGGGTGTTTTTTTTTAATTGTCTGCAGATACATGTTTACAGATGAAATTATATTGTAATTAATCACTTAATTCTGTGTAGTTTTAGTATAAGTAGGAGTATAAATGACTGGCTGAATTGTGGTCTTAATGGTGTTTTATTAGAACCATTGCTCATTTTAACCTTTGATCTTAATTGAGATGATGTATCAAGAGTTTTGTTTTAAAAGACTAAAGTCTAAATAAATGTGTGTTTTGACTGACTGACTGCATGATGAGGACAAAAAGGCCTATCTCTGGTTGTGTACATTTCTCCCTTTTGAAGGTCTTTATGTATTTTCCATAATTCATTTTAACTGTGTTTAAAGTGCACCGCATTCTCATGTGTATTGCAATAAGTGAATAGACGTTGAGAAATGTGTTTAATTTGTTTTAATGAAGTAGATGTATTATATTAATACACTTTTGTGACATTAAAAGTTCTTCACACCTTGACATTTTTGTGGTACCAAGTTGTGTTTGCCCTTCACCCAGAGAAGGTGTTAAGGTTGTTGTGAGAAAGGTGAGTGTTTGATGTTGGTTGTTATTTAACTATGAGGTACTTGACCTTCAAGGGGATCTCTCTTTGCTATAGTCTTTACAGGTGCTCTGTCCCCTTGGTAGAGAAGCCCCTCTCTTATTATTTTTGATTGTTATATAAAAAGCCACAACTCTGAACTGTGGCTTTGTACCAGTCCTCTAATGTATTGATGTATTCTACAGTTCAATATTGCAAAACTCTGTTAATGTAAGAAATGTTATGAACAGGTTTATTGCCTCTTAAGGCTGATTTCAGGTTAGACATATATGGAACTATTTGCCCAAGCATTTGTATTTAATACCACTCCCCACTTCACCAACCAAACCTATTCAAACTAAAAATGCACCTCACAGTTGTGGTATAGTGCATTAACTTTCTTACCCTAGTGGTGAAGAGAGAGAAAGAATGAGTTACTATGAACCCACTGTAAGAAGTGCCTCTCAGTGTCTATCTATCTTGTTTCACAACAAACTTTGGAAAACATCATGTAATCTATTGCATTTATATCTTAGAAATTAATACCTACCAACTCCCACTCTCGGCCTACAAATTTCTTTAAACTTCTATTGTCTTTCAATAAATACACATACTTTCTATACTGTTCAGACTGATGCCTCCAGAAAATATTGGGTTTTTTCTACTTCTCCACAATTATTATGAGATATCTATCAGCTTGGGCACCACATTCATGCCACTGTAACTGTTCTGTCATGGTACAATTCTGTAAATAATACTTTGAATTTTGGAAATGTAATTGTGTAGACATTCTTTTTCACAAATTACAGCAAAGATGAACATGTTGCATTTTAGCAAATAGAAATATTAATATCAATAGAACTTACCAAACACTTGGAGAAATATCTCCCTTTCTTCAAAACCTGCTACGTTTGTAGCTCTACAAGCATATGAACCACCATCACTACTTATTATCTGTTTGATTGTTAATTCAGTGTTACTTGCTCTCAGTGCATATTTCTCACTCTCTTCAATACGTTTTCCATTCCTAAACAAGAGAAACACATAGGTATGTGTTAACATGTTATTCACATTGCAGAAACTGAACTGACGTGGAGTAAAAACTGACATTAGTAGAAATATCTAACAACTCATGCATTTATTTTATTATATCAGACAGGTTAGAGGCAAAATGTAGATATATGGGCGATAAAAAATGTTATGCAAATCAAAGATTTCTAAAAGTCAATATTTGTCATATACATATGTTATTCTCTTTTGACTTATAAAGCGCATGACTAGTTAAAATGTTTCACAGTGCTAGCCTCCTTCTAAGTCTGGGACGTTCAAGCCATAACCTTACCAATAAGAGGGAAGATGGAAACAGCCATGTTTTCAGCTGCTTACAAAAACCTGACCACAATTTACAGGCTCTCAGTGAATGAGGCTAATCGTTCCAAAGCTTACCACCAAGAAACACAAATTCACGGCCACCCTGACAAACTTTCTGATCCTGCCAGATCCTGATGGCTAGATCGAAGTGCACGGTATGGCTAGTACCCAGCCACCAACTGTCTCAAATACACAGTCCCTGTGTTGGCAAAGCACTTGTACATGTACAAAAGAGTCTTGAAGTGGACTTGCAGCTTAATGGAAAGCCATTGTAAAGTGTGTAGTAGGCTGGCTGAAGAAGTAAATCTGAGTTGATGAAGAAGTAAGTGGGCTGCCGCATTTTGGACTACTTGATGCTGTTTTCATAAGACTTTTGCAGCACCCAGATGTAATATGTTGCCATAGTCCAGCCTGGAAGCCACCAGAGCCTGGGACACAGTCTATTGAGCAGGAGCCAGAATACATGCAAAGATCTTCCTCAGCCATTTATGGATGCCTAAGCAAAGGGATGCCACCTTGTTTACTGGTAACAGAGTGTTGCAGTTTGTCATCTAGCAACACTGCCAGTCTTTTAACAACCTGAGCTGGAGAGTGGGACAAACCCATGTTTGCAGGCCAAAGATAAAGACCTCAGAGGTGGAGATGATTGCCCACAAGCAGGTCGTCTGTCTTGTCCCCCTAAAGTTTCAGTGAACAGGTGTTCATCCATGCTAAGACTTGGAAAAGACACATATTACAGACTTCTGTGTTGCGGTTATCTTTAGGATACCACAATTTGGATGTCATTGACATAGGAAAAAATTATAAGTCCATGGTATTCTACAGTCTAGGCAAGAGGCCTCACATATGGACCAAACAGCAGTGGGCTAAGGGTAGAACCTTGCAGCACTCCAGAGGCTAGGTGATGTGGTTTGTATATGCATTGGTGTGAGTGTACCTGAAAGGTACATTAGACAGGAAATAAGTGTGCCACAGCAAGGTTCTGCCCAGAATACCCATTCCTTCTAGCCTACAGAGCAGAGTGGAGTGTTTCGCAAAATTAAATGCTGCACTGAGATCTGAAAAAATCAGTGCTGGAGTGCTACCTGAGTCCACTTGGTCTCAAAGATATTCTGTAACACCGATAAGGGTCGACTCAGCCCTGTAACCAGCCTTGAATCCTGATTGTGATGGATGAATATCCCAGTGTTGTTGATTTAACCTATTTCTGTGTAGGTAAAAGTGAGATGGGCCTATAATTTGACCATGCAAGAGGGTTAAGGTTATATTGTTTTGTATACATATCCATTTGGTTTCAAAACATATATATGCATGTACTTGGTAGGTTCACAGGCTTCTTTCCAGTATTACTTCAGAAAGTTAATTTTTACACGTATATAGGATAACCTCCAGAAATTCAGTATGTCTATCTACTGATGATTCTTACAATGAACTAAATTCTCATCAAAAGAGATGGGAAGTGTTTCTTGATAGTAGAGAGGCAACAAAGATAAAAAGTGTATAAAAACTTTGTCTTTTTAAGCATATTCTTCATCAGAGTGTACAAGGACAGCCAACGTGTTTTGCCCTTCCACAGACTTCCCCAGGGCAATATGTGAAGAAAAAGACAACATATGGCACCAGTCTTGTCAATCAATATTGATCAAACACTGGTATCCAGATTACTCTCCAAAAGGTAAAAATATATTAAAAATCTCAGGTCACAGCACAAATGTCAGGTAACCCGCATTAATTAACAGCCAGGTTTAGAGAATCAATAATTAAATCTTGCATGCCATGTTTGGCAAGCCAACCATGTCCAAAATCCCAAATCTTTCAAAAGCAGTAGACTTTGTATCTTTGTTGCCTCTCTATTATGAAGAAATGTTTCTAATGTCAGACCATTTGGTAGCTGGTCTTCAGAGATGGGCAACGTTTGCTTTGAACAGTGTGGTTAGCACAGGTGGTACAGAAAATGGTGCCTAGCTGCCACTATTCGAGCAATGAGAAGTGTATTGTTACATCTGCCAATTGTAAATCTTGCTGTTAAACTTTAAGCAATCATGTGATTGTAGACTATAAAAGCCTTCATAGAACACATATACAAAATAGACCAGAAAAAAACATTTTCAGATGTATTCCTTTTCCTCCAAGGCCATTTCTTAATATTACATCGATTGACACCCTCAGAATTCAACATGACAATAGCAATGTGTTGTATCACCCTCCAATCGAATTACCCTTCCCAATTTACAGGCTAATGTCCTTGAAGTAGCCCATTAAGACAAGTCATGTCTGTAAGAATTTTAGGAGATTACCCTAGCTTTTGAAACAGTTGGCCATGACATCCAGCTTCAAATTCTTAATGAATAAAACTGAGGATCATCATATTCAGCTCCAACCATGTCTTGTTTTATCAGCCTTTTCTCTTCAATAATTGTCACTCTCCTCCTGAAAATCACTGTGGACCACAACCTAGTCACACTAGATGATGAAGCAGGCATATATATATATGCATAATAAACAAGAAAAACCCATAACAGACCTGAGATGGCTGATCTAATGCTATTGAATAATGGATGCTATGGAGCCTAATCAAGTTCAATAGATCCAAAATTAAACACCTATTTATGAACTGTAAGGCCTAAATTACCTCATTTTCCTAACATCCAGGCAAATATCTGCTTGCATGAGTATCAGGAATATGAGAATTGACAGTCAGTCTGATTTTTCCCATGATAAATTTCAGCGGGTCAAATATACAGAAATTTACTGGATATAGATGTCTAGTAAAAACCAGGACATGCAGACTTTGATGATGTAAGTGGCCAAAATCTACATGTCATGCAGCATTACCAAGGGGAAACTAATCATTGGTGTTATTTATTGCACTGGTAAATAACAATCTCCAGCAGCAATGTAACAAAGGCTCTTGCAGACCTAGTAGTGAGCGGGCCCCCTCAGTACAGCACCTGTCCTGAGTCAGTCTGGAGGGGGACCCCTCCTAGTTCTTTGCAGAGGGGGCTTCAGTGTCGGTATGCCACTAATCCCCAGGTGTAATATTGATTGGTTGTGATAAATAACCCACTTAGTATGCAGACCTGTAATTGAGGCATAAATATCCCACAGACCTCTTACTCAAATCTACCCAGCATTGCTACTTATTCAAGATGTGTCAATCAACGACACCATCAAAGTCAAATGTTACACCTGAAACAAAATGTTCTGTGATGCCCAGTTAAGGGATGTAATTTTAAGATCAGAAAAGTACCTTCATATATTCTGCATGGCAGTTGGATTGAATGATGGCAGTGCAGAGAAGGAAGATAATACTGAGCTTTTACTATCTCTACGAAGCTTCCGCAACACCCAAATGTCAGTTAAGAATTCTTAGTTCATTACTTTAATATCGATTTTGGTACTCAGAAGTAAAAAAAAAAAAAAAAAACATCAAGTCAAAGCATTAAAGTGTATTTATTCATTTCATCTATTTGGATATTTTATATCATTTTTGGTCAGCTCATGAATACCTCTGATTCTGTATACTTTAAAATAAAGTACAGACTTGAGCAAGATCAAGTTGTCCAGTCATTTATAGGCCATGCATTCCATCCAATAATCCTAAATCACCACAATCAGGCCTGCGGTTTAGTGAATTGCTAGTCTGAATCATTGATATTGTAGGAGTTTCCTGTATTCATGTAGTTGGGTCTTACCCTCAACTCTGGTTTCAGGGCATTTCAAAGTTTTGAGCATTAAAATCATAGGGAACAGCTGCTGTGTTTGCTTGACAATGTTTGTAGTGTGATCCGATGTGAAATAGCTGAACAGAGATTCCTGGTTCGGATTTAGATGGAGACAGGATTCTGCATGTACCTGGGCCATTTTCCTCCTATGTTTTGTGTACAATATAGATCATGTTGAATGTAACCCTCTCCTCTGTCAGCAAAGTGATTTCAATACTGACTTTACATGTTCATGAATTTAAAGGTTTGGGCACACTCATGCTGCATGGTTCTACAGTCGGATGCTTTGTTTTGATCAGTTTTTGATAAAATTCCTGCATGTACTGTTTTGCATCGTTCACATGTGCCAATATCTAGGATCTTCTCAATGCCACTCAATTGGTGAAGCTTATTAAAGGCAGGGAATTGTGAAGCAGGTATAGAGTCAAATGTATGCCATTCACTGCTGTATTGATTAGAGCTGAACATGACATGTAGAAACAGAACCACTTTACTTGCCTTAATATTTAGATAGTGGGTTTCCCAACATGGGTGCAATTGAAAGGGAATGGTGTTTGCATCTGTACCAACAAACATCAGAATACCAATCTGGTCTCTATTCACATGCAAGAAATGTTCTTGGATGCGAGGGTATTTATTGTTTTGGAAGATTAGGATTTCATTTCTGTCTGTGCCACACTGATGTGTATCTGGGTGTTATTGACATACATTTCCAAGTGTGTCCAAGTAAATTTAGGACAAACGTGTGGTGGTGCATGTTTAAGTCATATGGTAGCCATCAATGTGATGCAACTGCAAGCCTAAATCATATTTGTTGGTTGCATTGACTGAGGAAGTGGCATATCCAATCTAAGATTGGCCACGTAATCCTGTTTATTACTGGAACTACTTCAAAGGTATTGTATGGAAAATTGTATCATATGCTGGTGAGAGGCATGGTAGAAACAAAGCTGACTGGAAATATCATCCACAGCCATGAGAATGTCCTCTCTAGTTTTGCACAGCTCTTTAGTGTCTGAATCCTGATTAGGTAGAATTTGATTTTGTACTTTACAGCCTATGGCTGAGAGCGTGAAAGTTTGCAATCATGTTGTAATTTGCAATGATCTTTGGGTCTGCCATTCTTGTGTTAAGGGTGAGCCTGATAATAACTTGAATGGTTTGGTATATAAACTTTTAGGAGAAATGCGCTAATCACACAAGTTAGAGTTAAGTGTGAGAGTTGTGATAAACTGTGTCATGCATGCTGGAGTGAACAGTTCAAAATTCAGACAAGTTTTGATCACTTATGAAATATTACGCATCTCGTCTTCTTTTGGAAGTTCAAATGCCAAGAGTGAGGAAATGGACAGGAAAGGAAACCAGGCAATGTTCAACCTATATTTCTGTCATTCAAATTGCAAATAGGACATCGATATAAAAAGGTTACTCCACAAAGAACATCAGACCCAGACATGGTTAAATAAAAACTATTGAAGATGTTATAAATGAAGGTATTACATTAAATATTCACCATTGATAAAAGGAGCAAATGGGATACAATTTAAGATAACTCTTCAAAAGGGATTACATACAGGGACCCATAAAATATGCATTGTAGGCATCTATTAAAGTCTGTTGAAGGTTTAGGTACTCAAACTGCAGGACAACTGAAGACAGAGGCTGCATCTGAGCCTTGGCACAGCTTCTGCACTTTCCAGATAGAATGGCATGCAATGGTAGACAAGAATCAATTAGGATAATCTATGCTCATCTTGGTACCAGTTGGCTGAGAAGGCATCAGCCATCATAATAAATATCTGAGATGTTTGTAAAGAACAAATCAAAACACAGTTAAAGTAATAAAAACATTACACCTTCCACTCACATTCAATTTCTACATGGACAACACAGCACTAAAGGCCTCACCCTCAGTAATAGTCCTCCCTTTTCCCTCCGTAGCAGATGATTTCTTATGAATGGAAGAGGTCGGTCATGGCTATCCTGACTATCTTCCTTCAGTTACTAAGAGATTGCACCAGTCCCATAGTCTGAATCACTGTCTACACAGTGTTTTTTGATATAATCATGTACATTCAGAACTGAGACTCAACACAAGTCCTCCTCAAATGAACAATTATGGGTTTCTTTCTGGAAATAAACTCAGAGAGGGGTGCTCTCACAAACTTTAATGATCCTTCGATCATATTCCAAGGGGCCTAAGCATGTCTCCTCATCTGAATTTGGTTTTTTGTAGATTTCTAGTTTACAATGGACTGGATTAGAGTGGCTGCACATTTGCCCCTATAACTGGTGGCTAAGAGAATATGAAAGACCCCTGCACTAACTGTCCTAGATGATCATTCCTGCCTGCAACCAAACTGGAAGCACTCTGTATGTCTACCAGGTGATCCACCCTAATCGAACTGCCATCAGTAATGACATCCAGCTAGACAGCACTAGAATCAACCAACCAAACAAGAAGCTAATTGGAAAATATACACAATTGCAGGGGCATTTATAATAGCAGTGCATCAACTTGAGTCAAAAGTAAATTTTAGAAGTTGAAAAAGATGACCACCCATTCCCATTCTTTGTGAGCAGTATCTGTCAATCTACTGAACTTGGGTAAGCATGCATAAAACCTGGCAGCCTCAAACTATCAATGTTCAAATTTGATATATTATTGGGGTGTTCATTCCACATATTGATACAGATGGGACCCCGAATTTCTGAGATTCTTCAATGTGAGTTGGTCTTTCTCACAAGTACTTCTGGACAGGATCACGAACTGCTGCAGAGCTCACTTTCAACAACGTGCAATAACGTTGCTATCATATACCTTTTGATCCTGATAGAAGAGGCGTTAACTGTGAGTTTCATGCAAACACCATGTGAAACGCTCTGAGTTAAACAAGGACAAGCTGGTGTACTGGTGTAATGCCATGTTGAAAATTCTAGGTGAAATTAATAGTATTGATGCTCTCATTGACCTCCTTAACCATACACATAACGTGCATCTGTGGGGGAGTTTTGGCCCCATGGACAGATCACAGGTGTTTGCTGATAGATTTGGTAAGAATTCTATTGGCTTCAGTAGGATGAACGAATAAGTGGAACCTGTGAACATGGGTGGCAGAAACATGTTCATCACTTGTATGTATTATACTCATTAGTCTCAAGATTTTATAGAGACATCTCTATGCAAAAGTGTTAAGCACAGACATTTCTGTTTCTTTCCATACTTTTTGGTTGGGGTCCAAAGACTAAAACTGGAGCATGCCTTTGGAAACGATGCTGGAGTGCATGTTGTGCTAAGACTAGACAAGATAATATAAGGAGAAAAACGAAGGGCATGTCCTAGTCTGAGCCCCAACAGTTACACCTCTACGATGATGGATCATGTTTTACTTGGATTTATAGAATTCCTAACCCGCTTTATTAGTACGAACAGTAGAACAACACTGGAGAAACCCTCCCTAGATTGAAGAAAAATTTATTCATGTTATTTATAGACCAAAATTGTAACAAATTAGCGCATTAAAATCTCATGTACTGTAATTAGCCCATAACAACCACACAGGAGAATATTTAGAAACACAGAAAATACCAAAAAGATTCTCCGATATTTCTTTTGGAGTGGTACATACAAAGATGGCAAGAAATACTTTTGCCCATTAAAGATGCACCATTTCACCAAACTACCCTAGCATTGAGGGACGACTGGGACTCTCTTGGGTGTGATATAATTAGATATTGGCCATACTAAACACTTGACATCAATTTATGGAAGCTATTAAAATATGATTCACCAACCCCCCACGCTTCTTGATGGTTTTCTTGATGCATGCTCTTTCCTACATTGGTTAATCTAAGGGAATGCTAACCCAGCAAGGTACTGGTTTGGAGTACAAAACCGTGAAGATTAAAATAATGCATACCTACCACTATCATCTTCAAATAGACATTCTTGTTGTCAGATTTACATGAAGAATACATTTAAAAAAAGGACAGCGGGAATACCAGGTCATTTAGGTGCTTCTTAAAGTGAAACATGCCTCTGGAATATCCCAGGGAGTCATCCAAATCTAGAATGGCAGGGCCATAGTAAACCTAGAATGGGTACACAAACAAATAAGCTAAAACATATAGAAACAAACTTGTAAAAAAGGAACTTAGAAAAGATGGTTCAAAGTGAGTGACCAACTGTTGCTGCGCGTACTGAGCTTGTAGAACATGTACATTGTAAAAGGCAAGTATAATTTTCCATATCCACATCATTATGTACTTTACCTATTGGAATATATTGCTTTGGTCACTCCAAGATGAGAGCTCACATTGTAAAGTACTTGAGAAATGTGCTGATTCTAACATGCTGAATACTCTGATACCTTTTAATCACACACAGTTGATGGTCCTAACAATGCTTACCACCATACATCTTCCCCTAATCCAGATCTTCCATGATGAGACATCTTTGGAACAACTCAACAGTGGGTACAGGTAAAGAATACTTTTTATTATGTGACCCGCAGATGTAATGCAGGCATGGACGTCTGCAGGAAGGGCAAGGTGGGGCACTTGCCCCCCCTTGATTTAGGTACATCCCGGTGTCCATGCTCAAAGTGCTGCATAACACTATGGCCGCTGTAGTGTTATACTGCCTGCACTAGTACAGCCATGGCCCCCACAAAAAACAATCTGGGATGCCGCAGACTGTGTCAGACGGATCACGGCAGTTTGGGGTGGGTCCTCCATGACATTAAAATCATGCCCCTTCCTGAAAAAAATGTCTGTGAATGCCCATGATGGCAGATATCTGCTACTGGATTGAAAGCATGGATGAAGTTTGTGTTTTCTCTGGCCCATTTAGGTACAGATCATGATTTTTAAAGGGAGATTCTAATCATGTTCAAACAATTAATTACATGAGAAAACTGTTTGTGAATAAAGGCACTTATCCAATTCACAGCATTTGCTTCTGTATGAAATGTCTCTTGTACTGATACCTAATCAATGCTCAAAGTGATTAACATAATAAAACCTTTAAGTGACAGCAGCTATATTAATTGATTGCTGCTATAGCTCTACTCTGGACATGACAAACAACAATTTGTCACATTCCACTATTATAAAATACCAGAAATTAAACTATCAGCACCTCTAGGCCAGTTCCATTTCAGCGAGATGATTGATCATCACTAATGTCTTGCCACAAACTTCAAACACCAAAAATGATGAAGTATAATTAGAGTTACAGAGGACCAAACCTAAATGTAGTTTTTAGTAGGAAAAGGAAGAAACATCTCAAGGACTTGAGCGTGATTTTTAATATGCTTACAGCAAATTCACCAATGTATCTAGGACAAAAATGCTTGTCATTTTTTTTCTAAATTTATCTTGGTTATTTTGTGGAAATTGGGTCTCAAAACTAGAGCTTAAAGATGTACTACTCCCAGCATTTTAGTTCCAATCGTTTTGTTGCAGTTTAGAATACAAAATTGTTTTCCAACTATAATAATCAACCTAAATCACTCCACATCCCCCCCTGTGGAACCGCTGTGTTCCTTTCTGTGATGCTTGCATAATCTTCGTAACCCAGCGTTTCCCATAAATTGTTAGAAGATTGATATTTGGTATTTGTAAAACATGTCATCTACAGTGTTGCGTCAAAGTACTCAATGTTTTTTTATTTATGTATACATTGAGTAAAATGCACATTATTCAGCAAGGATGTCCATGGTGCCGGGTATTAAGGCATACACTTTTCAGCATTTGCAACATGAACTTCGCTACTGGGGATATGTAGGGGCCAGATAATGTTGTGTCCACATGGAGCTGCTCCAAAGTACATGATCAACAAAGCACTGCTCATTTTGTATTTCCACTTGGACAAGTCAAGCAGGTAGCGTACATGTTTGGGTTAATAATATTTGAAGAGGTGTAGAATGCCCAGTCCTGGTCAAAATGAGGCCACAACCCCATCTCCAGAATACTAATCACCAAGGCCCTACCCACCCTTTCAAATATATTTGCAGCATCAGGTGACAATAAGATTGTTGCAATAACTCCTCTCTGTGTCACAACAATAATATGTATGTTTTTATGTGTATAATCACAATGTTTTCTTCCCAGAATAAAGCATATTTGATTGACTTTGATCAGGTCTGGTAATAGTTTACCTAATCTTATCACCAGCACTTTGGCATGCAGATTTGCAACCAGTTTCCGTAATACAATGGGCCTATAATACTGGCAATTGGTGGGACCTTTTGTTTGTCAGTCATGGACTGAGTCAGCGCTGCGTCTGGGATCATAGCATTTATCAGGTTTATTAACTATTCAAGCAAAAGTGGTGGAAATAATTTATATCATTTATAACAGCTCGCTGAAAAAGCTCCCTGGCTCAGGGCCTTTGAAAGTCTGAGGCTTTGTGTTGCCTTTGAGACTTGTTCTATTGTAATCATCAGTTCAAGGTTCTCCCTAACCATAATAGATATTCTCGGCAATAAAATATCTGACAGTTATTGTTTCCTGTCTGACTTGCAATTGAGTTTGCAGCATATTGCTCTGTATAGATAATCCTGTGCAAATGTTTTCATTAAACCCTTGGGTGCCCAGGACGAGCTGGTCTCATCCTCGGCCACGGTTGCCCGGTGCCAAGGACAAGACAGGCTCGTCCTTATATGAGCCCTCAGGGAGGAGCGCTAGCACTCTCTCCAAGGGCCAAGCACCTCCCTCCCCTGGGCAGGGATGGAATGGGAATCGCATCCCCTTCTGCCCCCTGACGCCCCCGCCCCCATGGCATCTGATGCGGTCAGCGTGCGATCGCAAATCTGGCAGAGGTTCCTCTTGAATCCTTGAAGTAATCTAAAATCTGGTGTTTTGGGTCCAATAATTATACCTTTTTCTGCCTTTGAAGTTGCCGAACTTCAAAGAAACATCTCTGTTGTTCACAGGATCCTGCCTTGCCCAGGCCTGGCTCCAGACGCACACCAGGGAGTTGGAGACTGCTTTATGTGAGGGCATGCACAGTCCTTTCAGGAGTAAGTGACCACTCCTCCCTCCAGCCTAGCCCAGATGGCCCATCAGGATATGCAGGTTTCCCCCCAGCATCCTTTGTGTCACTGTCTAGTGGAGATGCACAAACAGACCAACTGTCAGTCTGACCCAGACAAGGAATCCACAAACAGGCAGAGTCACAGAATGGTCTAAGCAAGAAAATGCCTACTTTCTAAAAGTGACATTTTCAAACCAACAATCTAGAAAACACCTTCTCTAAAAGATGTATTTTTAAATTGTGAGCTCAGAGCCCCCAAACTCCATATTTCTATGTGCTCTCAAAAGGAAACTTCACTTTAAGGATAAGGCAGCCCCCATGTTACCCTCTGAGAGAGATAGGCCTTGCAAAAGTGAAAACCGAATGTGGCAGTATTTCACTGTCAGGACATGTGAAACATACCAGTACATGTCCTACCTTCAACATACATTGCACCCTGCCCATGGAGCTACCTAGGGCCTACCTTAGGGGTGCCTTATATGTATAAAAATGGAAGGTTTAGACTTGGCAAGTGAGTGCCCTTGCCAAGTCGAATTGACAGTGTAAAACTCAACACAGACACTGCAGTGGCAAGTCTGAGCCATGTGTACAGGGCTACTCATGTGGGTGGCACAACCAGTGCTGCAGGCCCACTAGTAGAATTTGAATTACAAGTCCTTGACAGCTCTACTGCACTTTACTAGGGACTTACTAGTAAATCAGATATGCCAATCATGGATAAACCAATTACCAATACAATTTACACAGAAAGCATATGCACTTTAGCACTGGTTAGCAGTGGTAAAGTGCCCAGAGTCCTAAAGGCAACAAGAACTGGTCAGAAAAAATAGGAGGAAGGAGGCAAAAAGTGTGGGGATGATCCTGCAAACAGCACCAAGTCCAACATCAGTTGAGCCAATATGTTCTCAATACAATGCTGTTTGGTCCACTACGTGTTTCATGAGATGCATAAAGGTGGCCTAAGTGGCAGCTGTTTTTTTGGAAGGCGGAGGTCCCCCCTCCGGTTTATGTGTCACCTGCTCTATGTTCATGTTGAACATTTCTAAATAAATATTCACATTGCATGCTGTGTATTGTGATTATTAATTTATCTGTGTGAATTACACATTGAGCAGGAAACTTTACCTGGCTGACACCACCAGGCGCTGTATTACCTGTGATGTCTAACCCTCAGTGCTGGTGTCATACTCTAACCCTTGCGTTATGCGAGGGTCATGCAGCTAGGCAGCCAGCTTCTCTAACACATGCAATAGTGCACATGTGTCCTAGTGCCTGTGTCAGACATCATACCTGCTCAAGGGTTGATTTCAGTGCAGCCCTGGCCACACTTATCTAGTGGTTATGAGGTGCAACCCCATTTGACACGCACTAACGTAATTGTTTGTACCATTCACTGGCGGCATGAGTATCAGCCCAGGTATGGCTGCATACTAATTATAAATGCCTCCCCAAAGTGGGGTGGGGTCAGTAAGCATCACGGACCACAACCCCATGATGAGTTTGGGAAGGGTCATAGAGTAGTGTATAATTAATGGGCTCTCTCAAAGCAAAAACCTTTGAAACCCATCTCCGAGCCACCATCAATCACCAGTGAAAAAGGCAGACCTATGCTAGGTCCTACAAAAGTATGAGATGTGGGAAGCAGTTCCATCCTCTTACCTGTGGTGTCGTAAAGCCAGGTTCTGCAACATACAGCAGGCCACGATGATCTGGCACACCTTCTTTGGTGAGGAGTATAGGGAGCAATCTGTCAGATGGAGGCACCGTAATCTGGCCTTCAGGAGGCAGAAGGTGCACTCTATTATCCTCCTACTTCACCCCTGTGCCTCATGCCCTTGTCCTGGGATTCCTCACTGAGGTCAGTAGCCATGACAGGTTGGGGTAACCAGAGTCACATGCAAATATCGAGGGACAACAGTTAGACATCCTCCAAGCATTAGGGAATCTCCCATACCCAGACAGCAAATGAAACTGTGTGGGGACTTTAGGCTCACCTATTAGCCACACAAGGTGCCTCTGGAGTTGCCCCATCACATAAGGGATGCTGCTATTCCTCAAAATGTAAGCGTCATGCACAGAGCCAGGATACTTGGCATTCACATGGGAGATGTACTGGTCTGCCAAACACACCATCTGCACATTCATAGAATGGTAGCTTTTCCGGTTTCTGAGCACCTGTTCATTCCTGCGGAGGGGGAAAAATGCCACATGTGTACCATCAATGGCACCATTGATGTTGGGGATATGTCCCAGGGCATAGATGTCACCTTTCACTGTGGGCAAATCCTCCACCTGAAGGAAAACGTTGTAGCTGCGCATGTGTGTCAGCAGGGCAGATAACACTCTGGACAACACCTTTGAGAACATTGGCTGGGACATTCCTGATGCCATGGCTACTGTTGTTTGAAAAGACCCACTGGGCAGGAAATGGAGTACTGACAGGACATGCACTAGAGGGGGTATTCCTGTGGGATGGTGGATAGCTGACATCAGGTCAGGCTCCAACTGGGCACACAGGTCCTGGATTGTTGCACAATCAAGTCTGTAAGTGATAATGTTGTGTCTGTCTTCCATTGTCGACAGGTCCACCAGGGCTCTGTACACTGGAGGATGCTGCCATCTAATCACCTGCCCCAGCGGACGTGCCCTATGGAGGAGAACGATGAGCAGAGGGTTATACAACACATAGGTTTCACAAGGCTGTTTAGCACTAACGTAAACATTTCTCTACGTGCCTTTTTCTGTCCATATTCCTGGCCTAAATAGGTGTGACACAGTTATTTGGCCTGCCATGTGGCCCCCTGAAATGGCAGCTGCATGACCTGTAAGGTGGGACAAGGGGAAATGATGTACCTGCGATGGCGTTGTACACCGTCGCGGTAGGCAGTTGAAGACCGCAGCGCAATCCAGCATTGGTTATCATTGGGCTGTATGGGTTCCAGGAGCCAATGACGAGGTACGCCGGCAGTGACGGTATGCACCGCCGCGGACGTGACTGCTGTTTTCTATCAGTTCCCTCACTTGATACCTGTCCTTCAACAGGAGAGGACCTACACTGCAAGTGCTACTGTGACCTGTGCCTGGAAGCAACAATGGCTACAGTGTCTTGTGAAAAGGCCCCTGCCTTCACTGCAGAGGATTTGGAGAAACTGGTGGATGGGGTCCTCCCCAGTACACACAACTGTACGGTCCTCCAGACAAACATGTGAATAAACTGTGTGCATGGTGGATGGCACATGATTGTACGGAGTGTCGTGGATGGAAGAGACGAGGGGCAGGCCAGCATGTGAGGATGGTGTGTGTTTGTATGTCTGGGCCAGGGTGGGAGGTGTGTGAGAAGAACTGTACGGGAGAGTAACATCCATTATAACTTCACTTTTCCTCTAGGTCAGCGCCCACCAGAAGAAGGGGATTTGGCGTGCCATCGCCAAGGAAGTGCGGACCCTGGGGGTCTACCATAGACGGAGCACTCACTGCCGGAAAAGATGGGAGGACCTGTGCTGCTGGAGCAAGAAGACGGCGGAGGCCCAGCTGCGGATGGCCTCCCAATGCGGAAGGGGTGCCCGTCGCACCATGACCCCCCTGATGAACTAGATCCTGGCGGTGGCATGTCCGGAGTTGGATGGATGCTTGAGGGCATCAGGGCAGCCACAAGGGGGTGAGTACAATCTTATTCAGCTGACTCTGCACGCATTACGAGGTGTCTGGGTGGGGGAGGTGGGCTGTGGGTTCCCCTAGGCCAGGGCAGACACGCAAAGGTACATCCATTGATTTGCAGCCTCGTTCCTTGTCCAATCCCAAAGGTGGTACTTGCCCTGTACACCTAGTCAGGCTCCTGTGGCTTCCAGCTGTGCATCAAATGGGTCTAGGCAGAGTCCCCCATGGGCATGTGCTTTTCCCCTGCCCCAGCATGGCTTAGTGCACAGGGCTGCTCCCTGTGTGTTGTGTCCGCCAACGGTAGTGGTGTTGCATGCATTGACCATGTGTCTCCTCTGTCTCCCCCCTTTTGTTTTGTCACCATTTCCTTGCGCGCATTAGCATCATCTGGTAGAGGAGCAGTGGCACCAGTGCAGGAGGGAGCTGCATCCCACATGGCCCTGGAGGGTGCAGTAACATAGTCGGAAGGCACCAGTGGGACGGAGGGTGAGGGGAGCTCCACGACAGGAGCAGACACCAGCGACAGCGACTCCTCCTCTGATGGGAGCTCCCTTGCAGTGACGGGCACCTCTGTGCCCACCGCATCAACAGGTACAGCCGCCACCCCCCCTACCAGTACCGCCCTCCCAGCAGTCCGTCATCGACCCAGGAGGGTGGGCATCTCCTTCGCCCCAGGCACCTCAGCCCCTGCCCCAGTCAGACCTGCTGCCCTCATTGAGGAGGATATTGACCTCCTGAGATCCCTCACTGTTGGGCAATCTACCATTTTGAATGCCATCCAGGGTGTTGAGAGGCATTTGCAGCAAACAAATGCATACCTGGAGGGCATTCATTCTGGGCAGGTGGCCCAACAGAGAGCATTTCAGGCTCTGGCCTTAGCACTGATGGAAGCCATTGTCCCTGTATCCAGCCTCCCCCCTCCAACTTCCTCCACCCAGACCCAATCCCCTGTACCTCAGCCTATCCCAAGCACACCATCTGACCAGCATGCACACTCATCAACAAACAAGAGTGGACATGGCAAACATAAGCACCACACATCCCACCAGCACTCACACAAGCACCATCCCCATGCAGACACACCAACATCCACTGCCTCCACTGTGTCCCCCTCCTCCACGTCCTCCTCCTCCCTCCCTGTCTCATCTCCACTCACACCTGCATGCACTACACCCTCAGCCACTACCTCCATCACCAGCAGGCCCATCACCAGACACCGCTCACATGCACCCACCACCCCACTACCATTCACACATCCCCTGTGTCCCCTCCCAGTGTGTCTGTGAGCCCACCTTCCAAACTGCACAAACGCAGGCACACACCCACCCAACATCCATCCACCTCACAACAGCCTCCGGCCCATGCACCTTCACCCAAATTCAGCAAACGTACACCTCCTACAACTACTACCTCTTCCTCCACTCACAAACCCCCTCGATCTTCCCGTCCCAGTGTGTCTAAGAAACTTTTCCTGGCTAACATTGACCTCTTCCCTACACCTCCCCCACCACCGTCCTTCCGCTAGGGCCAGGCTGTCCAGGTCCCAGCCCAGCACCTCAGCCACCAAATCCTCCAGCACAGTGGTCTCAGCAAGTCCAGTCACATCGCAGGCGCCATCCATCAGGGCTGCCAGTGTGCCACCTAGCGAGGCCAAGGAGCAGGCCATTCCGCCACCTGCCAAGGTGAAGAATGTGCCCACATGCCGGAGGGAGAAGCCGCACATACCAGCAAGCAAGGGCTCCTCCAAGCCAAAATGGGACAGTGGCAAGGCACCAGCAGTGACATCAAAGGTGGGGAAGGGACACAACCCGAAGAGCAGGTCAGGACAGGGCATGGAGGCTCCGGCTGAGGAATCATAGTCACCCCTTCTGTCAACCACAACACCAACCTGTACAGCGGTGGACACCGCCACCTGCACTGCCACCAGCACCGCCACCTGCACGTCTGCTGCCTCACCAACAGTCCCCAGCATCAACACCAGTGGGCAGCCATCTGAGGCAGCAGGAGACATCCTGCTGTGTCCTTCAAAAGGTGCAGACACATGTACCACCGCCAGCACCTCGGCCACAGACACCGCTGAAACCACCGCCATCAGCCTCGCAAAGTGCTCAGACAGTGCCACCAGCTGACATGGCAATCATCCTCAGTGGGCAGCCATCCGAGGCTGCAGGAGATGTCCTGGACCCAGCCCAGCGTACATAAGGCATCACTCCCAGCACTGTTTGTACCAGAAGGTGGCAGGCGAAGTCGCAGCAGGGTAGAGTGTGTCTCTGCCTCCATGGAGTATCATGATACCTGTTCTCAGGCAATCTCGTGGCACATACACCAAGGTGAGGGAATGGGACCTGCCACACTGCATGTGAAGCACTCTGGGCACAAAGCCACCTCCAGAACCAGTGGAGATTCACATCCACTACCTCAGTCCTTGGCAGGATGAAGCACTCTGGGCACAAAGCCCCCTCCAGAACCAGTGGATATTCACATCCACTACCTCAGTCCTTAGCAGGGTGAAGCACTCTGGGCACAAAACCCCCTCCAGAACCAGTGGAGAAAGACATCCATTACCTCAGTTCTTGGCAGGATGAAGCACTCTGGGCACAAAGCCCCCTCCAGAACCAATGGATATTCAAATCCACTGCCTCAGTCCTTGGCAGGATGAAGCACTCTGGGCACAAAGCCCCCTCCAGAACCAGTGGAGAGGCACATCCACTACCTCAGTCCTTGGTAGGATGAAGCACTCTGGACACAAAGCCCTCTCCAGAACCAGTGGAGAAAGACATCCACTACCTCAGTCCTTGGCAGGATGAAGCACTCTGGGCACAAAGCCCCCTCCAGAACCAGTGGAGATTCACATCCACTACCCCAGTCCTTGGCAGGGTGAAGCATTCTGGGCACAAAGGCCCCTCCAGAACCAGTGGAGATTCACATCCACTACCTCTGTCTTTGGCAGGATGAAGCACTCTGGGCACAAAGGCCCCTTCATAACCAGTGGAGACTGTTATCCACTTGTGAGACTGTGGCTTAGCACTCCCCAGGATAAAGCAGTGGGCAACCCACCCACTGGAGAGACTTGAGAGACTGTGGCTTTGCTCTCCCCTGGATAAAGCAGTGGGCAAACCACCCTCTGGAAAGACTTGAGAGATTGTGGCTTTGCACTCCCCAGGATAAAGCAGTGGGGAAACCACCCACTGGAGAGACTTGAGCGACTGTGGCTTTGCACACCCCAGGACCAATCAGTGGGCATTGAGCCCCCTCGTGGAGCAGTGGCGTCATCCATTCATCCAGCTGAGGTGCCCCTCCTCCCCCTGAGGTGCCTGTTTATTTTCCATCTGATGCCCCTGCTTTAACACCAACCGCCAAGGATGTAATGAGGGCCATTATGTTCTGTCTCAATGCAAAAACAATGCAAAGTGGGCATTTGTGCACAGTTGGTATTTCATCTGTCTCACTAGATGTATTATCCTTGCTCTTTACATAGCACTATGAAAACAGGCACATCTCATGGAGTGGCCAGTGGAGGGGCTGATTTACAGAAAATATTGGTTACTTAAGCAAAAGCGCACATTATCCTCTTCAATTTAACACAGTGGGTGTGTGGGCAAATCTTCTGCCTAAATGGGAATATAAATACGCTCTCCAGTTGGCAAAAAGGGCACCTCAGCAGATCTTTTGAGGGGATGCTACAGTTTGAATGACACAGTGGGTACTAGGCAGAGTTCTTGTGATGCTCACGCTCACAGAGATCGCAACCTGCCTTGTCCACATGTACCTGTGGCTTAATGGAGGCAGTTCTTGATTATAGATGGTGGGGCCCATGTTGACTGAGAGCAAGAGAGAGAGGAGGAAGAGAAAGTCAGAATAAATGTCACAAAGGGAGAACAGCTGTGAAGGCAGTTATGCAGGTACGCTAGAGGCAAGGGGGCATATTTATACTCCGTTTGCGCCGAATTTGCGTCATTTTTTTTTTTGACGCAAATTCGACGCAAAACTAACTCCATATTTATACTTTGGCGTTAGACGCGTCTAGCGCCAAAGTTCATGGAGTTAGCGTCATTTTTTGGCGTGAACACCTTCCTTGCGTTAATGAGATGCAAGGTAGGCGTTCCTGTCTTAAAAAATGACTCCCAGGCATGTGCGTGGTATTTATACTCCCGGGCAAAAATCACGCCCTGGAGTGGGCGGGGCAAAAAACCCTGCATTTGCGCCTCTCTTTAATGCCTGGGTCAGGGCAGGCGTTAAGGGACCTGTGGGCTCAGAATGAGCCCAGAGGTGCCCTCCCCTGCCCCCAGGGACACCCCCTGCCACCCTTGCCCACCCCAGGAGGACACCCAAGGATGGAGGGACCCATCCCAGGGAAGAAAAGGTAAGTTGTGGTAAGTATTTTTTTAAATATTTTTTTGTGGCATAGGGGGGCCTGATTTGTGCCCCCCTACATGCCACTATGCCCAATGACCATGCCCAGGGGACATAAGTCACCTGGGCATGGCCATTGGGCAAGGGGGCATGACTCCTGTCTTTGCTAAGACAGGAGTCATGTTAATGGCGTCTGGGCGCCCAAAATAAATGGCGCAAATCGGGTTAAGACGATTTTTTTGCCTCAGCCTGACTTGCCCCATTTTGGGACGCCCAAACGCCATTTTTCCCTACGCCGGCGCTGCCTGGTGTACGTCGTTTTTTTTCACGCACACCTGGCAGCGCCGGTCGGCTAACGCCGGCTAACGCCATTCAATAAATACGGCGCCCGCATGGCGCTTCAGAATGGCGTTAGCCGGCGCTAATTTTTTTGGCGCAAAACTGCGTTAGCGCAGTTTTGCGTCAAAAAGTATAAATATGGCCCAAGGTACTTTTGCAGTTGCGCTTCTGCTTGTCTACAAGGACCTAGATATACTGTTTGTGGACACTCAACATGTATTTCTTTAGGAGCTTGTCCGTGTGTTTGTATGTTTCAGTGCTTTAAGAATGAGCCACGATTTGGCTGAAGAGCATGAGATATTAATGAACCCAAAAAAGCTTGTTTGCTGGATGGTTAGCAAAATCCCTGCTTGAATTTCCCACCTATTGAAATTTGGGGCAGCTGTTATGCCCCACCACTTTCAAAGTTCACCATCCACCACTGGCTGCCCCCAGACCTCTCATGAAGATGTTGTGGTACCATGATTACTGCATAAATACGGTCACAGAATACAAAAAAATGTTTTAATGACTTCCAAATTAGCTTGGATTCATGCCAGCCCATCTTCAACAATGTTACGACAGCACTAACGTTTAAACTCAATGAGATGTTCTAGTGTATCTGAAAACATCCTGACTGTTAGTCATTTTGGGTGCTGAAAGGCACAGTTGTTTGTTTCTGAAATTGTGTTTTCAAGTCCTGCAAAAGCAACATCATAAAACCTCTTGAGCACATGATTTGACCCCTGGTCCTGGAATGTACATGTTATTTCTGTGTCATTGTATACTTTAGTAGTTTAACCTACATATAAGTGGAAATTGTTCATATGAAAAATGTTGTGTTACACCATTAATTTCGGAATTATAGAGATGTTGTAACGTGGGTGCCACATTTTGCAAATGTTATTGCACAATATTTATTTTTACATGAATACTGAACAGGCAAGGTTGCTAAATCAAGGTAAGTGTGAGTACAGCAGTGGGTTAATCACTCCATGCACTGACATGCCTACTTCCAACATCCCCTTCATGTACTTCCTTTCATCATTTGTGCCTGACACCTCTTGTAGTGAGACATTGAATACATTTAGATGTTCAGTCTTTCCAATGTCTGGAGTCAAGCTTGAACATACTCTGTGGAAGGCAGATACCCATAACTGTGTTAAGAATGTCAGCACTCATATTTAAACATGGACTGTGGTAGTCAGCATGGCATGAAAAATGTAAGCATGTAAGACTTGTAGGTGTTAGTATTTTATATCCGTTGTAGGGTTCTTCTACACCTCAGCGGTATTTCTGTCATTGTGGGTATCACTTGTTCTGCTTGGACACAGAGGTCTGTTGGGGTTTCTGGTTCATCAGCTGTTGATCATTCTGAATTCCTGATTTTTCCAATTACTCTTGTTTGGCGCGTCAGACCATGCCATATATATATTCTAATTCTTCTCATTTCCTTTCGGCAGCTCCCACTGGATTGATTTTAGCAAGGATGTCATTCCACAATGCAGACTTTTATTAAGTTGGGTTTTGGAATTCCCCAAAACATGTTTTTTGGTTTGTTGATCTTAGTAATGCAGATTTCCACCTCCTCATCTGTGAAGGACAGTTTTAACTTCTTGCTATTGCTCCAAGTGCGGCTCCTGTTCCTTAGGATCCTCCTGGTTCTCATACAGTTCCTGGCTCTCCTAATGTTCCAGGGTTTCAGCATTTACACATACTGTGCTATGGTTGGACATTCAAACTTCCTGGGTTGTGGTTTCTCTGTGCAGGAAGAATACCATGAGTTATGGTATGGTTCAAGGAAACACTGCTATTGTTTGAGTTGCATTTTCGAATTCGGATGTTAGTAAACCTGTAAGGTTATATTTCTGCTGGGTGTTTTTTTGCCACATCTTAAGGTTTGCTAAGGATTCTGGGTAACAGAAGCTGGTAAGAGCCCTACAAGTCACCCCATCCTGGATTCCCCTAGGTGTCTAGTTTGCAAACATGCACAGGTTTGGTAGGTTTCACTAGATGCCGGCTGAGCTAGAGGCCAAAATCCACAGCTAGGCATTTGATGTGTTCACATTGTGTTTTGGGGCATTTCCTGTCACAGGCACTAAGCCTACCACACAAGTGGGGTACCATTTTTATTGAGTGACTTGGGGGAATGCTGTGTGTAAGGAAATTTGTGTCCCCCTCTAACATTCCAGAACTTTCTGTCACCGAAATGTGAGTTAAAAGTGTTTTTTTTCTCCAGATTTTGAGGTTTGCAAAGGATTATGGGTAACAGAACCTGGTGAAAGCCCCACAAGTGACCCCATCCTGGATTCCCCTAGGTGTCTAGTTTTAAAAAGTGCACAGGAATGGTAGGTTTCCCTAGGTGCCAGCTGAGCTAGAGGCAAAATCCATAGGTAGGCACTTTTTGTGTCCATGCTGTGTTTCCTGTCGTGGGCATAAGGCCTACCCACGCAAGTGAGGTACCATTTTGATTGGGAGACTCAGGGGACGCAGACTAGTAGAACAAGTGTTATTGCCTCTTGCCTTTCTCTAAATTTTTCCCTTCCAAATATAAGACAGTGTGTAAAAAAGACGTCTATTTGAGAAATGCCCTGTGATTCGCATGCTAATATGGGGATCCCGGAATTCAGAGATAGGCAAATAACCACTGCTTCTGAACACTTTACCTTGTGCCCATTTTGGAAATACAAAGGTTTCCTCTTTATATTTCACCAAATGAATTGCTGTATACCTAGTGTACAATGATAACCCATTTCAAGGTGCATCTCCTTTATTGGCTCTGGGTACCTAGAGTTCCTGATGAATCTACAAGCCCTCTATATCACTGCAACCAGAAGAGTCCAGCATAAGTAACGGTATATTGCTTTCGAAAATCTGACACCGCAGGAGAAAATTATTGAGCAAAATGTGGAGAAAAATGGCTGTTTTTCAACCTCAATTTTTATTTCAGCTGTTATATTCTGTAGGAAAACGTTGTAGGATCTACACAACTGACCCCTTGCTGAATTCAGAATGTTGTCTACTTTTTAGAAATGTTTAGCTGTATGGGATCCGGCATAGGTTTCACACCCATTTCTGTCACTAATTGGAAGGAGGCTAAAAGCATAAAAAATAGTAAAAATGGGGTATGTTCCACTAAAAGGCCAAAATTGTGATGAAAAATGTGATATTCTGATTCAAGTCTACCTGTTCCTAAAAGCTGGAAAGATTGTGATTTTAGCACCACATACCCTTTGTTGATGCCGTTTTTAGGAGAAAAACCGCAAGCCTTCTTCTGCAGCCCTATTTTCTTTTTTTTTTAAACATTTTTGCTGTATTTTGGCTAATTTCTTGCTGTCCTCCAGGGGAACCCACAAACTCTGGGTACCTCTAGAATCCCTAAGATGTTGGAAAAAAAGGACATAAATTTGGCTTGTGTAGCTTATGTGGATAAAAAGGTATGAAGCCCTGACCCGAACTGCCCCAAATAGCCAAAAAAAGGTGTGCCACCTGAGAGGGAAAAAGGCCTGGCACCGAAGGGGTTAAATATACTCAAGTCAACGCCAAATGTGGGTCAACGAGCATCTTTCTGAATACAGTGTAAGAAAGCTGAAAGGATTTCTGAGATAAACGATAATGATGCGTAATACAGGCACTTCTTTTTGGTGGGTTGGAAGGCAATGTATTTCTCTATCAGAGTTAAACATGTAAATAAACCATAGAAAAGTTCTGTTTATCAGTGAAGTGAGTACTTAACCTCTAGCAATCTTTTCATGGAGCTTTTTCAGTCTGGTTAAATTTGATATTGGTCTTCAATCTAAAGTGAGTAAAATAGATATGTGGGGCCATATTTATGACCTGGTTTGCATTTGCACGACCCGACATGGAACATGTGTGACACAAACCTTAAGTGAGATTTATGAAGCCATGTAAGGGCATTTTGCATGGGTCTAAGTGGCTCCATAAATCTGGAGTAAACCACCACAATGCATATCACTTGGTTGCCCTACTCTGTGCTAGGAAAGCATTCCATGGGCATTGCACTCCTTTGGTTATTGATTTATTCCCAAATTTAGTAGACCTGGTAAATCTGAACATGCGCTAAAAAGATACACCTCCCCAGAAGAGGCGTAACAAGGAAAAATATAGTTACATTTCCTTGTTTTTTCCTCTCTCTATGTGAGCTGCATTCTGCCACACACATAAAAAGAGGGAAAAGCCCTCAGAGGATTGCTTTTTTGCAGGAAAATACCCCCTGCCCAAAAACAATCCTACATTCAACGAAGGCACCCTTGCACCATGATGCAAGGGTGCCTGCATTGGTGCTAGAAAGCCAAAATAGCACCAGTGCAAGAGAAAATGCAGGCACACGCTGTGTTCTTTTAAACACAACAATTTCCTGCCCTTTCCATGTCACACAATGCAGAACAGCACAGCAAGGTTATTTTTTTAACTGGGTGGGCAGGAAACCGTTTCTGGATTCTCTCAAATTGTATATCTATTAAATCTTGTGGTCGCACATTTCTCCAAATAGTGTCCTATTTCTGGACGCATACTCTTTTCCAATTCGTATGCATGACCTCAAATATTTTAGGTTCGAAACAGACCACTAGCTTCATAGGCTACCCCAACATTCCCAAAATGCACAAGGTGGGGTTGCAATTATACAGTGACTGAAGTTTGATAGCTTTCTCCATTTTCTCCACATTATTGTACAAATCAGGCATCCACACTGAAGAAGAACACATAGAGACTAAACGGCCTGCCAAATGTAAACCACATGAAGTTACTGAAGGCAGAGGTCTGACTGAGTCAGAATGAGTCCTAGAACACAGATTCGATTATGGTTGATCCCAGTTTCTCTACCAGTGTCATCAAATCCGTTTTACCTAACAAGATGGTTACAAAATAGAGAAACAATGTTTGACTTTTACATGACCACTGCATCAAAGCTGTTCTTCCCCACACCGAATTAAACCTCAGATTATTCTGGCAGCGTAACAGTTCATATTTCTTCTCTGATGAAGTGTGGCCCAAATCGGTGTCCTCTCCTGATAATTGTCTTCGAGAAGCAACATTAAGGGCCATTACTAGAGGACACAGCAAAATTGGTATGAGATCCCCTACAGACTACATAAAGTTAGCCTTAGTCAAATTGCTTGATGATGTTAGTCTGCACAAGCAAAATGAAGTCTCATATTTAAGAGCCCACATAGTGTCCCAATAGAAACTGTTAACAGATAGAGATCTGTGACATCATAAGTGGTATATATGGCTGTATATTCAGTCCATTTTCAAAACTGGAACTATTGCATGCCCCCCAGGATATTATTGGTGCAACAGTCTATTGGCTACAAGGCTGGTTACCTCCCTCACAGTTGTCAAAATCTGCATAACACAGCTTTGGAGATCACCAGCAATACTTATTCTGAAGGGTACCGCATAACATCCTCCTGAAGGGTAATTTATTGGTTAGAGGATCAAATGGAAGAATATAAAGTTACTTGGGTATCTTCTCTGCTTTTGGGAGAGACCCACACTGTTTAACACACTTATGGCTCCACTGTGCTAGAATACCAACTACAGATCTCACACCCTGCAAGATTCCAGGTCTCCTCCCCCACACGACCCCATGCCCCCTCCCTCCATAATGATGATGGCAGGATGTTTTAGCTGCATATACCTAGGCAAATTAGATATACCCTTTCTCTTGCCTTCAAGTTCGGATTGCTACTGTAGTGACTAAGGGGAATGCTTGCTGTTTGATTTTCGATCCCCAACCCATTCTTACATAATTTTCTTCTGTGGGAACCTTTTGGCCAAGTTGAGGTGATGGTCCTAACCTGCGCTCACATGCAATTGTTATTATTTTTCCTGATTTTTCTCGGTATCTTTTCAAATACATTTACAGCGAGAATAGGAATGAAGGAAGCATGGGCTGTACCATTGTTTATTACATACGATTATATATTTTTCAGAAGATAGGAATGATGTTTGTCGAAATTTACAGTAACTATTAAAGTTGTTTTGTTATTATATTTCAGTCCTCTCCCTTTTCATTTCCTCTTCTCATCCGTATGCTCTGTCCTTCTGCTTTCCATGTTACTCTTCCCCTTCTTCACACTTTCATACTCCCCTCCATCCTTTAAATTCCTATTCCCGGCTTTTTCTTTAGATCTGACCCTCGTAAGGTGAACGGAGGGAATTGTTATAGTTGGTTTTGATTCTGCTCATGAC